>NW_011887301.1:288630-412727 GCF_000151315.2 Capsaspora owczarzaki ATCC 30864 | reverse complement strand
TTTTTAAAACCCGGGGGAGAGGGAAATTGGCCGGGGAACCAAAAAAAAAAAAAAAAAAAAAAGGGGGACCTGAAGTTTTGATCCTGTTTGGAAGCAACCAAGAGGAAAGGAAAAGAACACGACACAGAAGGATTGCAACAAATAGTGTAGAACGCAGCGAGCGCCCGGGGGAAGGTGGGAGGGGGGGGGCAAGTGGTGGATTGGACTTGAGTGAAAGTCGCTCTCGCTCTCAGAAGCGCTCAGTCTCTTCTGCACTTCTCAGATTGCTGTGTGATATTGCTGCTTCGCTTTGTTATTTGTGTGTTTCGTTTCCTTGTCTCAGAAGCTTTGCTTGTCCTCACTCGTCTTTCCTTTCCTTTTGCTCTTTTCCATTGCAGCCTTCAATGCCGTCCTCGTCCGCCTTGCTCGTCGGTCTGCTTGCGTTCGTGGCCCTCGTTGCTGCGTTCGCATCGCCCGTCTCTGCGCTGTACATTGTGGTCGACGCGCACGCCGAGGAGTGCTTCCACGATCACATTGAGCGCGGATCCAAGCTGACGGTCGCCTTCCAGGTCTACGAAGGCGGCTTCCTCGACATTGACATCAAGGTGAAAAACCGACCCTCCCGACTTTGCCCCCCCCCGTCGCTCGAGTCTCGAGCTTTGTTCAGAGAAAGCCAAATATTCTGTGAACGAGGAGCTGGCAGGTGGGGGTGGGGCATGCTGGCTTGGAAGGAGTGATGTAGGGAGGAATAGAGAGAACGGCTTATGAAGTGCGCCAGCTCACTGCATCAGTTCAGCGTATACTCAGGGGGGAGGGTGTTGGCCGCCAGTTCCAACATCGCGCACTCCCAACAAAGACCAGGAACGAAAGAGCAGAAGGCCAAGGGACGTTGCACTGAGGGATGATGAGAGCAGGCGGATTTGATTGCCGTTCAATGTGCGTGATGGTTGGATCACCACACACGTCAGAGACGATCGCATCACAAATATGCGGTGATGACGGGTGTATCATATTGCTACTTGGCCTTGGATGGCAGTCTGACACTCTTGTCTGGAAGCAGAGATTGTCAATTTCCCACTAAGTTGCTCTCCATACGTTTCGTTTCGTCGCGACTCGACTCGACTCATCACTTCCACCACTTTGAATCACGATTTAGATCACGGGCCCCGATGGCAAGATTGTTTACAGCGGCGATCGCGAGACGGACGCAAAGTACACGTTTGGGGCTTCGGAAACGGGTCGCTACACGTACTGCTTTGGCAACAAGATGTCGAGCTTGACGCCCAAGATCCTCATGTTTACCGTTGACATTCACACGCCAGAAAAGCCCAAGCCAGCAGGAACCGAGGGTACGATTCAGGGTTGGTGGACTGATTCCTGATCTGCACTCACGTTTGTGTTTTTGGTTTTATTTCGTTTTCTGTATCAGAGCACACCGATATGCTCGACAGTATGGTGGCTCAATTGCATGATCATCTTACCACTGTTCGACGTGATCAAGACTACATGGAGGTTCGTGAAGCCACGCACCGCGGAAGTAAGTTTCTCAGCTCCCCACGATCGGGTTTTCTCGTTGTGTTGTCGAAAGAAACAGCAGAGCTCTGCAACAGAGCATCAAATGTCCAGTCACTCATGGGATTGACATCCACTTCCTTGTTCACCCTTCACAGCCAACGATAGCACCAACTCTCGCGTCCTGTGGTGGTCCTTCTTTGAAGCCATCATCTTGGTAACAATGGCCGTGGCTCAAGTCTTTTACTTGAAGCGACTTTTCGAGGTCAAGCGTGTCGTGTAACGCTCGAGTCCTGTGCGATTCGGCGCAGCAATGTGTTGTGGAACAAATTTATTCTCTCTCGTCATCAGCCCATTAGTAAATGGAAAAGAAAAAAAAACTACTTTCTATTAGGATGATTGACCACATGAAAACAGCTTGCTATGGCGCAAATCCCATCAGCGAATCAATCATGTTAACAAATGGCGCTGGGTTTCCTGGCGGGAGTGGCTTTAGTGCTGCGAGATTTGCAGTTGCAACGGTGTGTTCGAGTTTCCTGTTCAACGAGAACATGTGCGATGCAGAAACAAGTCAGAGACGACTCAACAAACAAGCACAACATGGCAATATAGTAACGCGCAAATGGGAAAAGCAGATGACTTGCTTAACGCTGGTTTGAAGAAGGTGGCCATTTGCCGAGAGCTGGCCTGCGAGCTCGTGTTGGTGATTGCCCAGCAAGTCTTCGTTAATGACGACGATCAATTTCCGATCTGCTCGTAATGCCTCGAGAATAGTTCCAGCACCTACAACAGCTCAACACCAAAACAAAGTCTACGTTCAGAACACAAAACTCTGAGCCGGCGCTTCCATTATTTCGCTCAAGACATTGCGTACCTCCATGAGCGATAATCAGCTCTGCGTGCTCCATATCCTTGCTCAGCGATGGCTTGAATCTGTATGCTTCAATCTGAACGCGATCATGATCATGACTGGTGCCTCGAGCCGAGTCCGACGCAGCCGAGCCGCCATTGACGCTGGTCGCCTGGCTTCGTGTGACTCGTCGTTGGCTTGACGATGACGATGATAATGATGGTTGCTCTTCTTGCTTGGAGGTCGCTTCTGCCGCAGCGTGAGAGTCTGATGGAGCTGTGGCAATGTCTTCTGGAGCAATCGCACCGCGCCCGACTTGCACAACGAGGCGGCCAATCCCATGCACGCGCCATAAGACGTCCAGGAAGGACTTGCTTGTGACGACAGCGATCAACGCGTCAAAGCTGGTCGTCCCGACAGTCACCAGAGCGTATCGTGGCTTGTCCGGTTGGTTCATTCGTGTGAGACAGTTTTGTGGTCCGTCCACTACACAGCAGCGAGAAAAACAACGACTAGAGAAGAGATCACGACAAATGAATATGCAAAGATTTTTGAGCCCAACCAAAAAGCGAGGGGGCGGCCAGGAAAGACTGAAGAAGTTGAAGCAAATCAAAATTGCTCAGAGCAGCCTCCTCCATCGCTCCGTCTCACTGACGCGCTCAATGCCCGTCTTCTTTTGCGGCATATAGTTGTCAGTTTTCGCCTCCTCTCTTTTATGGGGTTGTAACCTTTTGAATCCCACTCTTTGTTTCGCTTCGTTCAACTGTAATGCAAGCTCCATACAACCCGGATTCCCGTTTTGCGCCTTGCCCTCGTCCCGCCTTTTCGCCAATGACATTCCCCTGTTTTTCGCATCACCCTTCTCCTTCTCCTTCTCCTTCTCTTTCGGTGTGTGTGTGTGTGTGTGTGTGTGTGTGTGTCTCGACCACTGTCGTACTCTCACAGCAAAAGCGAAACTCGAGCTCTGCGTCATCAACTCCCTTGACGCACGTTTCCCCTCTCCCCTCCTCTCTTCCCCCCCCTCCCAACCTCCCTCTCTCGCTCTCTCCTCACTTGTCTCGTCTGACATGCAAACCCACACACCCGCATCGCTTGTCTATCGTCAACCCCACTCAACACTAACCTTCAGACTTCCCTTTTTTTTTTCTTTTTTTTTTTTTGCCCATTTTGCTGTACTCCTCTTCCACAGAAGCACAGTATGTCGGCCTTCACCATCTTTGTGTCGCCGCTCAAGCAGACGACGCGCATCGACTACTCTGTCAAGCTGAAGGACGCAGCCACGTCGGGCGAGGGCATGGAGCTCCTCAAGGACCTGACCAACACTCGCACCGCCCTGCTCGACCTCATGGGCAAGTGGGAAGCCCCGCAGGACGCCTTCATGTCGACAGCCAATGCCTATCTGTCGCTGCTGCGCGGTTTGGTCGACCAGGTGGACGGAGCGTCGTCCCCGCCACAACAACCTGCTGCCGCTCCTGCTGCTGACGGCGCTGCTGCAGACAGCCAAGCCGCTGCCACTGCTGCTGCCTCGGGCTCGTTCAACAAGCTGCGAAAGTTGATTGCATTCTACTGGACCAACACGCTCGGCAAGCACCACATCTCGAGCGACACGGACGTCCAGTTTGAGCTCATCTCCATGCTCGAAGACATTGCGATTTGGCACACCAAGAAGGCCAATCTGACGCTGTCTGCCGCCAGTGCCGAGGAGAACGACCTCAAGGACGCGTACAAGCTGCTGCGTGTGGCTGCCGGCATCCTGCTCTTTATCGAATCGACCCAGATCGCCCGCCTCACCACGTCTGCCAGCCCGTCCGACACCAATCCCGCGGCCGTTCGCGCCTACTCGTCGCAGCTGCTGGCGGAGGCCGAGGAGGTATCGCTGGCTCGCGCCGTCGAAAAGAAGCACTCGCCGTCCCTTCTCGCGGGCATTGCGCGCGACATTGCCGACAAGTTTGACGCTGCCGCCAAGGGCATTGCCCAAGTGAAGCTCGACAAGGTCGACAAGTGGTCAAAGTACCTGGCTTGGAAGACCAAGTACTACCAGGCTGCCGCATACATGTTCCTCGGCCTCGATCTGCTGAGCAAGGACGACTGCGGCAATGCCATCCGCGCCATGACCGAAGCCGAAAAGCTGCTCGAGCAGGCCAACGCCCTGGGCAAGGTGTTTGTCGACTGCGAGCCCAAAACCCCCCTGAAGATTCACGAGCTGCCTGCCACCCAGGCCCTCTCGCGCCAGCTCCGCGACAGCCTTGCCAAAGCGAAGCGCGAAAACGACTTTATCTACTTTAAGAAAGTCCCCACCGAACTCCCCGAGCTCGCAGCTCCGCGCGCAGTGGTCGAGCCAGAGCCATACGCCCTCGCTCCGCTCAGCAGCCGGTGGACGGCCCAAATGTACCAGTCATTGAACGTCTCCAAGGTCATCCCCGACGTCGTGCCGGCAGCCGCCCTCGAGCGCGAAGAAGCCAACTCCAAGGCAGCAGCCAAGGCCCAGCATCCAGTGGACAAGGGAGCTTGCACGATTTTGTAAAAGCGGGGGTTGGGTGCACAGTATTTTGCGTTGTGTTAGTACTTTTTTTATTGTGTGTGTGTGTGTGCTGTCACTGTGGATGAAATAGTTGAGCTTTGTATTCAAAAACTAGAACGTTTCTACGTATTTGGCAGTGTGAGTTTGTTTCACTTTTTTTGTTGCAAAATGTTTCAAAGATGAACCCAAATTTGCAAAACCGTTTCACGCAAGAAGTTTGTTTTTTTCGCGCGCTCATGTTTTTTTGGCCTCTTTTTCTTTTTCTCGCTTTCGATCAAGTTGCTTCGCGCTGGATTTCAGTAAAATCGAAAACGCTCACCACTACACTCACAGCCTGTCCATGTGAGGTGAGCGAGAGTGGGCTAAAATTATCAAACGTAAATCCAAAAGAGAAAAAATGTCAGTCTTCTTTCTTGTTTCTGTTTTTTTTTTTTTTTTTTTCGTCCCAAGCTTTCGCTCGCTTTTGTGTTTGCAGGCAGCGTTGAAGGGGGGAACCACCAGTGTCGTTCCCTTGTTGCTGTGCTTCAACCTCGCGCCTCTGTCCAATGTCCGACCTGAACGAGCGGGAGCCTGCGCTCGCGTCGCCTTCGAAGGACGCATCATTGTCGTCGTCGTCGCCGAGTTCTGCAAGCTCGCCAGGAGCACGTCGTCCGCCGCTGCTGTCACTCCCGTCGCTGTACTCGCTGCCGGGATTGACGAGCAGCACGACAGGCGGGACTGAACCAAGTACACTTCAAGAGGGAAACGCTGGTGGGCTGTCGTCTCCGTCACACTCCAGCAGCTCCCAAGCAACAATAGCGGAACTCGCTGCAACTCGGCGCAAGATGCCGCTTGCCATGGATCCTGCTGCCCATCAGCAGCCCGTTGTGACGTCGGATCGTTCCCAGCAAGCAAACCAGCTGCCAAACCAACTCTCCGACAGCTACTTGTCGCCAAGTTTAGACCTGTCATCCAATCCAACCAGCGCAGGTGTGGTTGTGCTTCCAGAGTCGGGCGAGTCGCTTGCTCTGCTCGCCGGATCGTACGAGGAGCCTCCTTCATTGGTCTCTGCGAGTCTACCACCGCCACCACCTGCGGAACATGACCCAGCCAGTACGGCCGAAACGTCGGCACCTCCTCTCGCTCCCTCCAATCCCTCAGCTCCACCGCCTGTCCAACTCCATGGCTTTGTTTCTCACTTTGACGATACAGACGCCGACGCTGTTGTAAGAGAGTGTGCGCAGCAGCATTTTTTTTTTAATTTGTTTTCTGGCGATTGTGCTCACTTTGTATCTCATTCACGTTTTTCTAAACTAGGAGCTCGCTGAGCATGCACATTTTAATGCAACCCAAGATTCAGTCATTTCAGATTCACAAGTGTACAGAGGCAGCCAGCCAAATCGACCTGCGGGGTTTTCGACCATCTTCACGGCCCAGCAGGCAGAGTACGTCGAGAATTCAGCCCAGGATGGCGCCAATCTTGGCTTTTTCGCCGATCAGGGCCCGGACTCGGACGACGCCGAGCTCGAGTTGCATGCGCAGCAGCTGGAGGAAGCCCGGTCTGCAAATTCTCTCGTGGTGTCTCGGCATCACACATCGCACCACGACACAACCGCCAGATCGCCAGCCTCTGGCCAAACCTCTCGTGCGCGCTCGTCGCATCGACGACCGCCATCTGTCACCCCATTTCAGGCACCTCGAAGGAAGGGCGATGCATCATCATCATCTGCTCATGGCATGGAAGATTCCGGCGAAGGTGCTGCGCGAAAGCGCGCTCGTATCGATCCTGAGGGCCGCGCATGGAGCGAGGACGAGGCCTTGTCATCCGCCGCTGACAATAGCTTGCTCGTGGCTCGTGCCGCTTCGCCCTCGAGCCGCTCTGGTCGACACGGCCGCTCCTCAATGTCAAGCTCCGCTTCCTCCGCTTCTTCTTCTTCATTTTCTTCCTCCTCCTCGTCTCGATCGTCCCGCGAGCTGTCGAGTGAGGCTGCGATTTCCTTCTTGCGAGCCAACTTTGGCCGATGGACCTCTCGCGAGCAATCCAGCTTCCTGGGCGAGCTCGTGCGCTGCCTCAACCCTTCCCAGGTCGTCGTGATGAGCTCCCTGCTCGCGCCGCTGACGCACTGCGATTTCCTCGTGCAGCTCCCCGAAGAGATTGTCTCGCGGATTTTGGGTCAGTTGGATTTGGTATCGCTGGTGCGAGCGGAACGCGTTTGTCACGCGTGGAAGACGGTCATCCAAACCTCGTCCATTTGGCGGCGCCACCTCTACACCCAGTTTTCACCGTCAATCCGCATGATATCCATGTCGCGATCGTTGGATCTTCGCGACTGGCGCGCCAAGTGCATCAACTCGCACCTGACGCGCAAGGCCGCGCAACAAAATTGGCAGCGCGGTGTCTACTCGCTCTCGCGCACCACCTGCCGATCCAGCGGTGTGTACTGCGTTCACCAGCATGAACGCCATGTCGTGTCTGGCCACCGCGACAAGAACATTCGCGTTTGGCTGATTGTTGACGAACAGCTGCGGCGTGTTCGCGAGCTCAGCGGACACCAGGGCAGTGTTTTGGCCTTGCAATGCGACGATCGCCGCATCGTGTCTGCCTCCAGCGACAAGACAGTCCGTCTGTGGAACATGAACACTGGCGTGCAGCTCGCCGCTTTCGAGACGCACACAGACTCTGTCCTTCAGGTGGTCTTTGACAACACCCGGATTGTGAGCGCGTCCAAGGACCACCAAATCCACACGCTTTTGTGGACCCAGGATGGCATGAATGCAGAGTTTGAACATCGCATCACGAGTGGCGGCAGCGCCATCAATACGGTGGATTTGTGCGACAACCAGATTATCGCCGCCTGCGGCGATCGTGTCGTCCGCGTCTACAATGCCGCCACTGGAGCCTTGAACGGCGCCCCGATGCACGGCCACACACGAGGCATTACCTGCCTCTGTGCCCACAAGGATCTCTGCGCCACAGGTGCCTCCGACCGGCTCATCATGCTCTGGAACATGACCACGCGCACGTTGGTTCGAACAATGACGGGCCACACTGACTTGGTCCGTTGTCTGCGCATGAACGAAACCCATCTGGTGAGCGGATCGTACGATCTGACCGTGAGGGTCTGGTTGGTCGCGACGGGCGTGTGCCTGCACTCGTTTACCGAGCATCGCCAGCGCGTGGTGTCGCTGCGGTTTGACCTGACACACATCATTTCGGCCTCGCAAGATGACTCTATTGCGGTGTGGTCGTTTGTCGATCGCGAGCGCCAGCCCCTGTATCAAGCCGGCGCAAACCATGAACCCAACGAAGTTCAGGTGCTGGACAACAAGGCCGTGCGGCGAATGCTCACCAGTCCGAGCGTGCCTCGCGCTTTCGACGTATCGTCCTCCATGATGGAGGTGGAGCACGTCGCGCCTGACTCTGCCCTGAAAAGCGACGATGGCATGTCTGTCGCGAGCTCGTACAGTCGCCGCGGTTTGTTGTTGCGCTCCCCTCACCGCAACAGCGAGCTGTATTCGCGTGCACCGTCCACGCCTGGATCGTCCGTGAGCGGGTCCACGAGAAGTCGAGTCACTACCATTCCAGCAGACCACGACGACGACGACGACATTGACGAGGAATCAGTCCAGGAGATTGAGGAGGACACCTCGTCGATCGCTGGGCTCCAGGAGTCGTCGGTTGTCGGCATGTACGATTTGGGTGCCATGTCCGACTCGAGCCAGCCCGAAAAGAGCAGCGCCGCTGTCAAACGGCCAGCAAGGCGCCGAGTTGCGGGCCTGTCCAAGGTGCGATCGTCGTCTCACCGGCCTTCGGCTGTACCGCCTCTGACGGACAGTTCTTGCTCCCTTCCGAGCCTTGAATCCAAGCGCAGTCCCAGCGCTGCATCCCGGTCTGTGCAAGAACACCTGGCGGGACTCTCCGACGATGGCGAGGATTGAGCGTGCTTCATCCAAATCTTTTTTTTTTCGATGCATTGTTATTCCTCTGTGGTGCGAGTGAGTGTGTGTCGGTTGTTGTTCTTGCTGGGGTGGGTGGTATTGATCGTTAGTTGCGAATGTATTTTTGAATTTGTTGAACCAATATTATTACTGAAGCTCAAATTGCCCTGAAACGTTCGCGAAATCAAGAAAGCCAACCCAAAATTTGACTGGATGAGCTACTGCTCGTGGTGGTCGTCATGAGCATCATCGTGGTCGATTTCAGGCACTGGGAAGCGTAGGATGGCCGCAATGCCTGAGAGATTCGAGAGTTCTGAAAGAGCAACGAGTGAGAGAAACGGACAAAGAATCGCAATCAAAATTCTGACGTCGAGAAACAAAAAAACGTACGTTCGCCCGAGACGTGGAGGCTGGAAAAGATGCGAACAACTCCGCCATTGGCTTTGACATTTTCGACAAGACGAACGTACTTTCGTCGTGTTTCCAAATCTTGTGACCTGTGTGTGGCAGAAGCGGACAAAGAGACAGTTGATTGTTGGTGTTTGCACAGAAATAGGCAACCATCTCTGTCGCTCAACAGGCTCCTACCGAAAGAGTTCATCAGAGACCAACAATGTCTCAATCGCATTCTGCTCGTCGGCCTGGTGCACATGAGGATAGCCGTAGAAGGCGCGATCGGGGTCCTTGTTCAACATGTCGAAAAAGCTGTCGAGCGCCTTCACCTCGCTGGCGGCCTTCGTGTCAGCCAAACGGGCGGTGACTGCAGGATCTGTCAACAACTCTGTCAGAGCGTGTTTGTGGCCAGAGGAGGCGTGCACCAGGAGGAACTTTGAGCGGTTTTCGCTCAAAACTTTGATTTCTTGCTTGATTGCCTGGGCAAACATGTACTCGGCAAATTGGTCCTGTCAACGTTTTGTGTGTTTGTGTGGAAGGGACAGTCAAGTCAATGAGACGAGCATGAGAGCGCTTGGGTTGGTGTTTGGGTACGAAAGATTTTTTTCACCAACCTTAACAAAGCCTGGGCTTCCAATCAACACGCACTTGACAATGGAAAAGTCGACGTGATGCAAAATCGCCTGCATGGTCGATTCGAAAAATCTGTCCAGGGCCTGGTGTCGTGCACAACAGCAACACAAAAAGTTTAGCGTGAGAATGGGACGGGGAGCACTTCACGCGTGAAATCCTGACTTTATCGTGTTGCGTAGCGCTGCCTTTTCGCTTGCGCGGAACTGCCGCTTCTATCCGGGCTCGTACGATCGTCATGCTCGAAGTTACGAGGCACACGCATGCAAATCCTGTCGACCAAGAGCAAGAAATTGAATGCTTCGCCATCACATCAAGCTTCACCGCCACCAGACGCTCAAAAAGAAGCACCAAGAGTATGACTCAGAGCAGCTGCTCTACCTTCTTGCATCAGAACTGCAGCAACGTCGGCGGATTGTTTCACGTCGCAAGCCATGTCAATGCGCTCGAGGCTGATAATGTCCCACTCTGTCTTTGAGAGCTGGAACTTTCGATTCAGCTCCAAATCGATCGTGTGATACGCACCCATCTAATGGCGTGCAATATGGTTTGATCAATATGTGCGTGTGAGTGAGTAAAACGGCTTGACATTTTGACATTGCTTCTGGATGGACCATTCGTACTCGGACAAAGTCGTTTTCCTCGACGTTTCTTCCGTTGATGCGCAGAGTGCATGCCTTGACATCGTATTGAACGGACTCGATCTCGACCGTCAGAGTGACTCGGACGCGGTTGGACTCGACTGAGCCTGTGTTTGACTCTGACTGGACGCGGCTACTCGACGAAGCCCACCACAAGCGAGAGACCATTTGGAACGCCCCCCCCCAAATCCAGATGACCCAAAAAAATCAATGAAGAGTAAGTGAATGACCAAGTGAGTGAGTGAGTGAGTGCACATAGAGCAAAGAGCCCAGCGCCACTGCCATTGCACAACGTCCAAGTCCTCTCTGCCTCGCTGCCTCGCTCTCTCTCGATGTTTTTTGGCACTGTACCGGACGGTGGACGCACGCAGCTTGTCGCCGACTGCAATGAGGTTGTACGCGTGCCACATGTCCTCTGCCTCCTCCGGCAGCAGCAGCACCGAGCCAGTCTGATCGCGCTCAATCTCACGCTTCAGCAACCGCATTCGCTGAGAAAATGAAAATACACTGAAAACAAAAATAAAAAAAGAAGGACTGAGTTTAGTTTATTGAAGAGCTGAGAACATTGTCTGAGAGTCTGAGATTTCTTTAGTGTTAAGATTTGCAGGCTGCTCAGTCGCCGTTGTTCTCAGCAGCAAAAGTGCCAATGCGAGTGCACGTCTGCCCGTCAATGCTGCTGCAGTCCATCCGTGCGCTGGTATCGAGATCCAGCTGCAGCGCACAAGCTCAAGCTCAAGCGTCAGGGTCGTCGTCATCCACACTGAGTGGACTGAGTGGACTGAGTGGCCGCCATCATGCTGGTGCTGCTGCTCCATCTCTTGGCTTACAATGCCGATCACTGTCGACGGCACCACGCTCGGACTCGCGCACGGTGGCATCTCCATCGGATGCTTATTGTGATTCTACTGTCATTGCTACTGCTGCTGCTGCTTCCGATCGCAAGCTGCTGGTCGTGATGGGCATCGAGTCGACATGCGATGACTCTGCAGCCGCAATCCTCGCTCTCGATGAAGCCGGCACTCAGTCCAGCAAGAGCTCTGGGAACAAGGCCAAAGTCTACCCGTATCACCCATTGACCATTCGGCTGACTGGCGCCGGGTTTGCTGCACGCAACCCATCACAACCGCCGCCAGACACTCGAGCAACTCCAGCTGCCAATCCGCCTGAATCGCAGCCAGAAGCACAACCTGCCGAAGCCCAGCCGACACACCCAGAGGAATTTGCAGCGGCCGTGCTTGGGGAAGGCGTGTCCAGCGCGTGGAGTGCGCTCGTTCGGCAGGGCGGAGTGCATCCGCTGCATGCGATGCAACACCACGTTACCCATCTGCCAACAGTGTGCAAAGATGTGCTAGCTGTCAGCGGGAAGGCGATGAGTGACGTCAACTTTCTCGCTTACTCGTATGCACCTGGGATTGCTTCGTGCCTGCTCAAAGGACGCGAGGTCGTCACCCAGCTTGCTCGCGACCACCAACTCCCTGTGGTGCCGGTGCATCACCATGAGGCGCACATTCTCACTGCGACCTTGACAGAACCACAGCTGCAGTTTCCCTATCTGGCGCTGTTGGCAAGTGGAGGTGACTTCCAACTCTTGTACGTGGCCGGCTTGAACGAGTACAAGCTCCTCGGCAAGGCGCTGGACGACGCGCCCGGAGACGCGCTTGACAAGATGGCGCGTACGCTCGTCACTGACGTGGCTCAGGGCGGCAGTGCCGGAGCTGCGCTCGAACGTCTAGCCCTGACTGGCGACCCGAACGCATTCGAGTTCCCAGACATCATGGCCAACCGGCTCAACTGCGACGTCTCGTTCACCGGTCTCAAGGCCAGCGTCCATCGCGCCATCACAAAGTCGCTGATGGATCACGGGCACGATCCAGTCGAGTTTCTTCGTGCCCAGAGCAAGGAGCGCTTCGACCCTACACTGGTCCTGCGTCCCGATTTGCAACTGGTCCGGCGTGTGCAGCAGCGCGCCTCGCCCCGGCTGCAGTCCAAGCAAGAGGTGCAGCCCACAACAGCGCCGCCGACCAGCACAACACAGAGCCCTGCCACGGGCGTCCCCGGTGCAGCCGATATTGCCGCCTCCTTGCTGAGCGCTGCGGTTCGGCACATTTCGCAGCGATGCATGCGCGCCTTCCTTGCATGCGCAGCATTGGGATTCAAGCCGCCTCGAGCGCTGGTGCTTGGCGGAGGTGTCACCGCCAACACGCAACTGCGAGAATCCCTTGCGGCCCTTGTTCGCAGTCAAGGCATCCCGTTAGTGACGCCACCACGCCACCTCTGCACCGACAATGCTGTCATGATTGCCTGGTGTGCCATGAAGCACTTGCAGAACGGCACTGCCAAAATTGTCCAGCCCGGTGAGCTGGATTCCCTAGAAATCCACTCGACCCTGCCGATCGGCGTGGATATTCGCGACCGTGTTGCAGCGCAGGGCATTCGAGTATCCATGTCGCGCGATCCCATTGCCATCCACAAGCGTTTTGCTGCTGATATGGCGACTCTGCGCAAGGGACAACGAGTGCAAGTCTGAACAAGAAGCAGAAATTGATATTCAGACCTTGACAATGCTAATCAAGTCGTCGTGCTCTGTGGTTGTTGTTGCTTGCCATGACCGTATGCATCATGTTATATTTTATTACCCCAAGTAATGTGTCTTTGTCACTCTATCTTTTTTTCTTATCATCTCAGAAATGGCAGCCATCAAAAAGATTGGCGCCTTTTTCGGCAACATTCAAGCGTCGCTGAACTCTGGGTAAGTCTAGCTTTGTTAATACTAAAGATCACGACGGGTAGCCTTGTGGCAGTAATTCGATTGGCGGTGATTGTTGAAGAAGAGGTTGCATTTTGTGTGGATTTGCATTGGGCCTTTTTGTATGGATTGGCATTGTCGCTCTTCCCCCCCCCCCAACCACCACCACCACACTCGCGCGCGTTCTTCTCAACGCTGCATGTCTTCTTGTTATGTATGCGTGTGTGTGTGTCTCTTCTCGTGCACAGGCGCCAGTCGATCGAGGACAACCTGAGCAAGGTCAAGAAGCTGTCGCTGAGCACCATCAAGTCCGAGCTCGACAATCTGATTCCCGTCGGCGGCGACTCGAGGTACAGACCACAACGAGACGAAGCAGGTGTTCTTTGCTTCAATCTCAAGCAAGTTGTGCTGGGGCGACCGGGCTGCTTGCTTGCTTGCTTGGTGTGGAGCGCGCTCCTATGCTCAGTCAGCTGCTCAGTCACCGTCCATTGAGCGCCGTCCAGTGGGATGACTTCACCATTCATCATCCCATTGATGTACTCTGGAATGTTCTGCAAACTCACGTTTGATTGCTCTTTGTCTGGGCAGCTCGCTGGATCACGTCTCGGTCGACGCAGGATCGGAAATTGCCATTCAGTCAGTTTCGAATCAAAACTTTTGGCTCAACCCTTTGGATCTCGCTGCAAAAGCTCACAGTTGGACTCGTTCTGACTTTTGGTCAATGGTGTAGATTCGAACGCGATTGGGTGACAATTCATAGCCTGCTTCTCGAGACCTCCACCAAAGCAAAGGTAAAAGCTGGTCCAAGCCAAGCTGCTTTTTTTTTTTTGCATACCTTGTCGATGTTGCTGCTGCTGGTGGTCTCGTGTGAGCTGGATATTCACCTGTGCATGTTTTGCTTGCTATCTGGAGTACAGACTGCCGACGACTTCCTTGCAGCCATCATCACTCAGTGCCAAGCAAGGCACGACGGGATGAAAAACTTCCAAAAGCAAGCTGCGACGCTCGGTGTCATTGGCATGAGCTTGGACGGCATTCACCAGTCCGCAAGTGAGTTTTGTTTGGATGTCAGCGTTGAGACTTTTTTTTTTTTTTTTTTTGCTGTTTCCTCGCGCCAACTTCACTCAACTCTCCTTCCCGCATCTCCAGCTCAATTGAGCGACCAGTTTGTTGCCGTGCAGTCCGCTCTGGATGAGCTGGAAGTCCTCTGTGACCAGATCGATCACCAGAGGAGCATTATTGCGCACTTTCAACAGCAGGAGGACAAGGCGAAGCGCGCCGAGGATCAAAAGATCAAACAAGAGCAAGCCTTCCTGTCCGAGAAGCACAAGGCCTACTCTGACCAGGCTACATTGGACTTGCTCATGTACAAGCAAACGGGCAGCATGGCACCGGGTGAGTCGTGGGCTGGCTGCATTTTTATGGATACCTCAAAACTTTTGATTTTGTCGTGTGAGCTCACACCCTCTCCCACCCAATTTGACACAGTTCTCCTTGACGGCGCCCGCTCAAAGACCGAGCAACCCTCAACAGCGGTTGCCGAAGTCTCGATTGCGGACTTGGTCGATCAGTCCGCGTTGCAAGACTTTTACGCCGACTTGTCGACCGACTCCCGCTCGATGGACGACACGAGCTCACTAGCTTCGTCGTCGTTGTCGACTTCATCGCAGCAGAGCACGCCGCTTGCCGCGTCCAAGAAGCCCTTGCAGTCCAAACCAGTGACCAAAGTTGCCAACGTCGCGCCCGTCATCGAATCGCCGGTGCCTGTGGTTCGAAGCCCGATGGTTGACACTCCGGCCTCAAGCACGCCTGCAGCGAGCACGCCTGCTCCGATCGCCACACCTACTCTGCCTGACGAACCTGCAGCAGCCCCCGTTGAAGAGAAAGCGAGCGAGCCGGAGAAGATTGAAGCGCCAGACACGACCGCTGCTGCTGCTGCTCCTGCTGATGTTGCTGCTCCTCAACCCGAGGCTGAAGTATCACTTCCTGAGCCATCGCAGCCTGAACCTACTGCTGCTGCTGCTGCTTCGGAGGCTCCTGCGCCTGAAACCCCTGCCACTGTCGAGACCCCTGCAGCTGCCGAAACCACTGCTGATGCACCTGAAAAGGACGATGACGACGAAGGCGCGAATGCCGCTTCCGCGTCGGCTGCTCCCATCGCCACGGCAAAGAAGGGTGGCAAGAAGAAGAAGAAGGGCGGCAAGTAGAAGACCAAGTCCGCCATCTTTTTGCGAATCGCTTTGTTGATTTTTCTGTGTGATTAAATAGATTTGCTTCCTCTTGTCTATTGACTGAGCAAAAAAAAAGGAATTCTGTGGCAGAAAGAAAGTCTGGAAAAAGAAAGAAAGGCAACCCAAACAGCTGTATTGAGAAGCATCGCTATTGAGAAGTGGTGGTGGTGATGGGTTCGGTCGGAGGATCCACCTTGCCAATCACAATCCATGGAGTGCAAGAGAGTGCTTGGGTCTTGGACGCGTCCAATCGAAGCTGTCGCTCAAAAACAGGGTACTTGAAGGCGTGGTGGCCGTTCTACCGTGGACAAAGAGTTGTCAGCAAAAGTCTTTTGCACTCGGCCAGCTGTTCACTTTATGTGCGAGCCAAGCCCTTACCTCTTTTTGCGACAATTCCACAGTGACTTGGGCCAGCATGGTTTGCGCAGTGGCGTTCACAAGCTGAATGCTGACAATCTTTGGCTTGTCGACCTGCTCGATGATAGGAGCGCCAGTGGGTGATTTGGGAGCCTTCTTGAGTTGCTACAAACAATGCGTGGGAGGTAGAGGCGCTGAGAAAACACTGCAAGAATGACAAGGAAAACTCTGCCAACAATCAAGTCGTTTCTTACCTCGTAGAATCGCTGTGAAGTCAACGCCTGGAGACGAGTATGCTGGCCACTGTCGATGTCAAAGTCATTGATGCCGTTGATGAAGGGGGATTAGTCGTGCGTGAGCTGCCAGTGTCAAAGCAAACCATCTCAGACGTACGTCGCAACGCAGGTGGTGATTTCGTTCGCAAGCGTCTGAGCAATCGGTGCGAACGTCGCACGTCCAAACTCGCCATCCAGCTTTCTCAGATATGCAGCACTATACCAAAAAAATCGCACAAGGTGAGTTTGTCGGAACGTTGAGTCAAAAGCGACAACGTTGACGTGAGATTGTGATTGTGATTGAGCACCTGCCAAAGTTTTGGACACGCCGCCGAAGCCGGTTCCAGCGCGACTTGAGGCCAGCAAGCGTGTACAGCGGCGGCTGCGGACCGACGGGGATGTCCTTGGAGAGGATGAGGCCGCCCGACATGGACGCCGAGAGCGACTGCGCGACGAGCGGATTCAAGCGGCCGGGGCGTGCGAGCGCGGGCGTCGACTGCGAGTGCAGGGCTCGAGCGTGAGCAGTGAGAGCAGTAGTAGCAGCAGCGAGAGCATTGAGAGTGGTCAGAGTGGCCAGAGTGGTGGTCTGGATGGGGTTGTTGGAGCCAAGACGACCGCGTCCTCGTGCTGCCATGTGAACAGCAAGCGCAGAAGCAGAAGCAGAAGCTGAAGCTGAAGCCGAGGACTGGCTGCGGAAGTGGATCCGCTGAGCGACGGATCCGCCATGCATGCGAGCAGCAGCGGCAGTGGGCGCCACCGGCAGCAGCAGCAGCAGCTGGAGAGCAGAGCCGGTTGACTGCGGATTCAACGCAGATCGGACGAGCATTGTGTTGGAGTTGAGTGAAGCAACGAAACAAAAAAAGGAGGACTGGTGGGGATCTCAGAGTGTGAGATTCAAGGCAGTTGAATCGATATCAAAGTTGGCGGGTGATGTTGGAGAGTGGCAAGTGGGGAATTCATCGCCTCGATGCAAACTGCATTCAACTTGAAGTACTTGCCTTTGGAAGTGACCTTAGTTTGTGTCGGACGTGCAGTTGATCAACGGTTGTGGGTTTGGTGGAGAAAAATACAAGTGAAGGTTTATTTCCCGCGCGGAAAAGGGGACGAAACGGGACGAAGTGCAAAAAGCAACGCAACTGTATCTGCTTGCATTCGGACAAGAGCACACGAGCCCTGAATCACTTTCGACGGAAGCCACGGTGCTCGGCGCCTACAGCGTCGCTAACACTGGTGAAGCTGTTCTCGGCAAGCAGCTCGGCAAGACGCGACTGAATCTTGGGCACAATGCCTGGGCCGTCGTAGACAATCGACGAGTACAGCTGGACCAGCGAAGCGCCGGCGAGGATCTTCTCAAAAGCGTCGTCACCCGTCGAGACGCCGCCAACGCCAATGATGGGCAAGCGGCCCTGTGTGAGCGTGTACATGTCGCGCACGGTTTCGGTCGCAAGTTGACGCAGCGGAGCGCCGCTCAAACCACCCGTCTCTTGAGTCAGGGACGCGGGCGACTTGAGAGTGGCAGGGCGAGAGATGGTGGTGTTGGACACAATCAAGCCGTCAACCTTCTTGTCCATCAGCACGGAGGCAATGTCTTCCTTGTCGGCAGGAGTGAGATCCGGGGCAATTTTGACCAGCAGCGGAGGGACGCGGCCACGCACAGCGGCAGAAGCCTGCGAGGGAAGGCCCAGCCGATCTCGCGCCACAAGCACGCGGTCGATCAACGCGCCCAGCTCTTGCTTGCCTTGCAGAGACCGCAGACCAGGTGTATTCGGCGAAGAAATGTTGACCACAATGTAGTCGGCAAACTTGCCCAGCTTGTTGATGCCCTGTACGTAATCGTCTGCCGCGTCCACGGTTGTCTTGTTTTTGCCCAGATTGACGCCGACAATGCCATGTCTGTGTGTTTTTGGAGCATCAACAAACGGGGGTAGGAGGGAAAGGCAGTAGGGTTAGTGAGAGTGAGAGAGATGATTGGTCAAAATGCAATGCAAAATCAATCGCTGAGAAATGGCTCAGACTGGGCTCAGACTGGCTCATACTGGCTCGGAATCGCTCAGAATCGCTCAGAATGGCCACAGCAACCACAATCCACTCTCCTTCCACTCACTGGAATCCGCGGGCGGCCGGATCTGCGACGCGCTCGCTCAGGCGATCGTGGGCATAGTCCAAGCCAAAGCTGTTAAACCCGTATCGGTTGATGACTGCGCGGTCGTCGGTCAAGCGGAAGACGCGCGGCTTTGGGTTTCCCGGCTGGGCGACCGGCGTGACGCTGCCAATCTCGACAAAGCCAAAGCCGACGCCGAGCATGGCGTCGATGCAGTCGGCGTGCTTGTCAAACCCGGCAGCCAGGCCGATCGGGTTGCTGAACTGCTTGCCCCAGACGGTCGTCGCGAGGCTCGGGTGGGCGTCCGCGCGCGTGGTTGGCAGCAGGCCGCTCGCAGCCACCCGCACTGCCATGACGTGCGCCGTCTCGGGATCGAGCAGGCGGACGAGCGGCATCACCAGGTGCGTCGTGACGGGGCTCGTGACGGACGACGCGGCAGAGAAGGCCGCCGCTGCACCGCCGACAGCGACCGCTGCCAGCAACGACCGTAGTGCCATGCTTTGTTTTGTTGGGAGTGTGTGTGATTTAAGGAGACTGCACTGCACTGGAGATTGTAATTCACGAAAAATAAAATGGGAAACAAAGGCCAGCAAGAGGAAGGCAAAGTTTGGGAGGAAGGGGGGAAACGATAGAGTTTGTGTATTAACTGTGCATGTTCAATCGAACCGTAACCTCGAACTCGTGCAGTCCTCAAGGAGAGCTCGTGTCCATTGGCTGCACGAACTGGCGCAGCGTGGAATCCACCGCTAGCTTTTTGAAAGACGCTGGTCGCTCAATTCTTCCATTCTTGTCCGATTCGCACAATTCCGCAACAAACTGTCGTCGGGCTTCAGCAGCTTTGCGGCTCTGTAGCAACACAAGGGATCCGGGCGCAAAAGGACGGAAGAGGGGGGGGGGAAATCATGTCACAAAACGAATCGTGAAAGAGATTTGGTGAGGGTTTCAATACCAGCGCTCAAACAAAACAAGTCAAAAACAGTCGCATACCGTGGAGCGGCTGGGAAATAGCGATAGTTCGTCATCAACCATGCTGGCAGCGATGGCCGCTTGGTCGGGCACGAGGGAGGCCTCGCCGATTGGAGTTTTGAGCAACGGGTGAAGCTGAACAAAAAAAAAAAAAGAATGGTCCCACCACAATTATCAATCAGAATCACACCAATGAATTGCCACCTCCTCGACCCCGTTCTTTTCGGAACTCACTTTGGCTTGATATGCAGGCGCGGCCATCTGAGCTGGGATGGCAGCAATTTGTCGACGCAAGTCATCGATACGACGCTCTGCATCGGAGCTTTCACTGCAAAACGAAACCAAATGAGCGGCATGTTGCAGACTGGCAAAGTGTCCAAGCCACCCATACCTTTCAGCTCCTGAGAATGCTCTGTCCAAAGCTTTGGCGGAATCCGCAAGTTCATCGACAGCTTGGAGCATGGATTCCTGCGAACAACCAACGTACAGCGTTGTGAGCTTTCAATGCCAAGGGGGGAGACCCATCAAAAGAAACACTGTCAAACCTTGAATTGCAACTGCCGGCCTGGCGGTAATCGCAGCACAGTGTCGGCTCGAGGCGCGACAATGCTTTTTAATACTAGCTCGGCTTTCGAGCGCAATGTCATAATGATGCTCTCAATGTTGATGCCAGTCTCACTAGCGCGCTGGGTGGGCAATGACGCCGCTGGGGCAGCGGTGCGAAGGGCATCAATGACGCGACCTTGGAGACTCGTTTCAATTGGAACCCAGCGCTTGAAACGCGAGGGCGCGACCAGTACGCGTGTGATTGGAGTTGTGTGTGTTTCCAAGTCAGCAATGGCAACACGGTCATGCTGGGAGACTGGAGCGCCATCGTTGAGAATGCGCAAACCACGGTCGCGCGCTGCAGACGTGGACAAGGCGGCCTCGACGCGTGGAATGGAGTCGGATCCAATGTCGTCATCATCACTGTCAGCGGGCTGTCGTCGCGCGGCCGATCTCGCTGCAGACAATGTTCGTGTTGCTGACTTTGCAGGCTTGGGAGCTTGCTGTTTGCTTGTCGCAGCGACTGTCTTGGTCGCGGCGCTTGGTTTGCGAATGGCTTGTGTTGGAGGAGCTGCGGACGACGACGACGATGCTCGCGATCTGTCCTTTGGCGCATCGTGTGTGGCTCTGGCTTTGGTTGCGCTCCGGGTTGGGCTCCGGCTTGCAGCAGCAGCAGTAGTTGCAGCAGCAGCAGCAGCAGCAGCAGCAGTAGCGGTGGTTTTGGACTTGGTTTTTGACGCTGGCTTGCTGATCGCAGCCGAGGCGACCTTCTTGACAGTCTCGCCAGCCTTCGTCGAGGTCGATGCAGTGCTAACCTTGCCAGCAGCGTGTTTTGGCTTGGGTGCAGCAGCAGCAGCAGCAGTAGTAGTAGTAGCAGTAGTGGAACGCGACTTTGATGGTTTTACTGAGCCGCTCGTCTTTGAGCCTGCGCCCGTCGAGCTGGGCTTCCGCTGCGTCATTGCCTTGTCGCCCGCTATTCCCCCGTTGATTGATTGATTGATTGATTGATCGATTGATCGATTGAAAGTTCTTTCCGGATGCAAAACCTGCGAGTCAAACGCAAATCGAAAAAGCAAATCAATCGAGAACAAAGAGTGAAACGGTTTTTCTTTTTAGTTTTCGTTTTCCCGCCAAAAATTTGGCGCCAAATATTGTATTTTTTTTCTTCTGCTTCAGTCTTTCTCATTGTTTGCTTTTTGTGATTTGTTTTTCCTTCGCTGGAAGTTTTCGTTTTTTGTCAAGTGCATCATCATCGAATTACTCGCAGTTTACTCATCGATCAAAAGTGGGAAGCCATGATGCAAGTGGACGAGCGTGCAACGGCGAGCGATCTCGCTGCAATGGACACGACGGCGGCTGGACCGACCTCGGGCGCAGCTGCCGCCGCTGCTTCCACTACTGCTGCTGCAGGTGCAGCGCGCAAGACAACGACTGGGCAGTCCGAGATGCCGTGGGTTGAAAAGTACCGCCCGATCCTGCTGAAGGACGTCGTGGGCAACGAGGACACGGTCGCGCGCCTGCAGATCATTGCCGAGGAAGGCAACATGCCCAACATTATCATTGCAGGCCAGCCAGGCACCGGCAAGACGACGAGCATCCTGTGTCTCGCACACCAGCTGCTGGGGCCCGCATACAAGTAAATCACCATACTGCATACGTGATGCTCGTTGATCACCGTTTTGCTCAAAATGCTGAGCTGCAAAAACCACAAACAGAAACGCAGTGCTCGAGCTCAACGCCTCAGACGATCGTGGCATTGATGTTGTTCGTAACGATATCAAGATGTTTGCCCAAAAGAAGGTAACTGCGAGGGCACTGTTTTTGGCGGCAATCAGCTCAAAACTGGCACTCAAACCAATCCCCCCGCTGATAGGTCACGCTGCCCCCGGGACGCCAAAAGGTCATCATTCTGGACGAAGCGGACAGCATGACGGAGGCTGCTCAACAGGCACTGCGCCGCACCATGGAAATCTACTCTGCCACAACGCGCTTTGCGCTCGCGTGCAACATGTCTGACAAGATTATCGAGCCAATCCAGTCTCGTTGCGCCATTCTCCGCTACACGCGTCTCACGGACGAGCAGATTCTCAAGCGATTGCTCGAGATTTGCGATGCCGAGAAGGTGCCACGGACGGAAGAGGGATTGACTGCGCTCATTTTCACCGCTCAAGGCGACATGCGGCAAGCGGTGAATAACTTGCAATCCACCTTCTCCGGCTTTGGTTTTGTCAATCTGGACAATGTTTTCAAGGTGAGGGGTTGGGGGGAGGAGTTGTGTGGACTGTCTTGACCGTTGAGCAAACAAGTTGGTTTTACTCATTGCATTTGGTGGCTTTACCACGGCAGATTTGCGATCAACCGCACCCGCTCATTGTGCAAAAGATTCTCGAGGCTTGCAAGGTCGGCAACATTGACGAAGCGTACGCACAGCTCGAGTCACTTTGGGCGCTCGGCTACTCGCCACTAGACATTATTTCCACCATCTTCCGCGTGACCAAGAATTTCCCCTTGCCTGAAGCTCTGCAGCTCGGCTTTATCAAGGTACAGCTGCTGACTGGATTTTTGATTTGGGAGCACATCCCCTGATCAGCAGTGTAGAACTTTCTCGGAGCTCAACTGCTCGTTGTTTTTGGAATTTGCAGGAAATTGGCTACACGCACATGCGCATCGCGGATGGTCTCGGAACCCTGATGCAGCTGACTGGGTTGATAGCCAGGATGTGCGAGCTGGCGACCTCCAAGTGAATTTTTGCTCCGACTTGCTTTCAGTCACATTTCAAAATGCATGCTGTTATTTTTTGCTTTCCATCGTTTATTACTGCTCAACAAGGTGCTTTATGGTTGGGTTGTTGCCGCAGTGCTTCTCCTTTCGCAATGCTTTTGATCCCAAGCAGCAAACGGTCATTTTGAAGTGTGTAATTTGTTTATTCGACTTTCGGAGCCACAGCTAGGTTTGCATGATGGTGCAATGCATAGCTTGTGAGGTTAAAATAACTGAAGATTAGCGGAAGTGCCGCCGTCGCGCCAGAGTGCGCGGCCAGCGGTCAAAATGGTCGTGCGGCACATTGGACAGGTGCGCTCGCGCTCAAACCACTGCGTGACACAATCTTCGCAGAATATATGCTGAAAGAAGGAATCAGACACACACACACACACACACACACACACAACAGGGGGGAGGGGAAAGGTGAGAAAATTGCCGCATATGCCCTTTGACAGACATTGCGTTTTTGCTTACATTGCATGGAAGAGCCACGGGATCCTTGGTTTCTTCTTGGCAGATTGGGCATTGATTCCCAGCCTCCATGACCTCTTCTTTGTTTGCATAGCGGCCATATTGCTGGAGCAGGCGAGCAACCGACACAAAAATTCCCAATGCAAAATACACACCATTAAAAAGAGCCTGCAAACCCAGCGTGTCTGAGCAATGGTCGCGTGCTTACCACTTCGTGCCGAAGGATTGCTCGCCAAGCATGCCAGCAAGCGGATGCGTGCTCAACCACGCCGGATACCTTGAACGCCAAGTAAAGTCCAGTCACGAACGACGAAAGGACGTGGCCACCAAACTCGTCGTCGTGAAAGTACTGGTACCACACTGGAATCGGGAGTAGTAGCCGATAGAATTGCGAAAAGTGCTCTACAAGACTGTAGTACAAGCCCTGCGCAAATGTACAGATATTGTGGTGAGGAAAGGGTTGGCTCGCTCGATGCACACGAAGCAAACGAAAAAGCCCTGTCACTTACTTTTCGCTTAAATGGCGGAATAGAGCCAACGAGAATGATCAGCAAGCACTTGAGCATCATGGTAGCGTATCGTACCAGGATGTCTGACAACGATGCAATTCGCAGGAAAACCCCAAGTCAGAGCAAAGTTCAAAGCAATGTTGCAAGAGCTGCTGAAAGACATACCATTCAAAAATATCAACCAGATGGTACCCATGAAATCAGGATTGTCGGTTGGAGGAAGGAATGCCAAACTAGGGTTCACGACAAGGTGAGAACATCAAGACAAGGTGAAAACATTCCGAGAACAGCGGCCTGGCATCGATAAATTAGCACTTACCTGCGGTACGGAGTCTGGGCACGAAATAAAAAGTAGCAGGTGGCAATGTTTATCGCTAGCCAGCCCATGGTTGAAGTCAGTTTTAGCTTGCTTCGTTGTGCCTGGACGACGGTATCAATGGATGAGTTGGTGTGGTTGTTGCTGGGGACGTGAAGAGGGTCAAAAAGACGCGACTACTATTCTCTTACTCGCAAAGTCACCTGCCGTCGAATGGTGGCGTCAAAGTTGCTGAAGAAAACGCCGAGCCAGATGACCATCGCCAAGCCTGCAAGTTTGGTGGTTGCGTGAGCCAGAGGATGAGCGACCAAAACAACAAACAGACCATAGAACAAGCTGTCAATAATCATTCGTACCAATCTTGTGACGATACGCAAAGACAGCGAGCAACAAGCCAAAGAACGGGACTGATTTTTCAATCCACCGCACGAGCGCCTGTAGCTCGACTCTGGTGCTCGGCACTTCGGGTTCAAACGGCGCCTGACCAGCTTCTTCAACGTGTTCTGGCAACAGATCTTGCTGTTGTTGTTGCTGCTGCTGTTGTTGCTGTTGTTGCTGTTGCTGCTGTTGTTGCTGTGGCAAAGGCGCGATGGACGAATGTGACGACGCAAACATTGAGGAATCGGACGACAAGGCGTGAAACGGGCCATGAACATCATGCATGATGTTTTGAGACGAGGCTGCGGGGTTGGACGAAAGCCGCACTGCCTGCAGACCGCCGACTCCGGCACCGGCACCGGCACCGGCACCCGGAAGGGTGGACGAGGACCCGGATGGAGTCCGCGAATGCGAACCCAGCCCGCGCGAAGACGACGTTGTGCGCTGAATAGTAGCAGGATTGTGTGCACGATAGGCTGCTCCTAATCCTGGCGTACTCTGTGACGTGAGTGCCTGTTGCAGCTGTGAATGGAGCTGCTGGAGGTGACTGGTGGCAGCGGATGCCGCGGCATGGAGCGCGCCGTTTCCTCCAGTACCAGCAGCAGCGGCGGCGGCGGCGGCGGCACCGGACGAGTCATGCGGCATGGCGATGGGCGGCATCGCAGCATTCGCAAACGGCGATGCCATGAGTGAAGCTGCAGCGGGTGACGAAACCGCTGACGAGGACATTGCCGGCGCGGGGAGTTGGATGACGGGACGAGTGGAAGCGAGTGACATGGCTGGAAGCGTCACGTCATCAGTACTCGTCGTAGTGGTCATAGTCGTACTCGCAACAGTGGTCGCAGGAGCAGCGGCAGCAGAGGCGCCAAACGCGGGGAAGGCGACCAGCTCGCGCAGGGCATCGAACGCGCCCGTGAATCCGCGCAGGGACAGCAGCGGAGCATTGGGATGTGCTGCGTCGTGGCGGCTGTTGCTGCTGCTGTTGCTGTTGTTGTTGCTGTGGGCGCGCTGCGGCTGGGCCATGAGTGGCTGCGGCTGTGACGTTGTCGGCGTCGGCGAGGGCGATGTGCTGTGAGTGTCTCGCGCACTGCTCATACTACTCGTACTACCGCTACTGCTGCTGTTGCTGCTCGGCGATGTGTGACTGATGAGCTGATGCTGGTGATGATAATGGTGCTCGCGAGTGCTTGGCGCAAAGTGCAGATCAGAACCAAACCCGCCTCCGCTCGCCGCTGCCACCGCCGCCGCCGCCGCCGCGTGTGCGTTTGGGTGGCTGGTCATCAAATGCAACCGCTTCAGGGAGCAGCTGTTTGTTCAGTCAGATTTGAAAAAGGAAAAGAAAAAAGCTCAAGAAACTAAGACTGGCCAAATAAAACAAGGTATAAAGTAAACAACTTGAAAGATCTCAGAATGTACTGTGCGACAAGTCTAAAATGCTGAGAGCTGCAGCACCGACTTCATTCGGCGATCCGACCTTTGACCTGGTGATGATCTGGCCAGCGAGTCGTTCCATCGTCCAAGAAATGGAGTCGTGCGATTCGAGTCGCTGTATGTCGCCTGTGCCTGATACAATACACCCAATGCATTCCCGCCAGCGTCTAAACCTGGGCAAACGAAGCTGAGCTGTGCGTGTCCTTTGTTCCCGGTTGGTTGGTCTGCTCCAAAGGTTTCTTCTGGCCGTGGGATGCCTTTTTGTTCCATTCTGCGAAAAGACTCGTCAGAGAGATTTGGGGCTTGTTTGTGTTTTTGTGCCTCTTCTGACAAAGAGACGGTGTTTTTTTTTATTGGGTTTTGTTTTTGATTATTTTTGCACAATGAGTTTTCGAGAGAGTTTCCTTACAACCTCGCGACGGTGGCCGGGGGTTGTGCGAGAGAGCAAAACTCGGCCGAATGGCCATCACGGCCAAGTGCCACAGTAGCACTCAGGAAGCGGTACGTTGCGAGCATTGCTGCGAATATCGAGAACTCGATCGTACATCCCGTTGCAGCTCGGGCACATGTACACAAGAAAACGCTGGCCAGTTACTGCATTCTGGTTGGCATGAATGACATGACAAGCGCGGGTGGCGAATTCGAAGCAACCATTGGTCGCACACTTGGTCGTAGAATCGAGGCTCGCTTCGTGGCCGCGCTTGTGAGAACAGCCCGTAGTGCCCTTGAGATTCTTGACTCGAAAGGTGGAAGACTGGGAGAAATAATGCATACGAACGACACAAGTCAATACATTTGGCGATCCACCAGTGTCGACGGCGCAAAATGACGTAATCAGTGTTGATACAAGCCCATCGAAGCTTGCAGAAGCTTGCAGAAGTTTGCTTGCAGAAGGAAAAATACAAAAAAATTGGCTGTGTGTGAGAAGCGCGAGGCTGCTCCCTGAGCGCCATGCCACGTCCTGCTAGCCAGCACTCCAGCGCCGACGTAGTACCTCAAATACGACGACAGAGCACTTAAACAATGACAGCGGAAACGGAGAACCGCTTGCAGGAGTGTTTCAAAAGGCGGCATAGCATACAAAAAAAAAAAAAAAAACGAGAAAACCAAACAAAAGAGCAGCTCCCTTAACACTTTTGCTTTCGCGTGTTACACCAGAAGCGGGGCTGCCGCATGCTCGGGACGAGATTATATCATGACGACTAGCGTGCATGGTAGATGGGCAATGGGCACAATGGGAAGGCGCGCAAAATGATTAAATTTCGCGCCAAAACTCGTCGTTCGTGTGTCGTTTTGTTTTTTTTTGGTTCTTACGTGTTTCGATTTTTTTTGTTCTTACGCCCCTTCCGTTCAACCACCATGTATCCCCCCCCCTTCTAGCAGTATGGATGCCAGCAAGTGAGAAGAAATTGGATGGAAAACGGCCTGCTCTCTGCTTGTTTGGTTCTAGTTCGAGTTCATTTGGGAGCAGCGTTGACCTTTTTTTTTTTTTTTTTTTTTTTTTTTGCTTCGTTTTTTCACTTTTTTGGCTTGGTGGTTTTTTACCATTTTTTGCTGGAGGTGAAAGAAAGAGTGAAACGCTTCGTTGGTACTCCATTTCGATCTCGAGTAAACACCCCCATTCTCAATTGTAGATTGAGTGCTGAAAATGAAGGCGCCGCTCGCAGAAGGTTGACGCTTTGTGCCCTTGGCTATTTCGCCACGTCCTCTCTGCTTTTCGTTGTTGCCATCACAAACCATATGCAACTCATTCATTTTCCTTCTTTCTTTTTTTTTTTTTTTTTTTTCTTTTTTTTTTTTTTTTTTTTCCTGCCTTTTTTTTTTTTTTTTTTTTTTTTTTTTTTCCTCCCTGCTTGTCTTCCCTCTCAGCACCCACACACCCCACGCGGCAGTCTCACAGCAAGCAAGACTACCAAGAAACACCTTCCAACCACGCCGTGACCGAGAGAGACCGCCCCCCCCCCCCACCAAATGAGACGCGGATACACTGTCGTTTTGGGACTCGCTTTGGTTGCGTGGCTGCTCGTGGTCTTCCAGCTGTCCCACCGGAGCAAGATCGAGTCCGCCGACGCCAACGCAAACCTCCAGTTGACTGCGAACGGCGTGTACGACCCGTCTGCCAACAACGGCGACGCCGCTGCTGCTGCCGAAGGCGAGCTGGATGCGCAGCGATTGAGGCAGCTCGAGCTCGAAGCCATCGCACGCCAGCAGCAACTCCAAGCCGAGCGCGAGACCGAGGAGCGCGCCCGCCAGCACGTGCTGATCAAGGAAGCCGAGGATCGCCGCAAGCTGGAACTGCAGGAAGAGGAGACGCGCCGCCAGGCTGCTGCTGCTGCTGCGGCGGCGGCGGCGGCAGCGGCTCCTCGAGGAGCAGGCCGCACCACCAACGACAACACCAAGAAGCCTGCGGCCAACCGTGCCATCAGCAACAGCAACAATGTTCGCAAGAACAAGCTCAAGAACACAATCCAGACGGACGAGGATGTGCAGTCCGTTCTGCACGGCGAGGGCGAGTGGGTCTACATGGCCGAGGATGACCCAGAGTACGTGACTCGCATGGAGCGCCTGCCCCGCTACCTGACGTCGCCCATCAAGGGCGCCCGTATCAACTCGCTGTACTGCAAGGAGCCGGGTCGCTATGAGGAGATGCTGCGCTGGTCCTGGCGCGCTCCCACCACCCTCGCTGCCGCAGGTACCGACATTCGTGAGGTGGCCGAAAGCTGCCTTCGCAACAAGCGGATTGGCATTGCGGGCGACTCACTCTCGCGTCAGTCCTACTATGCCTTGACCCTGTCGATCTACGCGGCTGGATTCGACATGGCAGAGCCCCCGGATGAAGATGCTGGCTCGTACTCGGCCTACTACCCGCAAATCAACCTCACCGTCTCGTTCGCCTTCTCGCCCTACCTGCTCGACTTTACTGGCCAAAAGCCCCTGCCTGTCGTCGACTACAACACGCTGCAGCCCAAGGTCACCAAGATGCTCGGCCTGGTGGACATTTTCTTCACCAACATTGGCCTGTGGGTTCACTCGCCGTCGTGGCACGTGCCCGACCAGCCCTTCAGGGAAGCGTTTGAGCGCCTCGTGTCGATTGGCACGCAAAAGATGATCGAGTTCCGCGACAACAACAACGGCTCTCCCTTGCTGATTTGGCGAACCACCACGCCTCGCCACTACGCCGGCGGTGACTGGGACAGCGGCGGCAAATGCGGCGGCTCCCAGCCCGTCAAGAATGCCAGCTACAACTCCTTCCAGCTCGCCACCGAGCAGCGTGATCAGAACATTATCATCGCCAAGACCCTCAAGGGCACCGGCATTCCGTTGCTCGATGCTGCAACCATGACTCTCCCGCGCGCCGACGCCCATCCCAAGAAGGACTGCACGCACTTTTGTCTCCCTGGCCCGCCAGACGTGTGGATGGACATGTTTTTGCGAATTGTCTGGGACACGGCGAAATGCACATAAGTGCAGCTCGAGTTGATGATGTCTCGTTGTCCTTTGTCTGGCGCCAGTTGTTGTGCGTTTGTTTGTTTGTTTGTGTTGTTTGTTTGTGTTGTTGTTTGTTTTGTTGTTGTGCTTGTTGTTGTGTGCCATGCTTAGATCTACTCTTTCTGCTCGTGACAAAAGAGTTTCAACATTAGCTCTATTCTTTGTGTTTTGTGTTGCATGCCTGTACTCCCAATAATCAGCATGTTCATTTGTCGGCTATTTGGTTGAGTTTCAGTTATGTGGATATTCTGACGTGTTTAGAATGTTTCGGCAATGACGCGCCGTATCAACTCAAGCCATCACCGTTCCCCCTCCCTCTCTTCCTTCACACATGCTCACCAACTCTGGTGGAAACAATCAAAAAAAAGCAAAACGAGCAAAGCATTGGACAAAGGACAGAAACTAAAAGCAATAAACTCTGTTGGCTACAAAGAAGATTGCCAGTGTGAAAACAACATCAGACAACGAATGGGGCTTTTTAAGCGGCAACGTTCTGGGTGTTGGGGCCCTTCTTGCCCTTGACGAGGGCGAGGACGAAGCGGCGGTTGTACTGGAGGCGACGCTTGGCACGGCCAGTGGGCGACTTCTTCTTCTCGGTCTTCTCGATCTTGGGGGTCTGGCCACGGACCTTGCCGGCACGTGCGAGCGAACCGTGGACCTTGCCTGTGAGGTTGGAAGGAAGAAGAGTTTTGAGAAAAGATGAGAAGGGGGGGGGGGAACAGGAAGCAGAGAGAAAGAATGGCCAACACGCGGAGGTGAGACAACACGATTCAGCGTTGCAAGGACCCGATTCAACCACCGCCCAGGTAACAACAGTGAAAGAGATGGGATTTATCGGCCATGGCAGAGAACACCAGGGAACAGCTGGCAGCAGTCGAAGTGAAAAAGTTGGTGCTCAATCCACCACATTGTATGCATCGTGGATGAAAATAATAAAAGAAAAAAACCAATGCAAGCTCCATACAAAAAAAAAAAAAAAAAAAAAAAAAGAGGCAGCTCCGATTTTCGTGCTTGCTCTCCGCTGGTCTGCTGTGCCTCGGAGAAGACAAAAACACGGCAGCTAAAAACACACGACCTGATGACGAGACGGCGCACCAGGTCGAGCCGGCACGAGCAGAAAGCGAACACACGGAAAGCGCAAAGGAAGAAAAAGCGCGATCTTTTCTTTTTCTTTTTTTTTTTTTTGCCATGCTGCGCTTATCCTCGCTCCTGTGCTCCTCGTACGTCCAAGGGCCCCCCATCGACATAACACCACACACGTTGCCAACTCTCGCAGGTACACGCAAACCAACCCACACTCGAGCTGCAAAGCAAAAGCACAACGAAAAAGAAAAGAAAAAAGAAATAAAAGAAAAAAAACGAACGAAAAAACCGCGTGGTGAAAATTCAGCAAAAAAAAAAAAAAAAAAAACTTTTTCCAGCCAAAATCCAAGCCAAAAGTCGACTTCCAGCCAAACTTCAAGCCAACTTTTTTTTTTTTTTTTTTTTTTTTTTTTTTTTTTTTGTTCCTTCAAGTGCTGCTTTTGCTGCTTCGACGGCTGCTGCTGCCGCCGCTGTCGCTACTGCTGCCGTAGCTGAAAGTAGCCACCGAGTCATCGAGAAGAAGAAGACTTACCACCACGGAGGCGGAGGACGAGGTGGAGGGTGGACTCCTTCTGGATGTTGTAGTCCGAAAGAGTGCGGCCGTCCTCGAGCTGCTTGCCGGCGAAGATGAGGCGCTGTTGGTCCGGGGGGATGCCCTCCTTGTCCTGAATCTTGGCCTTGACGTTCTCGATGGTGTCGGAGGACTCGACGTCGAGGGTGATGGTCTTGCCCGTGAGGGTCTTGACGAAGATTTGCATCGTAAAAAAAAGGGAGAAAAAGTAAGAGAGCGAGTGTTCCGATTTGGGTTTGATTTTGAATAGGGAAAAAAAAAAAAAAAAGATTATGAAATGAAAGGATGTTATGTAAGGGACGGGATGACTCTTCAGCCGCGCCGCATCAGCACTTGGAATGAGGTTGGTGGTGCTGTTGAGAACATGCAAAAGGAGGAGTCGGGGGGGGGAGAGAGAGCGTCGGAGGAAAGCGAAAACCGTCAAACGCGCCGAAATTCAAGCTGACCGGCTCAGAGCAGTTGACTGTCGAAATGTCACAAATTAGCATCTGCTTGCGTCAAAATCCAAACAAGGCAATAGCAAGTCCAGCATTGCGCCCGCCCAGCACCCGATTTGCTTGATTTGTTTGACCATCAGTCTTTAGTCTGCAATGGAGTTCGAGGAATACCTGACTAAGGTTAAACGCCTCATCAAAATCCTATGCAAAACCTGCAATGAGAATCATCGATACAATAGCAACTCACCACTAGCTTGCCGTGTGTGCGTGTGTGCAATGGAGCAGGCTGGAGTGTTGAACGCTCAGGTCCAATTCCTCGACGTTGCGACTTTCATGACGGGCGCTGGGGCCACTCCGGATGCCGCGATCGCCGTCCCGCCCAATGAAGTGCACTCTGCCATCTCATCCAAGGCGCTGGCTGAGGCCATCAGCAGTCCCCTGTCGCAGCAGGGCATTGAGGTTGGTCACGAACGGAGATTTTGTCGCTGGCCCAATGTGACCATTCAATCCGACCACCACTGATCTGAGCATCGTGTCGTGTTGGTGCGCTCCTTCGACAAATAGGCATTGTATTCATATCGAACGCCCAAGCTCGGACCGAACGGAACTTGCAGGTCTGTTAAAGCCAAACCAAAAGACGCAGATGGACGTTTTCTTGCTGCTGCGAAAACTTACTCTTCGTTGTTGACTCATCCAACCACGATCTGACAATGGCAGCATCTCAAAGGACCTTGAGGAGAAACCGTTTGATCTTGGCAACGAGGTGCTCGGCGTTAGCTGGCAAGACGCGTCCGTCGCAGCCGCTTCGCCTCACACGCTTCGACTTCGTCGGCTCAAGGCTCTGATGGACGGGCTAGCACACATTTGCAAGGTGGATTGGATTGGCGTCTATCGCACGATTCGGCCTGCAGATGGAAGGTGAGGGATGCCGAATCGTTGATCGAATTTGTAACCGTACAAGGTACTGGTGTCTCATTCATCGGTGGTTGAACCTGTCGTGCGTTGCAGCGCTCCATTTTTGGTCAAGGAAGCCTACAACGGTGCACCATCGAGAGCCAAGTTCCCCCTGACGGAAGAGTTTGCAACGTTAAGCAATGTACGCTCTTGCTTTTGTCGTGCAGCGTGGATCAAACGTGTCCAGCAAGCCGATTGGATTTTTTGTTGTTACTGAATGGATGTTGGTATGCTGAACAGAACAGCTGGGTGGGCATGAATGGCAAGGCCAAGTTTGTCCAGGTATGGAGGTGTTGTTGCAAGTTTAGCCATGTTTTTTTTTTTTTTGTTTTGTTTTTTTTTTTTTGTTTGTTTGGGGGTTTTGTTTTTTCGGGCTGGTTGAAACTAACAAGTATGTGCGGTTAGAACACGGACACGTACGAAGGACCGTACTACATTTGCGATGCTCGCGTCAAGAGCGAACTCTGCGCTCCCATCTTTTCGAGCGACGGCAGCCGCGTTCTTGGTATTATTGACGCCGAAAGCTTCCAAGACCGTTGGTTTGACCAACCAGAACGCGTCCTGCTGATTTTGCATACTTGCTTTCAACTTGGAAGCGAGTTTGAGCTGCTTGCTGCCACCGACAAGAAGTGAAGGTGGAAAAGGAGGTTGCGTTGGTCGTTTGTCAACGCGATTTGATGTGAGCACTTTTATTGATTTTGCATCGTTGGAATAGTTTTGTCGAGCAAGTACACAACGTTCCCTTATCTTCACAAGTTGGTTGGACACTCCTTGTTTTCGTTTTCCAGCGCAAAGCACAATGACAGGCCAGCGAGTCTTGCGCATTGCACTTGAAGGCAACATTTCCGCGGGAAAGTCGACATTCCTCGATATCCTGAGCCAAGAGCTGGACATTGTGATTGTTCCTGAGCCTGTCAGCCGCTGGCAGCAAGTGGACGAAATCCGCAACGATCCTCGGGTGAGAATCCCAAACAAACAGAGAGCGGCAAGACGCAGCATGGCTGAAGCAAAGAAGAGCCTTGAACTCACTCTCAACCCTCCGATCTGTCTTTGCATTGTGCACTCTTGGTCAATATCGTGTCAATCATGTCCAGAGCGCCGCGGCCTTCCGTGAAATGGCCATTTTTCAGGGCGAGGCGGGCTCAGAGCCAGAGCACCAGGACGGCGATTCCCACGCACACCCAGCCGCGTTCGCCCGGGGCACCACACCAAGCATCTTTGAGCTGGAGAATTCAAACACATTTGGTAATGGAACTACTACAATCTGCGTTGAACACTCAGAGGTGTGAACATTCAATGCGAAAACCCAAGCAAAACACGAAAACAAAAAATGGCGCGTTCATTTCCCGCCAAAACCACCAAAACCGCGCTCTGTGTTCGTGTTTGCATCCCCCGCATGTCCGAATCACCTGCTCACCCTGATATACTGATATACTGATCTGCCCGTCGTAGATTCGATTCCGGCTTCGCAGGACACTGGCGGCAATCTGTTGTCGCTGTTTTACAACTCTCCCAACCGATGGAGCTTTACCTTCCAGATCTACGCCTGCCTGTCGCGAATCCGAGCGCAGCAGCGGCCGCCAGAAAACCCCCATCCCAAGACTCTCTTTATTGGCAGGAAGAACTCAAACTCGCAGTCGCAATCAGAGTCACCGACGAGCGACGTTATTGAAAAGGACTCTACACCGGCAATCCTCGATCGTGGGCTAAAGCGCTCAGCCAGTGAGGACCAGGATCCTGCGACCACCTCAAGCTCCACCGAAGTTAGCACTGTTGAAAGCGGCAACACTCGCGCCCAAGCCCGACCTCGGCTGGCGTCAGTGTCGGAAATCCCGCCAACCTCGATTCACTTTACAGAGCGCTCGGTTTTCAGCGATCGCTACTGCTTTGCGCTCAACTGCGTAGAGACGGGGCTGATGACGCGCCCCGAGTTTTTCATCTACCAAGAATGGCACAGCTTCATGGAGGCGTCCGTGCCTGAGGCCATGAAGCTCGATGGCATTGTATACCTGCGCTCCACGCCGGAAGTGTGCCACGAGCGCTTGCAGCGACGTGCCCGAGAGGAGGAGTCTGCCGTCTCTGTGGACTATCTCCACCAGCTGCACCAGCGGCACGAAGACTGGCTCATTCGCAAGAAAGAGTCGCTCAAGGTTTCGCCGCTCGCTTCATCCTGCCCATTGCTCATTGTCGACTCTGACAAGGAATTCCAGCACGATCCTGTGCGGTGCAAAGAGATGGTTGAGCAAGTGAAGCAGTTCATGCTCGATTGCCGAGCACAGTTTGAAGCGCGAAAGTAAAAAAAAGTCTGTCGTTGTTTTTTTTTTTGCTTTGCGAGTTCCAAGTGTGGTTGTTGCAATGTTGCGTTTTTTACGATTGTTGATGCATGAAGAATCTTTCGCGAGTCGAACAATCTTGTTTTCTGGTAGAGTGCAAAACGAATGGATGCCAAAGAGCATCGACATCATCCAAAATTGCAACTCATCAAGGTCAAAGAAATTGAGCAGCTTTGTTTCTGCATTTGACGTTGGCTATTCGTCTTCCTCCTCGCCTTCTTCGTCCTCCTCTTCGCTGTCGCCTTGATCAAGATCGTCGGCCGCCTGTGAACGATGATTCAGTTAAAAACAGCGTCAAGAAAAAAGAGAGAAATTTTATCCCTCAACCAACACCATCCATGAAGAGAACGTACGAGACTTCGTGCAACTACGGCTGAATTGATCATGTCCTTGATTTCCTTTGACTTGGCCACCGACGCGGGGCTCGATCGTTGCTTGTCCGCCAGGGACGGGTTGGCACCCGCCTCAATGAGCAGCTGAACGATTTCAGCCTCGCCGTGACTGGCAAAAGAGCAATTTGAAGAGTCGCGTAGGATGACATGTGAGGTTGTGTTTGCATGTTAGGAGGGCAAGGAAGCGCACAAAACAACCAAAAAATGGGAAACTGGTTAAAAAAAAAAAACACGGAAGAGATTGGGTACCTCGCGGCGACAAACAGTGGCGTTTGCCATTGACGGTTTTGCACATCGAGCTTGATTCCTGCATGGTCGACCAGAAGCTGAGCAATGTCGAGCGATCCGCACTGTGCGCTATGTTCAAGGTCAATCAAAGGAAACAGTCACAAATTGACAAACAGATCGGTTTCGGTGAGCATTGGCGACTTGCTCATCCCGTCAAGGGTATATACGGGTCCTTTTGATCTGATACAAGCATCATTGAAGTGTTGCAACACCCATCCATTCACCCGTCCCAAGTTCTGATCGATCAAAGAACAGCAAAAATCTTGCGCCACTTCAACTCCCTCTGCTGCCTCCCTCCTCCCGGTAATGAACCCCAAGACCATCCAAACCACCCTTTGGAAACCCTCAATCCCTCCCTATCCTCACAAATTCTGACCGGTCACGCAAGAACAGAAATCTTGCAGTAAAATCACAAATTTGAGCCAGATTCTTGCTCACTCCCAGTGCCTCTTCCTGCCTCTTCCTGCCCCTTCCTCCCCCTTTCCCCTTTCTGACAATACCCATCATCTTTGTCTTTTGGTCCTTTGCTTGGCCATTTGTGTGACGCACGGCAAGAACAATCCCCCAAAATCCAAATGGTTGTCCTTCTAGTAAGATTTTTTCTCTTTTGTTTTCCCTCTCTTTCCTTACGCGTAATGCAGAGCAGTGTTGCCGATTCCGTCCTGCGCATTGAAGTCGAGCGACGCGCCTGCCTCAGCGATGACCTGCGAATGAAACAACAAAACGGACAGGAATGAAAACGCGGCAAAGCAAGCACAACCAGAGAAGCAGTGGGCAGTGGGCAGTAGAAACAAACAACCAGCGTCTAGAGAGATTGGGAAGGATTATCACACCACACACGAGAAGCCCGCTGAGACAGATATAGCGAGATAGCGATAGAGAGAGATTGATTGATTGATAGAGTGGATGGAGTCGCGAAGGTGGGAGAAGCTGGGCTTTACTTCGTTGTAGACTTGCTCGTTATTGGATTTGGCTGCAAACTGAAGCCGCTCAATCGCAGACGGCGCGTCGCTGTCATCCGCTGAACCTGACATTGTTTGTGTGTGGGTGTGAGTTTGCTTATTGAGAAAGAGAAGAAATAAAAAAATAGGAATGAACTCGAATACGCAATGCTGCTCCATACAAAAGTCTCAATCTCAATCTCAATCTCAAATCTCAAGTCTCAATCATTCATTGTCCAGACATTGAATCAAAAAAAAAAAAAAAAAAAAACTCGGGTTACGATGGCACTTTCTCATCGAGTCGAAGCACAAACTGAGCAATTCAGCATCAGTCTGAGAATCGCCGCTGATGGTGTTTTCCATATAAAACTTCTCTGATCGTCCATTGACTGCCGCGGTTCATCATCCCCCTCGTCTGATACTCTCTTTCAATCTATTCTTCTATTCTATTCTATTCTATTCGATTCAAGCTTCTTACTCACTCTTCTGAACTTGACAATGTCGCTGCTTCAGAAACGCCGACTTGCGTCGCAGCGCGCGTCCGACGCCGAATCCGCGACCACCACCAGCAGCAGCAGCTCCTCCAAGACCGAGCTTGCTGAGCCCGTCCATGTCGCCAAGCGTCTGCGCATGGGCTCCAAGAAGCACCCGCGGAGTGCGGTTCCATCGGCTGGCGAGCAGGAGCTGGCCCTGTCGCTGTTTGGCAACATGCCGGCCTCAACCGCTGACGAGTCCGCTGCTGCTGCTGATGCTGATGCGGACGCTGATGTTGATGCGGACGCTGATGTCACCATGGGCATCGACGAAGCCGGGGAGGACCAGGACCGGACGCTGATCGCCAATGTGAGTTGGCGTCCACATGCGCGCAAAGGTCCACATGGAACAAAGCGAGGATGGTGCTCTGGCATTGCGACCACAGTCACCAACCAGCAACGTCGTGTGGGCAGAAAGGCAAACCCCAAGGAGATTGTTGTTGCAAGGGTCGTTTCGCGAAGGAGAACAGGCCTCTGGGAAGGATGGAGAATGGAAGTTACGATCAAATGGAAATCCCAGCCACACTCACTCACTCACTTACTCGACCAACAACATGACGGTGTTCGTTAACAAGCAACATTGCAATGAATCCAGATATTTACGACGGAACGGCGCGCACGATTGGATTCTGGTCGTGGAAACTCACAACTTTTTTTTTTTTTGTTTGTTTTTTTTTTTTGTCTGGAAACCTTTGTTTCGTGCAGGACGAAGACGAGGAGCCTGCTCCAGCAAAACCCAATGGCAAGAGCAAAAACCGAAAGGGCAAAAAGGCAGCAGGTACGTGGATGGCTTGCTTGCATCCAAAAACTTGATCTTCGATCGTGTAAACTCAGTCTCACGCCGACGCTCCAACAGACCCCGCCTGGGAAGACAAGGATGACGCGAATATCAGTGTATCTGTTGTCGACAAGGCTCGCCTCAAGAAGCTCCGTCAGGCAGAGGACGAACAGGCCATTTCGGGTGCCGAGTACGCGCGTCGTCTGAAGGGCCAATTCGAGAAGGTGCACCAAGCACCGCAATGGGTCGAGAAGGCGACATCTGCCGCTCGCCGACCAAAAAAGAATGCCGCGAATGGCGAAAGCTCCGATGGCGGTGCTGCTGCTGCATCCGACAACGAGGAGGACGAAGATGAAGAAGACGAAGAAGAAGAAGAGGTCGACGAGCATGACAGCATTTTCCAGACCACACAAGGTTTGACAGCGTCCTCGAGCAGCACCGGGCTGCTTCCTGTTCGCTTGATTGAGGCCGTTCGTGTGCGCGACGCAAACTCTGCCGAGGTTTCTGCCTCCGCCATCCAGGCAGTGGCCTTCCATCCCTCTGGAGCAGTTCTCATGACTGCTGGTTTGGACAAGACGCTGCGGCTATATCAGGTGAGTTGATTGACACTGCATTGCTTTTCTGTTGTTTTTGTCATGTTCGAGGTCGGGTCGGGTTGCTGACGTTTGATTTGTTGTTTCCGCTGCTCTTTGTTCCCAGGTCGACGGAACCGACAATGCCAAGATTCAAAGCATTCACATTCCAAATTTCCCCATCCATGAAGCCGCCATGTCCGTCGACGGCAGCCAGATCTTTGCGACTTCGCGGAGAACCTGGTTTTATACATTTAACATTTCGGAGGGCGCAATTCACCGCGTTCCTGGCATTCGTGGTCGCGAAGAGAAGAGCCTGGAGTCGTTTGTCGTCTCTCCCGATGGCAAGCACCTTGTCTTCCTCGGCAAGGACGGTTATATTATTCTTGTTTCCACAGTGAGCAAGCAATGGGTGGCAGACTTCAAGATGAACGGCACTGTGCGAGCAGTGGCCTTCACGCGCTCTGGCAATCAGCTGCTGTCGTTCGGTGGTACGTATCGGATGTTGTTGAGTGAAGGGAGCTCTTTCTTTTGGTCAAATTGTTGCTGACGTTCGGCTACTTTGCTTGGAAACTTTCGCTAGGTGATGGTCATGTCTATGTATGGGATGTAGCATCGCGCCAATGCACGCACCGATTTGTCGACGAAGGCTGTGTACATGGCACCGCGATTGCCGTCAGCCCAAACAACAAGTACATTGCTTGCGGGTAAAGGATTTTTGCGGTTGTTCGGGGGGTTTTTTTGTTTTTGTTTTTTGGCTTTGTGCTTGTGACAACTCACATCTACTTGTGCCTGGCTTGCTCGACTTTAGTTCCGACACTGGCATCATCAACGTATACGACACTACCGTTGCCCTTGCTTCCGAAAATCCCAAGCCGTTGCGAACCATTGATAATCTGACAACTTCCATCTCGGGTCTCGTGTTCAATCATGACGCTCAACTGCTCGCTGCTTGGAGTGCCGAGAAGAAGAATGCTATGCGTCTGGTGAGGAAGGGCTTTGTTAAACTGTTGAACTTGGTTTGTTTTTTTCGCCTCTAACTTCCCACTTCCCATTGTTCTGTCGATTGTTCTGTCGCTTTACAGATTCACTTCCCATCTGCAACTACCTTTGCCAACTGGCCTTCCGAGAAAGCGCCGCTTAGTTATGTGCACAGCGTCGCATTCTCGCCTCACTCTGCCTACTTTGCAGTTGGCAACGACAAGGGCAAGGTCGTCTTGTACCGGCTGAAGCATTATCCCACGTACTAAAAAAAACCATTGCAGCAATAAACTCTCTCGGTGATCCAGATTTCCTTTTGAATGCGATTCCTAAAAGTGGGCGGTCCAAGCAAAACACGCTTCAGACTCTTGAAATGCAACAACCAACAGACAGGAAAATGATGCTGTTGAAGCTAATAATAGATCTACAACTGACACGAATACGAAGGATGAAGTGGTAGTAATACCACGTTTCATCCACACACACACACACACACACACACGCGCGCAACACACACTCACACAAAAAACAAAAACACAATCACAAAAACAAAACAAAAACACAAACACTAAAACAACAACAAAAAAATGCAGCGCTCGAATCGCTGGCAAGGGTGTTTAAGAAATGATGGTAACGGAGAGGATTTGGGGGGGAGGTGTTACGACGTACTTGACAGTCGCAAACACACAAACTAACGCTTTCCAGACAAGGAAACGAAAAAATGCATAACTTGCGTTTGGACCTCACCAAGGGAAGGTGCAATCGAGGGCAATACCAATCTCGGCATCTGCCGCACGCTGCTCCCGCACTTGTGTGCAGTGTTCGGCCAGCATGGCCTCGTCAGAGACGTACTTGTACGATGGTCCATCGCTGGGTTCAGAGCACGCAGTTGCACTCAACTCGGGTTCGGGAGTGCAGAACTGGCGCCACACGGACGGGAAGTTAACGCCGGGAACAAGCAACCAGGGCTTGCCAGCACCGTTCCAGTGCAAGAGATGCGCCGATTTCACAAACTCTGCCGTGTAGGCATAGCTGCCAGACCATCCGAGGTGCCGGACGTGCCAGAGGGGATTGAGCTCGGTTGCGCGACCGTACAAGGCCAGCAGCATGGGAGGCTGCGAGCCGCCGCCCGAACCTTCGCCACCGTAGACGTTTTCGCGTGTGTTGAGCTCCATCCAAAACTCGAGCTCCTTGCTCATGCGCTGGCGCTTCCACTCGGTGAGGTCGGCCACGTAGACACCAGCGTTGAAGCTGCAGGTGCTGGGATCCATCTGCTGTGCCAGCACTCGCGGATGCTCAAAGTTGATAAAGAAGCGGAGCTCATTGTGGCAGTCCTTGACAAACGCGCCAATGTGCCCTGGCTCGATGGGGTGGAAGTACAGGCCGGCAACGTCGTCTTGCACGACGACGTCGGAGTCAATGTAGGCAATGCGGCCAGTCAAATTGGGGAACAAGTCCAGCACGTAGTAACGAGCATAGTTTGCCTGCAAAAGAGTGACGAGGGTGCGAGGGAGAGGGGAGGAGCGAAAAACACAAAACAAAGCATGTGAGTTAGGCGGTTTGCTTCATATCTGGTGCTTTTCAACCTCGATCGCTCGCTGAAATTCAGATACACATCACCCCCTCGAGCCAACTGATGAATGGCTGCACTTACAGGCGAAGCGAGATCTTGACGACGGCCACGGATCTTGATCTTGTTGGCGACCCACTCGAGCGGGAAGACCTTGACCCAGAACTGAGCCTGTCGCTTCTTTTCGAATGCAAGGTTGAGCCAGCGTTGGCAGCGGACTGCCTCTTGGTCGGTGTCGACGATGAGGTAGAAATCGATGCGATCAGGGGTTTTGGTGTTTGCGAGAATGGACTTGACAACAGCGATAACGCCGATCAAAGTGTTGGCGTCCGAGGCGATCATGACGTTGATGCGCATGACACCATCGTCGACGAGCGGCTTGTAGGACTCGAGAGGGGCCAGCTTGCGGTTTTGTGGTAGGAAGGGGTCGTTGGGGTCGACGGGAGCAGGTGGAGCATCGCCCATGACACCTTCTGCCGCCGCGTCCTTCTTGTCCGATGCTGCTGCTGCTGCTGCTGCTGCCACTGCGGCTGGTGAGGCAGCTGGTGGGTGTGGTTTTTTTGCTGCTGCTGCTGCTGCTGCGGCATTGGCAGCGCCGGACGCGGGTTGAGGGGCTTCTCGGCGGCCGACTGGGACGTCCCCAGAGAGAGGGTTTAGATTTGGCTCGCTGTTCCCCGAGGCTGCCCCTCCTGCCAACGCGGCCGCCGCCGGAGCAGCACCGGGCTGCTTTTGTGGTGGAATGGGTCCTGTAGTTGTTGCAATGACGATCAGCACGCCCACCGCGACGAGGAGCGCCAAACGCGCTGTTTTCACGTTGAACATGTAGGAAACGAGAAAAAAGAATAAAAAGTGAGCAAAAAAAAAAAAAAAAAGTGAGCAAAATGAAAAATGAGGCACTCAAACAAAGCTAAAACGAGGGGCTAGCGGGGGTTTGCAACACGAGACAACGATCATGGTCAAGCATCAAGCATCAAGCATCAAGCATCGGGCATGAAGCATGGCATCAAGAATCACAGAAGCATCGACGGAGAAGTGGGTGATTTCACAGTTGTTTGCTGCAGGTTCCGCAGGGAGCAGCTCTCTCTCTCCCTCTTCGTGGATGGCTGCCTTCCTCTCGACCACGAACCAAGCAAAGAGCAAATCCACAAAGAGGACAGCACAGCAGAGGAGCATCAAGCAGTGTGCTGTTTGCATTGCTTTGCCGCGCTGTTCGTGCGTGACTCACCACAATACAATGTGGATCATTTATTTGCCTTTGCTGCACGAGCTGGCATGCTAATGCTTATTTGTTTGGCGTTTTGTTTTTTAGCGCTCTCATCCCAGGCTTGCTTTCATCCAGCTGTGTGGCTGTGTGGTGATGGTGGCTGCTCATTCACACAATCCACTGCCTCGACTTGCCTCGCCTTGCCCTCTTTTTTTTGTGCAACTCATCATAGCAAAGAGCGAGTTTCTCTCCATTTTTATGCATGAGAGGCGTGTTTCTTTTTTTCTTTTCTTTTTTTTTTTTTTCTTTTTTTTTTTTTTTTTTTTTTTTTTTTTTGTTTCTTTGCCTTTTCATTTGGTTTTTTTTTTTTCTTTTGCTCCCTGATGTTCCTGTGTGGTTTTTCGTTCAACGTCTCGTTCCGTCTCGCTCGCCTTCCTTTCACACACACACACACCCATTTCAATGTAAAACCTTGTTGCCTCTGAGTTTCATCCTGACTCCAATGCAGCATCAGGGGGGATGACATTGAAGAATCCCGCTCCAAACCGCAGTCGGTAGCAACAAGATGATTTTTCTTTTTTATTTGCCTTCTCGTCGTTCTCATTGGTAAATTTTGACGCCTCCAACGTGCGCCCGGATCAAACGCACTAGCACAGTGTTGCCCCCAAACTGCTGCTGTCCGACAAGCAACCTCACACCCCGAAACTGACACTCGCTTAAAGTAGGCATCAAAGCGATAGACGAGCAATGACCGCCACTCTCGAAAGCTGCCTCATGGGGGGCAACTGAACTGACCCAGCCTCACTCACCTCGCTGCCTCACCCTTCACATTTCACTTTCGCCTGCTACCTCCATTGCCTCCATTGCCTTGCCCTGCCTCCCTCGTCTACTCAGACTCACGCCCCCTTTGCTTGTCCAACATGCATCTTCAATGCTTCTGTCGCTTGCAATCTCTGCTTCTAACGCGATTGGCTCTGACTCCCGCCTCACAGGGCGCGTCGTGGTCGAGGCGTGTGGAGTGTACGTGATCGCGTGTTGGGACGCGTTGGTCCCATTGGTGCAGCTACCCGCGCCCGTCTCCGGCATACTCCTTCACCAGAAGCGCAAAGGTCTCAAAACGAGCCAAATGCCACTGCCGACAGAGCTGCGAGCTGGAGAGAGAGAGAGGAGAGAGGAGAAAATGGAACAAACCCCCTGCTCCCATCTGAACACCACGTTCAACGTGGACATCGATCAGAAGTGCTCTTGCATGGAAGACAACCCGCCCCCACCCCCGCCGATGAGATGCTAAGGAATGAAACCGAACATGTAGTTTTGTACCTGAGTTGGAGCTGCGCGACATTTTGCTCGAGAGAAGCGAGAAAACTGAAACTACAATAAAAAGTACAAAAATAAAAAACGAAAAGAACCGGGACTGCCTCACAACAACCCCAAATCGGCGCAAGATCAAACGCAGCAGCTACAACAACAACTCCATCCTCAGAATCGGCATGCCATGGCTGGATTTGTATGGAGAGATTGATGCTGAAGTGCAGGATCGCGATCGTGTGGCCGGGGGGGGGGGTGCCACACAACACATGAGTGCTTCCAGTGGTCGCGCTTCGCGCTCTAGACATAGTAACAACTCCCAAATAAACAGTGCTACCTATTCTATAATATATTCTTATCCGAGGTTGCACTGCTGTTAACAAGAGATAATCAACTCCCATACTGGAAAAGATCTACAACGCATCGAATCCAACCCCTTCCTGGGTTCACCGTCTTCACCGACCGCTGGATGCGTGATACTCCAACTTCGTGACAACGATGGGGACGCCAATGACCATGCTTGAGGGTCAGATGCAGCGACAAGTTTGACTCGTCATTAGATTGCAGAATCTTCATCCTGCTCTTGCTGGATTCTGTCCAAAAGGCCATCCCAAGTCATTCACAATAGGCTACCATGCATGATTGAAAGCAACTTTGACCTGCACGTAGGATCGTCGACCGCCATGGGAAGAGGCCGTGGCTTCAGCGTCGTAGAACAGGCAGAATTGAAGGTGTATTGTAGCCCACTGCACGCCAAACAAACAAACAAACAAACAAACAAGATACACAGAAAAAACAACTACTACTTCTACAACAACAACAACAACAACAACAACAACAACAAAAAGTTGCACAACACAAAAAGAGCAACGCGCCTCGAGGTTAGGGCTCGACCCCAGCCATTGCGGCCCATGCTTCGGAATCCAGCTCTCTGACATGCGCCTCGCGCATCAGAAAAACGTCGTGATCCGGTTCAGCCGTGCTCTCGTCCAAGGTGGCGTACACATACTTGACAAGGGTACCGTCGAGCTTGCCTTGAGCAATGGATGGCGGGTTGTAGTCAACATTGTTCGGGAGGCCAAACAGCTCGCGGTACACTGCCAGAACGGATGCGTTGCCGATTTTGTTGGAAACCAAGTTTGGTACTTTGGTCTGGTGATCGGCGTACGAAGATTTGCTGATTTGGAAAAAGATCAAGACGTTCGAGTCATCGTTTTGACGCGTCAGCAAGACTGCATCGGCAACGGGATGGTTGGGCCAGCCAGGAATGAGCAGTGTGCCGACCGGGAAAGGCTGATCGCCGTTGAAAGCAGCGAGATAATTTTTCGCGCCAAGATTCGTGATTGACCGGTCGAGCACGTGCACGTTGTCGACAGTCGTGGTCAGCTCTAGGACCGACTCGTCCGACAGGTCTGTCCCCTTCAACGTTTGACTCGCATACTGAAGGCAGGAGAGGACGAAAATCTCGAGTGCGCTCCAAGTCGTGGCTGGGTTGTCAAACACAATGCGCATCAGGTTGGCTCGCTCGGCGTTGAAGCGCCTCACAGCCGCGGCGCGAACCAGATCGCTGACCGGGACGAGTTGGCTTTGATCAGTTGGATCTTGCTTCACCAAGCCGGTCTGCAGCCAAACCTCGGGTGTCCTCTCGGGGATGCTTGTCCGCGCAACAATCGTGGCGAGGTCGCAAACAAGGCTGGTGAATTCCGTTGTGGGACGAAGGCGCTCAATAAGGCGATCGAGTCGGTGGTCGTAATATTGCTCGCACAGTCGGCGAAACTCTGCTTCTGGATTCTTGTGGGACTGGGATGTTGCATAATACTGCAAAATGCGCGCGACGCCACCGAATTTCAGGTGAAGCCGTTTCATACTGGCGGCGGTGATTCTGAAGGGTGGACTGCGGTAGTACCAAATCGCGCGCAACGTTTCGGCTTCTTCATCAGTCAGGAACTCGATTGGTTGTTCAGCTCCACCACATTGCGAGCCGCTGAGAGCGTTGGATGAGTCCATCCTGGGCGAGGAGCTGACTGCAGCAACGAAAAGCGAGAAACCGAAGCGTGTGCTGAGTCTGTAGAAGGCTTGAGCCGGATGGTCTGCCTTGAGCTGGTCCTCGTCACCAACGGGAAGGGCTTTCGCATGAATGATCGAATTCCACTGGTCGATGAGGACGAGGGTGCGGAAACGGTGACTTTGGGACTCGAGGCCAACCAACGCAGCATTGATGCGACCCCATTGGTTCAGTGCGGACTCAAAATGCCCGGACGAGGTCTTGCGGTGCACAAACGCATCCTTGAGTAACTCAAACGCGGGCTCGTCAAGCAAGCCCGAGCGCAACAGACGGCGGTTGGCAATTCGCAAATCGCCGATCAGTTGAGAAGCCGCAACTTCAGAAGTTTCGTGGCAGAACGCACCAGTCTTGGGCAGGTAGATGAGAAAGATGGCACCATCGAAAGAACCGGGAGCGAGAGCAGGAGCAGGAGCAGGAGCAGGAGCAGCAGCGAAACGCTCGAAGAAGGCCCTGTTATGGCGCATCGCCAGCACGACCATCATCAGCAGAATACTGCTTTTGCCGACACCACCAACACCGCTGAGGTAGCGAGGTTCCGGTGCTCGGCCTGACGCCAACAGATCTTCAAAAATGTTGCTCGAAATTTTGCGATCGAGCAATTCTACGCTATTGCCATGAACCCGCAGCAACCTGTTGATCTCGTCCGGAATTGTGAAGTTTTTCACTTCATCACTGGAAAAGATGAATGTTGTGCCTTCGGCCGGTGGAGGCGGTGCATCGTCGGTCAATCCGGCGGCTGAGCTGCTCGGGTCGCTGTTGCTGCTGCTGGTGCTCGCAACGCTGTTGTTGCCCGTGTTGGCTGATGCTGCTGCTGGTGCTGCTGGCAGTGCTAGCGGTGCTGGCGGTGGCCCTGCAGAAGATGAGGAGTTGGGGTTCTGCTGTTGCTGGTGCTGCTGCGGCGGTGGATGCAGCCCTGCATCGTGAGCCACGAGACGTGCCGCCATGACCTTCTTGAAGCCGTCAGATGCGAGACCGCGCTTGGTGAGCTCTTTGCGCAGCTGTTCAGCCTACAAAGCAAAGAAACAAAAGCGCAGTTGTGAGCACCACGAACGGCACAACGAGAGCAGAGTGGTTGTGCCCTTACAGAGAGATTCAACCACTGCTTTTTCAGTTTTAGGTGCGGCCGCGGTGGACATTGTTGCGTTGGAAAGGAAGGGAGCGGGAGGAGGGGGGGGGGGAAACGAAGAAAAAGAAGGGAAAAAAAAAAAAAAAAGGCGCGAAAAACAAGTCAAAAAAACTGAAATGACTGAGAACTTGTCTTTGACATTTTCGGAAATGCCGCCAACAGCTTCACTCACAATGCCCAGACCCCACTCTTCAGCTGGACGAGCTGGACGAGCTGGACGAGCTGGACGAGCTGGACGAGCGGCAATAAGCGACATGTTTTTACGGCGTCATTTACACAGGCGTGGCGCTGCACGATTGTCGTCACCAGTTCCCTCGTCAGTCAGTAGAATGAGCAAGTTCGAGAAAATTGGCAAATGCGAAACACACAGCGATGCATGCATGCAATGTGCTCTCAAAACAGCAACACCGTGGGCAATGATCCATGCCACAGTTCTTTTCGATAACCGCTGAATTTCGAAAAAATTACGATTCTAGATCTACTCCAGATGCTTCCAAAAGGCCATCCCAAGTCATTCACAACAGGCTGCCATGCATGATTGAAAGCAATTTTGACCTGCACGTAGGATCGTCGACTGCGATGGGAAGAGGCCGTGGCTTCAGCATCGTCGAACAGTCAGAATTGAAGTTGTATTGCAGCCCAACACAGCTGTGCACGCAAAACAAAGAAACAAAGAAACAAAGAAGCAAACAAGCAAACAAACAAACAAAAAAAAAGCAGTTACACACAAGAAAAGCGCAGAAATGCCGGAGATTTAAGGCTTGGCCCCGGCCATGGCGGCCCATGCTTTGGAGTCCAGCTCTTTGATATGCTCCTGGCGCATCAGAAAAACATCGTCCTGTTCTTTTTTGGCCTGTTTTTTCTTTCCTTTTTTTCTCTCGCCCTCATCTTCCTGAGGTTTCTGTGCCAAAGTGGCGTAAACATACTTGACAAGGGTACCGCTGAGCTTGCCTTGAGCAATGTCTGGCGTGTCGTAGGCCTGATTTCCGGCGAGACCAAACAGCTCGCGATACACCTCCAGAACGGACGCGCTGCCGAGTTGCTTGGAAGCCAAGTCGGGCAGTTTGGTGTCGTGCTTCGCGTATGAGGATTTGCTGATCTGGAAAAAGATCAAGGCTTCGGAGCCATCGTTTTGACGCGTCAACAAGACAGCGTCGGCAACGGGATGAGTGGCCCAGCCAGGAATGAGCAGCGTGCCGACCGGAAACGGTAGAGCGCCGTGGTGAGATGTAAGATAGCCGTCCGCGCCAAGATTCATGATTGACCGGTCGAGCACATGCACGTTGTCGACAGAGGTGGTAAGCGTCAGGACCGCCTCGTCTGACAAGTCTGTCCCCTTCAACGTTTGATGCTTGTACTGAAGGCAGGAGAGGACGAAAATCTCGAGCGCGCTCCAAGTCGTGGATTGGTTTGCAAACACAATGCGCATCAGGCCGGCTCGCTCGGCGTTGAAGCGCCTCACAGCCGCGGCGCGAACCAGATCGCTGACCGGGACGAGTTGGCTTTGATCAGTTGGATCTTGCTTCACCATGCCGGTCTGCACCCAAACCTCGGGTGTCTTCTCGGGGATGCTTGTCCGCGCAAAGATCGTGGCGAGGTCGCACACAAAACTGGTGAATTCGTCTGTGCGACGAAAGCGCTCAATAAGACGTTTGAGTCGGTTGTCGTAATATTGCTCGCACAGTCGGCGAAACTCTGCTTCTGGATTCTTGTGGGACCGGGATGTTGCATAATACTGCAAAATGCGCGCGACGCCACCGACCTTCAGGTGAAGCTCTTTCATACTGGCGGCGGTGAGTTTCAAAGATGGATTGCGGTGCCACCAGATCGCGCGCAACGTTTCGGCTTCTTCATCAGTCAGGGATTCGATTGGCTGTTGTGCTCCACCAACTTGCGCGTCGCTGAAAGCGCTGTCTGAGCCCATGTTGAACGAGGAACTGACTGCAGCAACGAAAAGCGAGAAACCGAAGCGTGTGCTGAGCCTGTAGAAGTCTTGAGCAGGATGGTATGCCTCCTTGTTCTTGTGGCCAACGGGAGGGGGTTGCGAGTAAACGATCGAATTCCACTGGTCGACAAGGACGAGGGTGCGGAATCGGTGCCTTTTGGACTCGAGGCCTTGCAGTGCTGCATTGATGCGAACCCATTGGTCGAGTGAGGGCCCATCATCCTCTTCGACAAAAGCCGCCTTGAGTTTCCGAAACGCGGGCTCATCGAGCAGACGAGAGCTCAACAGACGGGCGTTCGCGATCCGCAACCTTTCGATCAGTTGGGAAGCCGCGACCTCAGGTTGTTGTCCAACGAACGCAGCAGTCTCGGGTAGGTAGATGAGGAAAATGACACCATCGAATGGGGTAGCAGCAGAAGCAGGAGCAGGAGCAGGAGCAGGAGCAGGAGCAGGAGCAGGAGCGGCGTATCGCTCGAAGAAGGCCCTGTTGTGTTTCATCGCCAGCACGGCCAGCATCAGCAGAATACTGCTTTTGCCGACGCCGCCAACACCGGTGAGGTAGTGAGGCCTGGGTGCTTCGTCTGATGTTAACAGAAGTTGGAAAAAGTCACCTGAAATGTTGCGATCGAGCAATTCGACGCTCTTGCCATGCGTATCCAATAGCGCCTTGATCTCGTCCGGAACAGTGAGGCCATCCAAGTCCGCACTGGAAACAGTGAATGTGGTGCCTTGAGCTGGCCGAAGCGGTGGCACGAATGGCGGCTGGGCTGCTGCAGCAGAAGATGAGGACGACGGCACTGTTGGAGCAGAAGATGAGGATACTGGTGCTGCCGCTGTTGCTAGCGGCGGTGCTGTTGTTGAGAGCAACGCTGCTGCTGATGGTGCTGCTGCTGCTGATGAAGATGAGAGTGCTGCTGCTGAAGACGAGGAGGTTGAAGACGAGGAGGTGACGGCAGCGTATGAGGCGGAGTTCTGTTTCTGTTGCTGCGGCTGCTGCTGCGGCTGCTGCTGCTGCTGCTGCCCCGCGTCATGAGCCACGAGACGTACCACCATGTCCTTCTTGAAGCCGTCAGATGCGAGACCGCGCTTGGTGAGCTCGTTGCGCAGTTGATTAGCCTAAAAGCAAAGAAACAAAAGCGCAGTTGTGAGCACCACGAACGGCACAACGAGAGCAGAGTGGTTGTGCCCTTACAGAGAGACTCAACCACTGCTTTTCAGTTTTAGGTGCGGCCGCGGTGGACATTGTTGCGTTGGAAAGGAAGGGAGCGGGAGGAGGAGGGGGGGGGGGAAACGAAGAAAAAGATGGGGAAAAAAAAAAAAAAAGGCGCGAAAAACAAGTCAAAAAAACTGAAATGACTGAGAACTTGTCTTTGACATTTTCGGAAATGCCGCCAACAGCTTCACTCACAATGCCCAGACCCCCACTCTTCAGCTGGACGAGCTGGACGAGCTGGCCGAGCGGCAATGAGCGACATGCTTTACAGCGTCATTTACACAGGCATGCCAGTTCCCTCGTCTGTCAGTCGAATGAGCAAGTTTGAGAAAATTGGCAATTCGAAAGAAACACAGCTTGGCATCGCGCTCTCCAAAACTTCCCACCCCTTCGAGGCGATTGAAGGCACTTATGATGCTATTAGAGAGCTTCAATGCGGAGACTCGCTGTGGTGCTCCAGGGACAGCGCTGGCTACCATGTGGGCATTGTCACTGCATGCAACGAACAAGGCTAGGTTTCAAAGAAGTGACAAGTTATTCACATGGACAATCAAGGCGTGGTATACTTGCACACCTTGGATAAATTCATGGACGGATATAAATCCTTCGAGGTTGTGAAAAACCCAGACCTGAAGTGTGCTTAGCGGGCTTGCAACACTGCATTCAAGTTGTACTTGCCAAGAAACAATTCAACATCGGTGTCACCGCACCACCACACCCCAACCCACCGCTCTCACTCTCAAGCTCACTCTCAATCTCTCAATCAATAAACCCCCAAGCAAGCTATGCATCATCAACCTCAACCCAACTCCGATCTCAGAATCTCAGTCTCTCTTTTTTTTTTTCTTTTTTTTGGTCTTCTCCAATGCGTACTGCTTCAGCATTGCTTGTTGCTCTGCTTGCGCTGCTCGGCGTCGCTGCCGTTGCCCGCGCGGACATTCCCGTCCACTGCCTCTACGACCAGGTGAACACGCTGCAGCAACGCCACTCTGCGCATGCATCTACTCTTTCTCTCTGTCGTCACTGCTTGAGCGCGTGGTTGGCTGGCTCGCTTTTTAAGTCCGCTCCGTTCCGCCTTGCTCCTCGACCCGTTACCCCCACCTCCTTCACTTTCGTCAAACCCCAACAGTGGAGTGCGTATATGTGCACATGTCCCCAACCCTACGTCGTTGCCCCGCGACGACTGGCAGCATTTCTTACCAAAAAACCGCTGACCTTGAACTCTTTTTCGCCACGCTCCTCCCTTGACCCCCACTCCCACCCCTTTGGTTTTGTCAACCCTCTACAATTCGAGTGTGTATTGATGTCTATGTGACTTGGGCTTACGTCTTTGCCCCCACGACGACTGGTCGAGCTCCGAAACCGCTGACTTGAACTCCCTTTTTTCCCCCGCTTCTCCCTCTTTGAACTCCAATGTCGGACTCTTTTTACTCATTGTCCTCACATTGTAATGCTCGACGTATGACTCGTTCTAACTTGCATGTGTATGATTTGTTTGTGGTTGTTGTATGTGCTCAGATTGTCGGCACTTGGCGCTTTGACATGGGCGCCAACAATGGCGACAACTCGCTCGTCTGCAACGACGACACGTTCAATCCAGTCAAGTCGCTCCACCTGCGCTTTGCAGAGCCCAACATTGTCTACAACTCGTCTGGCATCCAGGTTGCGGACTGGACCATGATCTACGACGAGGGCATCAGCGTCCGAATGATGGACGGTGCAAAGTTCACCCAGCTCTTCTTTGCCTTCTTCCCGTACACGGTCGACCCGATCAGCGGCAACGTCACGTCCTTCTGCAACGAGACCGTCCTCAGCACCTACCACGACGCTCCCTACGGCTCGGGCCAGCTCCCGCTCGGCTGGGGCTGCTTCAAGGGCTACAAGGCTTCGTACTTTACCGAGCAGGAGGCTGCCAACACTGTTTCCCCCGTCACCACCTACGCTCCCAAGCCCCAGGCTGCTTCTCCCGACGCCATGTAAAGATTTTCGGTGATGCATGAATGGGGAAAGTGGTGTGGGACTGCATGCTGACTTTGTTGTCCTGTTGTTTTTTTTTGATTGGCAACAAAAGCTTCCATGCCGACCACGAATACATTGCTCGCCTCAACGCTGCCCAGAACCTGTGGACTGCTGGTCCCAACCCTGCCCTTGTTGGTCGCCCGATGCGCGAGGTCCAGGCCATGGCTGGCCGCAAGCTCAAGACCAGCGTCGAGGCTCACCTGCCCCCGGCCAAGCTGCGCACTGCCGCCAAGGCTTCTGCCGACGCATTCGCTGCTTACCCCGCCGAGCTGAACTGGCGCAACGTGTCTGGCATTGACTACGTCGGCCCCATGCGGTACAGTTTTGGCACGGCGTGATGGGATCGGAGTGGGCGATTGTTTTGTTTTTGTTGTACTGACCTTTTGATTCACTTTCGTCTCATTTTTGTTTGGTGTTGTGTTCTTGGCGTTGATTCACAGTGACCAGCTTAGCTGCGGCAGGTAAGCGCTCCTTTGTCGTACTCTGCGTTGTTCCTATTCTACAAAAGCGTCTCACTCTGTCTGTTGCTCATCAGCTGCTATGCCTTCTCCGGCACTGAGATGCTCCAGGCTCGCATTCGTGTCAAGAGCCAGAACAAGCTTACTCCTCTCCTGTCGCCCCAGCGCGTTGTTTCGTGCTCGGCTTACAGCCAGGGCTGCGATGGCGGTTTCGAGTACCTCGTTTCCAAGGTTTGTCCTTCTGTTCAGGAGTCATTAGAACCGATGTCGTCGTGCTTACCTTGATTTTATTTCTGCCTGTCCTTGCTTTTTTTTCTGTTTTTCTTTTTTTTTTTTTTCTTTTTTTTTTTTCTTTTTTTTTTTTTTGTTCTTTTTTTTTTTTTTTTTTTGCTCGTTCATCTCAGTTTGGCCAAGATTATGGCTTTGTTGACGAAAGCTGCTTCCCGTACCAGAGCGGTCTGATCCCCGAGGTTCCCTGCTCGGCCGGCTGCGCTCTCCCCCGCCTCTACACTGTCGATGATTTCAACTATGTCGGTGGCTACTATGGCAACTGCAGCGAGCTTGGTATGATTGACCACCTCGTCAACTATGGTCCTCTCTCGGTCAGCTTCCTCGTTCTTGACAGCTTCATGACCTACCGCTGTAAGATGCCACTCGAGCCGTTGGTGTAATTTGTGGGGCTGTTTTTTTTTTTTTTTTTTAGATCTCACGGTTCTGCTCATTCCCCCGTGCAGCTGGCGTTTACACTTGCGACACCACTCCCGGCACCGTTGGCTTCAACCCGTTCGAGACTGTTTCGCACGCCGTGCTGCTGATCGGATATGGCGTTGATCCCACTACCAACACCAAGTACTGGCGTGTTGCCAACTCTTGGGGCCGCCACTCGACCGACTATGGCGGTGATTTCCTCATTCGCCGCGGCACTGACGAGTGCGCCATTGAGTCGGCTGCCAGCTGGGCCACTCCCTCCCTGAACATTTAAATCTAGGTGTTGGTCAACACAAGAAATGTGTGAGGTGCTCCTGGTTGTCCTATCTCATGCTTTCGCCTTTGTGTTCACTTGACAACACCACCAATAAAAGACTGGGAATGTTCAACACATTTGCAACGACGTGAGAATGATTGTTTGGCTATTTTAATCGATAACAATGCAGAGGAGAAATGAAAAGGGTAGGAAAGATAACAATGCATAGGAGAAATCATACTCTTAAGCTGGAGTGCAGTTCTGCATGGCCTTCACCGCGGTGCTCAACACATCGCAGTGATGCAGAAACATGTTGATGCACATGTCGACATTGGGCGCACGCTCAGACAACGGAAGGAACTCAATTTGGGGCCATCGCTGCAGATTCAAACCCCAGATCCACGCCGAAAACGTTGCATCTTCGCGAGGCCATTGATGCATGGGCACATAATGCTGTGCAACAATCAGCGAGCGAATCACATCGGGTGTAAGGACAATGCCAGCCCCAGACATGTACTTTGGATAGCGGTCGAGTCCGGTGCTGTTGGCGTACTCGGCATTCCGTGAGAAGGCGGTGGCCGCCGTTGCGATCGGCTTGTCGACCCAAGGATAGCCCATGATGAGCTGCCGTATTGGTGCCTGTGTGGTCAAAAAGCGCAAAAGCCGTGGAATGTTAACAAACGTGTCGTCGTCCGTCTTGAAAATGAAGCGAACCTCGCGTTCTTGCAGGGCCCAGCGCAAAAAGCCGTACGTCTTGCGCACCAGCGAATGATAGTTGACCTTGTCTTTGATCAGGAGGAGGTCACCGTATCGCGCCTGCTCATCTCGAACGGCCGCGCCATTTCCTTCCGTTTCCGTCAGAACAAACCGAACTTCCACTCCGTGCTTGAACGCATCGGCCGCCCACGTTTCTCGAATAGCAGCACGACGATATGTATTGGCAGAGAGCACGCCAATCAAGAGAAATCTCTTGGGGAGCGCGATGCGAGCTGAAGAGACGGCAGAGCGAGCTGGACCGGATACGAACGCGGGTAATGCGAGGCTTGCAGGCAGGTTGTGCTCCACCGTGAACAGGGAGTGCGCGATTTTGGATGGGTTGGGCACGGGAAGACGCGCGTTGGTTGACGGCATCCTCGCTGGCTCGACGCGAGCGAGCGTGGTGTTGGCTGGAAACTGCCAATCACTCATCAGGTCGCGACGCCGGCGCGCCGATGCAGCCTGGAGCGTGGCATCGAGCATTTGGAACTGCTTGCCAGATGTTTTGTGCCAGGCGTCCTTGGCCACAAGCGTGGCGGCAGCACGCCACGGCTCAAGCTGCTGGAGTCGCGCTTCCAACGGAGCCGCCAACGCCATCAGTCTTGCCAGCTCATCCAGCCGATCTTCGTTTGATTCCAAGGCAGCAGGAGCTTTGATGATCGTCTTGGACCGCGCGGGGTATCGCTTGTTGGTGGTCGAGAGGTGACTGCTCCTACGGGAGCTTGATCGCGGGTCGCCAGGCTCCTCGGCAGCATGTGTCAGACTCGTCTGAGAAGAGCTTGTTCCTGGTTGTATGACAAGGTTCGTGTCGATGTGCAGCAGTGGTGGTGGTGGCTTGTGCTCTTGCATTGGCTCCCAACGCGAAACGGCACCTGGCCCATCCGCAGAGTCACTCAGCGTCGCAAAGTACGCCATTCCGGTTTGAACAAGCACAAACAACAGGACAACAAGGAGGATTCGAACGAGACTCGACTTCCATCGGCGCCGGAAGAGCGCCAGAAGCGCCATTCAATACGAGGCGTTAGTTGTTGAATGGAGAGTTGAGACAGCAACAAGACTGATCCACTAGGAATAGTAGAGTAATTGTACTGTGTTGATAGAGTATCGCTTCCAAAAGATGGCATGCATGAATGAGCGGTAGCGACAACGTTGGAGCTTGAGCAGTGAAGTTGGACTGTTTGATGAACCAATCTCAATCAGTGTGCTCACCGTCGTGTGTCCGTTGTTTGAAAGAGCGACGAAGGCCAAAAACGAACCTTGCTAAATATGAAGCAAGAGGCAGAACGAAGGACGGGGAGCTGTTGAGTTGAGCTGATCTCGATTGCCAATCGGGACAAAGGATTCTCGTCGTTTAATCATCCCAACAGCAACAAAATACATCAAACTGAGCATAAGCCCATACATGCAATACATTTAGTTTGAATTGGAGCAGTCAGTGAGTGGATGTCGCTTCCGGCGATCTGCTTTCGGGGTCGAATTGCCGTTTTCGTCGTTTGGCACAAGCTGCATCGCTACTACGCCGCTTGTCAGACGGCTGCTCACACCGAGTGTGTTGGTACGACTGATTGCCACACCTGGAGATGATAAGAGCCGCGCTGAACTGCGTGTGTCCACAAAATTCTCCTTACTTTGCTCGAGAATCTCGGGTCGCAGCGAAAATGTCACATTCGTGTCCGATCCACCAATGAGAGCTTCTTCAAATGCTGAAGTGTCATCGTCATCTGAGTCTCCTGCATGACGCCTCTTTCTGGTGCGCGCCAAATCGACAGGAGTCACCTGCATTGTCAACGTTGGCTTCGCTCTCGCCCTCAGAGTCATCCTGTTCGACCTCCATCATCAGAATCGATTGCAAGGTCGGAGTTGTAGCTGTTGTATGCGCGGCAGGACGCGCGCACCGGGTCAGACGTCGGTATAGGCTTTGTGAGTTTGTTTCACATTCGGGTTCAAGTTGGCGAGCTCCTTTGAGTGGCAGCTCGACGACAGTGTCAACGGGAGTGATCGTAGCAGCTTTTCGAACGTAGTGCGATGGAGGCTGTTCCAGGTTGCGAAAATCAGTCGCAGATGCGTCACGGTGTCTTCGTCCGACTCGTCAAAGTTGACAATCCGCGCAGGCTCGGCCCCCATCTCCACGCCGGACTTCAATCACCGCTTCTGCAGGCGCTCAAAGAGGCTCTTGAGGTTTCCTCGTTCATTGCGGCCATTCAATCAAGTGCGCAGCGGAGTTCTTGCAAAAAACCAGTCCAAACACGACTCGCTTGGGCAGCTGGGACCGAACTTGCGAACTTGCGGCAATGTTTTCCGTACTGTTGTGGAACTTGCGAAATCCGCGTGAAAAGCTCGACTACGTCGGGTCTGGCAAGGGTTGAAGCGTCGCGAACCACAAAGTTGACAATCTTGAGCTCTTCAGGCCGGAGGAAGATGTTAGCGCCCCGTTTAAGAGCGTCATCCGATATTAGATCATCTGCCTAGTCCAGGGTAGAGCGGGCGAAGAGACTGGCTTAATCGCGGTGATGAGTAACTCGTCTGCCGCCAGAGGTCCGCGAAACATCAAAAATCTGCTCCAGCAGCCTCACGATCGGCTGTGTCGCATCGTTGCCCGCGACACCTGGTCCACTGACATCAGCACATGATGTAGTGTGGGGTTTGAGCACGGGCGGCCTTGCGAAAGTGAAGACATCGTTGCTCCCGAGGGAGTTAGTTCATTTCTGTACCTTTGCCTCGCCCAGTGGTTCATCAGGTGCTGATTGGTGGATAGGTGTGAAATGGGGAGGCAGAGTGCCACGAATGAAAATGCATTTGTACAATTGATGAAGTGTAGTTGAACGTCTTTTGTGTGCTTGTGTTCTGCGAAGTAGCATTGAGTACTCTACAAGTTCTTTCGAATGATGTATTGAAACTACAAGCAGTCAAAAAGCAAAATTGGAACTTTCGATTTCGCGGTTCGGTGGTGCCAACAAATCAGAACGTGCACAGGGTGGAGCCGAGACAAAGGGACTCGAACAAAAGTGACAGGAAAGGGTGCTGCTTGTTCACTTTGGAGAAGTAGAGATAAGCACCTCCATAGAAAAGTGGAGCCATCATGCTCCTCGCCAAGCTTTTCGTAGGTGCATCAGACACGGCGCTCATTGTAACGCTCGAGAGCAAGTGCAGTCCGAGGTAGGCACCGACGCATGTGACGTGAGTAATGGAGTGTTTGGGGTCGGCGGATGTGTTGAGCATGAAAACAGCTGAGATCGCTAGAGCTTTGACCATCATCATGAGGCTCACAACACTCTGTTCATTCATGACCATTTCGATAGCCTGGGCACAATGGGAAAGCGAACACGTCAAGGAACCTTTGGCGCGCAAAATGATTAGATTTCGCGCCAAAACTTGAACGTCGTTTTTTTTCTTGGTTATTACGCAAGCGCACCCCCCCCCCCATTGAGAGACCCTGCACCCAGTAGTACGGATGCCAACATGCGAGAACGAATCAGACGGAGTAAGTTCTGAAGCGACTCTGCTCGCTTGGTTTGTGGGATGAGACTTGTGGTGCTTGCTCTTTTGGGAATAGTGGCTTACTTGTTGTTGAGACATTTGTGTGGGGGCGAAAATAAACAAAACAAAAGAAGAGTGAAGAGCATCATTGCGATTGAGCGGCGCTTTTTTGTTCTTCGTTTTTCAGCCTCCCTCCCCCAAAAAAACCCCCAAAAACAAAAAACAAAACACTCACACATCTGGCTGATTTTCGTGTGAATGTGAGGGCAGCACAGGTGGAGCGTGCATCGCGGAATCAACGAGATTTGTGTCGGTTGCTCGTGAGAGCTAAGACGACGTTTGCTTGTTCAAGTTTTATTGTACAGTATGGTTTATTTGAACATCGTACATCTATCGAATTATTGTTACATTGGATGTGTGCAACGTGTCTATCGCAATGTTGAGGTACGTGTCCAGCAACTCCAGGTTGACGTGCACATCTTGCGCGGCCATCCAGTTCTTGCATTTGAGCTTGGATGCAACGAGAGCCGTCTCCCTTGTAAAACAAGCGTGCTGAGGGGTCCAAGAGGCCCCTATGGCCGACTCTGATGGCAAAGTGACGAGCCAGGACAAGTGATGAATCCCGCACGTTCGGGAGAGCATGCGAAAGCACGGATCGACAAACTTGAACGGGTAAATTTCAATGACGACGGCTCCTTCTGGCGCGAAAATCAAGTTGGACAGGTGACTTGCATGGATGGACACAACAACAGATGCGTTGGCCATCACGGCAATCTGCTGAGCAAAGCTGAGGTGGCTCATCTCGGGAATGTAACGCGTTTCAAACCCAAGCGGAGACAGCAGAGCGTCGACTTGCGCCACAACATTCGCCGCATTGCTCATTCGCCGCGAAGATGCACGGTCAATGACCAACGCGGTCTGTGTGAGTCGAGGCTGGTACGCTGGATGTCGCAACGCCACCTGCCGTCGAAATAGCTGCGCTTCCGCCCGATCGCACATGACGCCGAGTTTTCGCGGGTAGCTTTTCGGACCCACGACAACTGCTCGTTCCATGCAAATGTGCACTGGAGCTCGAGAAGGTCTTGCTGGCATGTCTAACTTGAGATGTCTTGCTCTTCGCTTGAGAATTTGGTCAAAGTCGGTGCGTGCCGTGCGAATGGCGGGAGCCCTTCCAAACAGCGTTTCGAGTAAACTGCGACCCCATGGTACCAGTCCCGTGGTAGCAAAGAAAAACCGGTCAATGGTCTTGTCGGGGTACAGCACACCACTCTGTTGCAGCGTAAAGAAGGTCATGATGCGCTCCAGAGCGTGGCCTGGATGGTAGCCGTCGCCTGTCGCATACGAGATGCCCGTGGTGTCGCTGAAAATGTCGTCTGCATTCTGCCATATTGTTTCAAACTCGCTCTCAGTGACCAAGCGCTCATTGAAACGCAGCGAGGGGACTGTGGACGGCAAATCGTCGTGCGCCGCAGATTCTGGAAAGACGAGCGTTCCCGGCAACAGCGGTTCCGTACTAGTTGCATTCAGAAAATCAATCTCCAAGCACACGCGACCATAGGTGCATGCTGCGAATCCAAGATGATTGACGCAGGTTCCCGGTGTGAGCAATCTGCCGCGCAGTCCGCAAAACCTGCTCATTTGCTTGAGCTGCGCAATGGACACTGCGTTGAGATCGCCATCGTTGACCAGCGCATCCAGCAGGCGCGGTGACCACCCTGCAGTTGCGTTGCCATCACCAGACGAGGATGACTCGGTCCCATCGTCGTCGGCGGCGTTGGCGTCGTCGTGGCTCGGGTTGCAGCTGCTCCCATGAGGATGCGTGTCGCTCGGCTCGTCCACTCTGACATTGTGCTCTGTTGCGTGGGATAGTGAAGCAAGAATGACTGTTGCTTCGGCGTCCGTCAGTCCGTCCACCGCTGCTACCTTGGCGCGCAGTGCAGCCAGATCGACGCCGCGCAGGATGATGATGACGACGGAGAGGATGATGACGATGCATCCAAGACCGCTTCCTGCAGCCACACAATCGTCGCCAAGTAGAGCAGAGCCACAAGGCCGAGCAGTCCCAGTACAACGTTGCGTCGTCCAGCTTGCATTCAAGAGAGAGGAAGCGGGGCGAAAAACAAAATGGCAAATTGTTGACAGCTCCCAAATGCGAAAAACAAAGGACTGAGAAAGGACGGCTGAGAATCAGGACACGTTGACCTCACCAGTCTCTTTCTGTCACTAGTTTTCGATGGCGGCGAACCGAAATCGCTCTGTTGCGACAATCGTGCTTATCTTGCCGACTATGTTGAGGACAACATCGATGCGAGCATGAAAATCGAAGATCCAGCTGGCCGTTGGGCGTTGTGTCCTCAATGATTGTGAAATTTGCAGCCCCGTTTCTCTCTCTTCTCTGCCTTGTTCTGCTTGTTCTCTTTGCTTGTTGCTGTCCTATTCATACACTTTTGCGCGTTCCTTTGTAGCCACCTAACAGGAGGAGAAAATGAGCAAGCTCACTGTTTTGTTTTTTTTGAATTTTTTTTTTTCAAAATGGCTGTGCTCCTTCAACTTGTTGGGTCGAAATTCGTGAACACTCTCATAGGTTTTGCTGACACCCGTTGGGCGTTCGAGGGGATCTTCACTGGAATCAACATCGTGTACTACATGCTGTACGCCAATGAGCCGCACCACTACCTCTCGACGATGTACTCCGCCGACAAGTATGGCGTCGTCCTCAACTATGTCATCATGTCCATTTTCACCACGCACCATCGCATGCTGCGTCAAATCAAGAGCATACACCATATGCGAATCAATGGAAACTTGAAGTTGCATGGTGAAGACGTGCCTTTGGACCATTGAAATCTACAATGCACAGTAGTGCTATCATCGTGCTTTACTCTCATCCCGAGCATGCGGCAGCCCCGCTTCCGACGTACAAAGAAAAAAAGAAGCTGCTAAGGCGGCTGGATTTGATTTCTCGATTTCGTTTCGACCGTTGTACTACGTTTCCGCCGTCTTTGTTTGAGTGTTTGTCGTCGTCTTCATCGTCTTTGAGTTCATCATCCTGTTGGCGCCGAACTGCTGGCTAGCGGGAAGTGGCGCTCGGGGAGTTGCTCGCGCTCCTCCACACGTCTTAACTTTTTCTTTCCTCTTCGCTTCTGCAGCCTTCCATGGGCTTCCATGGGTTTCCATGGGCTTCCATGAACTTTTATTACGTCATTCTTTTGAATGTGACACCATCCCTTGTAACTGATTGAATAGGTTGGCGAGAAATCAATCTGCTCGACTTGGAAGTGGCTGACGTGCAGACTGGATCGTTTTCTGATTCTCTAACAGGACACGAGCAAGTTCCATGTTCTTGGTCCGCTGAACGTGACGCTGGATGGAGTTGCACCGGTTAGAAAACTGCAAAACATCTTTGGCAATAACTGGCCCATGCCTCCGATGGGCCTTAGCCATGTGACCTACTGCTACATGGCGCCTGAGAACGAAGCAGAAATTGCAGCCGTCGCAAAGAAACAAGATGCGACTTTTCGAAACCAAGCAGTTTGGAAAGATGGCAACAGGTAAGTCAGCCCCCGCCCCTCCGCTTCGTGGTTGATTGTTTGGTCCTAGATCATGCTAACGCGGTTGAAATTGACTCAGAATCGCCCGTCTGGTGTACCACAAGGATGGAGCACACACCGAGCTGGAAGGCGAGGTCACCGTTCAACTCGTGATCGAAGATGTTATCGAGGGGTTCCATGAGGGCAAACGATTCCTGCAAGTCATCTACCAGCCCAAATTGGAAGACCTGCCGGTCATCCCCAGGCCCGACAGGTTCGACAGCGATTCGAGCGAGTCTTCAAGCCAGCAATCGGGCACCCTCGCATTTACTCTGTCTCAAGTCAAGAAAGAGTGACAGCTTCTACTTAGATGACCACCAAACTTGTTCCTGCAAGAATGAGCTAAACACCTTGCCCTTGTCCCTGACTCTTTGCCCGTGATCATGTTCCTTCTCTTTGTGGTTTTTGAGCTTTAGAAGCTTTTCCACTCTCCAATAAACGTACTGAATTACAAATGCAACAACAAAAATAACAACGAGTACAATAGTGTCCAATCACTCTGCTACTTGAAGGCCGGGAATGTCCAGGTTGTGGAACTTGGCGTACCAGTCAAGGAAGATGGAAATGCCCTTCTCCAACGACACCTTGGGCTCATACCCCAGCATTTTCTTCGAGTGCGAGACGTCCGCGAACGTTGACGGCACATCACCTGTAAGCGGTTTCCAAAAACGAAAAACCCCATCCAACGGCCAAGTCAGATCCTGTTCGACAACGTGCAAGTGCAACCATCCACGACCACAAATGAACACCCCCCCCCAAAAAAAAAACCCCCTACCTGCAGTGATCGGAGCATAGATTTTCTCGGCTTCGCGACCAAGGCCCTTCTCAATGAGATTGATGAGGGTGCTGAGCTTTTCGGGGTTGTTGTTACCGAGGTTGAACACCTCCAGCTCGGCGCCAAGATCCACGCAAGCGGTGATGCCGGCAACAATGTCCGACACGAACGTGAAATCGCGCATCATTTCCGAGCCATCGTCGTTCTTGTACACAGTGATGGGCTTGTCGGCAACGATCGAGGCAGTGAAGCTGTAGTAGGCCATGTCCGGGCGACCGAACGGTCCGTACACGGTGAAGAAGCGAAGACCAGTCAACGGCAGCTTGTGCAGGTGGTGGTAGACGTGAGCAATGCCTTCGTTCGACTTCTTGGTGGCAGCATACAAGCTGGCGGGCATATCGACTTGATCGGTTTCGCTAAACGGCTGCTTGGTGTTGAGGCCGTACACTGAAGAGCTGCAATAGGAGGAGAGGTGGTCAGTCCACGCCAAAGCTCTTTGACAGAGAGCATGATGAGCAAATGTGCAACAAACCTGGAAGCGTAGACGGTCTTGATGGGGCGCTCCTTGGTGTGGAACTCCTTGATGACCTGTTGGGTGCAAATTGGGCAAGTCAAGTTGAGTTAACAGCAATGTCCTTTGCAAGTTTCCCCCTGTTGTTGAGTTTCCAAACAGCTGGAAAACACACACCTCAAGCAAAGTAATAAAGCACTTGACGTTGGCGCGAATGTAGGCCAGGGGATGATCAAGCGAGTAACGGACGCCAGCTTGGGCAGCAAGATGAACGACGTGGGTAATGTCCACCGAGCTGAACAGAGATCGCAGCAGTTCCGCGTCGCACACATCACCAGTGATGACGCTGTTGAAACAAACAGGAACAAAAAGAGAGGTAAGAGGTCATGTTTGGGTCATCCAACAATGTGTCAGGTGAATAATCACCAGTGACTCACCGAACATCAAGTTCCTTTAGGGAATTCATGCGGCCGACCTTGAGGCGCGGGTCATAGTACGAGTTGAGGTTGTCGAGGCCAAAGACAAAGTCACCACGCGTCTTGAGGTGAATGGCTGCAACAACAGTTCAAAAGTGTCAAGCCAACTGTGAGCTTCCTTTCCCTTGCTCCCATCAGAGCGCTCTCTTCCCACCGCTCGCTTTCGTCGGCTACTGAATGGCAAGCCCAAAAGTCACACGCAGTTGTGTGATACATGCGACTTGGGCTGTCGATGGGTGTTTCACACCCCCGACCCCGACCTTTTTTTTTTTTTTTCTCAACGACTGAGGAAAACCAAGGGCGGGACATAGGGCGGGATGAAACGCCCTTTTTTTTTTTTCCTAATTTTTCTTTTTTTCTTTTTTCTTTTTTCTTTTTTTTTTTTTCATTCGCTTGCTCTCTTCGCAACAAGCGCTGCGACGCCGCCTTCGCTTCCACAACCACACCATCAGCACTGTCGTAGCTCATGCAAGCAGAATGCAAAGACGCCGACGTGAAAATTGCAACGCCGAAACGAGAACCAAACGGAAACAAAAAAAAAAAAAAAAAAAAAAAGGCGAAACAGCAACTTTTCGCCACCACGCGCGTTTTGACTGGGAGGTCGGTCGCCCTTACAAGTGTGGTAGCCGACAAAGCCAGCGGCGCCAGTGACGAGGATGCGCTTGGGGAGCTCGGCAGAGTCGCGGGCGGCGGTGGCAGCAGCAGTGCCGGGAGCGGCGACGGCGTCCGAGAGCGTCCGTTCAATGCCGTGCGTGGCAGCAAAGCTCTTCCAGTCGGCGCGGATGGACTCGCCAATCTCCTCGGGCGTCGCCTCGCGGTTGTAGGTGCCGGCCTCACTGTCGTCGTCGTCAAAGCGGTGCGGTTTGGACGGGTCGCGGGCTGCGGCGGCCTTGTTCAGTGTCGCACCTCCCTTGGGACCAGACGCCGCTGCCGCCGCCTTCGCTTCAGCCAGTTGTCGCTCTGCCTCCTCCTCAGCACGGGTGGCTGCTGCGGCGACCTGTTCGGCAGCACGTGCAGCGGCTTCGGCGTCGGCAATGGCGAGCTGGACGGATTCGAGCGCCTCGTCCTTGCTCAGTGAGAGGCGCGCGTTCTCCTGTGTGAGACGGGCGACGACCTGCCGGAGCTGCGACAGCTGCTGCTCCTGCTGCTCGACCACCGTGTTAAGGCCGTTGTCATCCTTGTTGTCGTTGTCGTTGTTTGCGTTGGCGAGGTTGTCTTCGGGAGCCGCAAAGAGGCGGTAACCGCCGGGTTGCTGTTGCTGTGTGGGCGCTTGCTCCCGCACGGGCAAGATGGACACGCCGATCACGGTGACGATGGCCAGAACGAACACGAGCGACCACTTGTGGCGCGAAGCGAGCCGAGTCAGCGACCGGGGCAGCATTTGTTGTGTGAAGAATAAAGTGAAAAAGAAAAAGAACTTGGAAAAAAAAAAAAAGGAAACTGATCGCCTTCCCTTCCATGACAACAAACAAAAACAGTCAACAGTCAACGGGGGTCGGGGTTACCAATGCAACCAATGCGAATCGAAGAGCGGGTTGGAAAAGTGAAGGCACTTGGTGGAATATCAAAAAAGAAAAAAAAAAACTCGAACTCTGAGTTGCAGATTTCGATTTGCTTTGATGGTGGCGCTCTTGAGCATCAGCTCTGATCGTCCGTCTAGCACTTGAATGAGAGCTCTCAGTTAGGAGGATCTGATTGGACATGCGCAAAATCCCTGACTACTGAACGCAAGAGTTGGATCATTGGCGTTTTCAGTTCACCAAACGAACTCGTTTCGATCAAGCATCAACTGATATTGTTACAGCCTCGCACCGAATGCAAAAACACAAAGCAACACTGGAAAAACAAAAGCCGTCGCTACTCGTCTTTGTGCTTGCGGACCATGTCGCGGAAATCCGCCAAAATCTTGTTTTCGCGTTTGGATCGCTCCTCGTAGTTGAGCATGGCCAACGCTCGTCGCTCTTCAGCACTGTAAACTTGGTTTTCCTTACGCATACGCACAGCTTCCATACGACGATGCCTACAAAGGGGAAGAAAGAGGAAGTGCAGGTGAGTTGAGTTCTTTTTTTGTTGCTTTTGGCAAGCAGACCCTTGTTCAACAGCAAGGCAAGGACAAGCAACAAAAAAGCGCCGTACCGACTGCCACTCATCACAAAGCCAACGTCTTCAAACGCCTCGATTTGCTCGGAAGTCAAGCCAATTTCACCACGACGTGGAATACGCGCGTCTGCCTTGATGAACTCGGCCATACCTTCACCTTCACCAGGAAGCAGCGCTTTACCATAGCTGCAGTCATGGGTGCAAAAGGGAGTCGTGAAACAACGACAGAATAAACAAGCGCAGATGAGAAGATGAGCGTCTCGAAACCAAACAAAAACTCAATGAAGCCCAACACCCTCTTCTTCCAAACCAAACGCGGAATCCTAACAACTTACCCTGATGGTACTAGCTTGTCGAGCATGACGTATGGCGCAGGGCCAACATCCTGATCATCGTCTTCGTTGACTCTTCCTGCTTCGGCTGATACAGCGGTTGCTGCAGCGGATGGCAACCCTGACTCTGCCTCAGCAGCAGCAGCAATCTCATTGGATGTGGCATCTGCGTCAATCGCACCAGCCCGCTCGTCTGGCAGAGCCTCAGCTTCGCTATGATCTGAAACGGAACGCGCATCCGAGTCTGACTCGGAGCCGCTGCTGCTTCGTCGACGATGCTTTCGCGATTTCCGGCTATGCTTCTTGCTCTTTTTATGCTTCTTGTCGCTTTCCACGACAATTCGCCCGACAGACGGCAGTGGTCGATGTGGCGACGGGGTACGGTTTCTAAAGTTCGTTCAAAACAAAAGAGTCAAAATCAGCCCCTCATCACCAAAATGCAACTCCACCCCACACTCTCGTGCGAAAGCGTTTCAACGCTACATTGCGACATTACCTTCGGGTCTTTACACGCGGAGGAGATGGCGAACGCGCCCATACGCCAGCATCCACACTGTCGAATGCCTCTCGTTGCTTGCGACGCCTACATTGAGTTTCCATGCCACCCACCAAAAAACCAAAGTGAGTCTCAAGAACTTTTGGATCCAATCCGCATTGACTGCCAACCTCAGAACCAAACCAAAAAAAAAACCCTTACAGCTCGAGCTGCTCAGATCCGAGGATGGATCCACCACCACGATGGGGTCGCGGACCACCAGACGACGCATCGCGCTCGAACGGTCGACCAGGACCATTGCTACGCTCGAACGGCCGTCCTGGTCCTCGCGCGGCAGGCGGAGAGCGGGAACGCGAGTTGGAGCGGCGTCGATGCGACGACCGTCTATCGTCGAACGGAGCGCCAGACCGACCTCGGCTGGGCGAGCGGGACTGTGACCGTGAGCGGCTGCGTCGTCGTGCAGCAGACGGCGATCGGGAGCGGGAGCGGCCGCGGCGACGATGGCTGCTGCTGCTGCTGTGATGTCGTGGAGCAGGCGATCTGGAGCGAGACGGGGACCTGGAGCGCCGGTCCGACCGCGAGCGGCTGGAGGATCGTGGTCGGCGTGATCGCTCAGAGGGCGAGGCGGATGCGCGGTGGGGAGACCGGGACCGGGACCGAGATGGACGGGACGAGTCGTCTGCTGGCATTGAACACTGTGCGCAAATGAATTAGGAGACTGGCGTTCGTCGTAGGTCGGCCAATACAGTAGAATACAAGGCAACAAAAGGCAGATGAAGAAATCAATGTTTAATGGAAGTGGGGTAAAAATTTTCAACAAAAACCGGGGAGAAAAAGCACAAATCGAACAAAAACACAAAAAAATCAAGCAATGTTTAGACTTTTGGTTGGATGAGTAGCAGACACGACGCGAGCCATCTACATGAAAATCAACTCGTCGTTGGGAGTGCCGAATTGGCTCTTGTGGGTCTCGAAAAGCTCACGGAGCGCGGCGAGGAACTGCTGATGCAAAGCATCGACTTGGGCTTGAGTCGGCGATGCGACACGCTCCACAGGGATTGGAGTGCCCGTGATGACGGTAACAGGGTGAGCAAACGGAACGAGCGTATTCCAGCGTCCATAGTACAGCGGCACAAAGCACGCAGCGCGCTTTGCAATCCAAGTGTTGATTGCCTTGAGGGTTTTATTGCGCGATTGCAAGATAAACTCGTTGGCACCAAAGGCGAACGTGGGGACCAGCGCGGCACCTTGTTCCAGTGCAAGGCGAACATAGCCCTTCCGGTGCTTGGCGATAATGCCGTAAGCGGGGCCAGGTCGCGACTTTAGCATTTCGGCCACGCCGCCCGGTAGCACGAGCACGCTTCTCCCCGACTCGAGCACTGCGGTTGCAACATGCGCACTAGCTTCAACTGCACCCGATGCCAGGAAGCTGTTTAAGAATAAAGTGCGACATGAGCAACAAGGAGGGACAACAAGGGAACTTGGAAAAATTTGACAAGCCGCTCATTGCGTTACATTTCCCGCCAGAACGGCAGCAGAAAGTTGGGTGAGACAGAGAGCACGCGCAAATCCAGTCCTGGAACGAGGAGAGAATGTTCATGTTAGTGAGCGAGTGACGGGGGGTGTTGGTGCTGTGGGTACGCGGGCCAAAAGTGGGCCGTACCTGGTAACAACTTGGAGCGATCGCAGCCATCAAACAGCAAGGCCAGTTGTGCATGCAGTGGGATTGTGCCGTGCGGATACAATGCCATAATGTATCGTTGTCCCTTGTCCACTGGCAACGGAGCGGTCACTGCCAGTCGCATTGGAAAGTACGCCGCCCACAGCTTTGCAACGCGATGCTCTGTAAACCTGTTGTCGACATGCATTTGCCATCATCATCACACGTGTGATTTTCTTCAAGATGAGTCTTTCTGTTTCAAGAATTCCTGATAACAATCGTCGTAATGTGATCCCATATTGAAATTTCGACCCCAATGCGAAACGCGCTGCTAATCATAAACGGCACTGTACACGCAGACACACACGCAGACACACAGACACACACAGCGACACTGTCAGTTACCATTTGGACATGCGGCCTGCTGCGCGCGTGCTTGCGCCGTCGAGGCGGAATGGCAGGTAGAGCAGCACGAGCACAAGAACACCTGTCAAATCGGCGACCCACCACGCAAGGAGCACAAGGACGCTGCATGAATGAATGAAGCGGGGGGGGGTGTAGCGACGAGAATCAGTGAGAATGAGAAATCAGTGGGACATCAGTCCACCTCGCAAAAGTGCACACATCCAGAATGAACAAAAGGCCAATGGTTCGACTGAAGTGAGGCACGGTGGAGCGGTGGTTGGAGCAATCGCACTCATTGCATTGAATTGATTGATTGACACAGGAAAAGGGGGGAAGCATGTCATGGACAGAACTCACAAGGAAAGCGGCGCCGCGACAAACCAGAGCAGCGCGTACATGGCGAGCGCAAACCACTTGTCGCGTGCGGACAGGGCGACCGGCGTCGAGATTTGCATTGAGAGGATAGTAATGGAAATGAAGTGATATGCAAGTCAAAAGGCGGGTGGGGGAGGGAGAAACAAAGTAAATGTACGGAAGACGAAAGAAAGAGACTGAGACTGAGGATGAACGAAATTTAGAAGTGAGAACGAGGCTGACAACAATGATTGTTTTTTTGCTCACTAGTCGAATTCACCTTGCATTACTATCAATAGTGCACTTGGCGTCTCAGACCAGTTTTCACTCCCTCTTTTCAGTCGGTTGTTCGTTCCCCTTCGTTTCGGGCGTCACCCTTTCCTTTTCCTTTGTTGCCCCCCCCCTGACCCACTATTCAATGACGATTGCGAACGCAAACGCACTGCTGAGCAAGCTGCGCGGCGAGTGGACTGCGACCAAGCCAAACCACCAGCTGTGCGGCGACCTCCTCATCCAGCTCAAGGTGCGACAATCCCCCCCCCCTTGTTTGCGTTTCCTCCTCTCCACCCCAGCAACTCAACGCAGAGTCCATTTCAGCGTTCAACGCTCGTCTCTCAACGCAACGCACTCGTCGCCATTCCCCAATCAAAGCGACCTCAAAGCAACGAAACAGAACGAAGATCGCGAATTTTTTTTTTTTTTTTTTTGGTGACGTGACGTTGCTGCCAAAGCGTCCTTCCGAGCTCAAGCCGAAGAAGAAGAAGAAGGGAAGAGTTAAAGTTGTAGGAAGGAAGGCGTTTTAGTATTCGGAACCGGAAGGGAAGGAAAAGGGGGCCAACGCTAAACCAGCACAGCGACTCTCGAATCTCTGTCTCTCTCTCTCTCGCTTCCTCACTCGCCCCCTCTCCGCTTGTCCGTTCGTACTCTGACATTGCGAAGGTGCGTGACACTAACCAATCGTGTTGAACTTGGTGCAGATCGCATTGACAGAGCTGTCGTTCTTGCCGACCGCGGGCGTCCAATCTGCAGAGGAACTCTTGCTCGCTCGTATGTTGTGTCGTTATTTGTTTTTGTTGCTTGGTTGTCAGTCGTATGTGATTGAGCTCGTGTCATTGGCGCGTTCTTTGGGAGGGGATAGACCACGCATGAAGGCGAGCGGGTTGCCGTCAACCAAAATCATCTCACTTCTCCGCCTGCTTTTTTGCTCGCCTGCTTTTACTCTCGCTCAAACACAGGGGAGGTGCTCGAGATTGGTGCTCTGCATAGCATCGCCGTTGGCGACTTTGCCGCGTTCGACCGCTATGCCGTGCAGCTCCGAACCTACTACTTTGATTACGCTGCCGCAATTCCCACCTCCAGCCAGCGCAGCCTCCTGCTCGGCCTGCACCTGCTCCGCCTGCTTTCGCAGCAGCAAATCGGCGACTTCCACGTGGCGCTTGAGCGACTGAACTCGGTCACGTTGACCAGCGACCCGTTTGTGCGATTCCCGATTGCCCTCGAGCAACACATCATGGAGGGTCTCGATCACCAGGTTTTCGCGGCCGTCCAGAACGTGCCCCATCCTAGCTATGTCCCATTCATGGAGCAGCTTTTGCAGACGTTGAGGTGCGTTCGTCAAATCAGATGGTTGTTTGTGGTTGGTGTTTCCCTGTTGGCTCAACTTGAACGCTCTCCTTTTCCCCTCTTGTTCTTGCCGCCCTGTTGCAGGAGTAATGCGGAAAGCGACAAGCTCAAGCTGTCAGTCGGTGATGCCCGAAAATTGGCCGCCAAAATCGAGCTGCACGACTATTCTGCCCAAGTCATCCAAAATGCGTTGGGCTACGCCAAGGAGCTTGAGCGTATTGTGTAAAGCTGTTAACAAATAAATGTTGGACCTTGTTCAAATACTGTGCGTGTCACACGAGGGCCTTGCGATGGAATCTACATGTGTCGTTTGTTGTGGACATTTTTTTTTTCGTTCAGAAAAAGGCAAAAGTGGCTGCAAGGTCGGAAACCAAGGACGGTTGAAATATATCCTTATTGGTTGCGACACCTGTACATGGTTGTCGTGGCATTGCTAACCACACCAGCAGATCAGGCCAGCACCTTCGTCAGACAGTAGAGCTTCGGACTCTGAGCAAAGTGAGACAAAGAAGAGCCCCTGACGCGAGGCACGAGTCAGAACAGCAGGAATCCGCATGGCAAAGTGCAAATTGGTGCAAGAAAAATATTCGCTGGCATTGGCATTTGCATGTGGCAGTGTGATGATTTTGGCATGAGCGTCAGGCCTGTCAAAAACGAAAAGAAGAACGGCGTCGGACAGGAAACCGCATCCGAAAGTGACGGTCGCTTTTTCATTGCCCTCGTCGCTCAGCCATGCCCACTGACTCTGTGCAGGCACACCTTTACTTTGTCTGCAAGTGGTCGGAAACAGAGCGACTGTCAAGCAAACCCAAAAGCAAAAGCAGGCCAATTCATCTTGACAGGAGGGCGTGCTTTTGGTTTTTGTAATTTTGGTTTTTTCGGTTTTACAACCAGAAAAGTGCGATTGTTCAGCAGCTCTGCTCCAGCGATCCAGGCAGCACTGCAGCTCGGTGGGTGGGTTGATGATCTTCCCTTCAAGTTGAGGCACCGATCAGCGCCGCAGCTGATGCCCAGGGGATGGATGGATTTTGGTGTAATTGCTGGGGCGTTGTTGGTTTTCGGCCATTCCATTCCCCCGTCGCCCGCTTTGGTTTCCAAGCCAGCAACCACGCCCAAAAAAATCAAATGCGCACACAAATTAAAATATCATCAACTCGATGGATTGCGAGTCACGTCGCCAATGCACATGTGAATGAGGTTTAAATCACGCAACGTCGGTGTTTCAATTTTGAGGTTCCAGTTCTCTTTTTTTTCTTTTTCTTTTTTTTTTTTTTTCGTTTAATTCAGATTGTCCATCAGCCGATCGCTCTTGTCTCTTCTTGTCAATTTATTGGTAAGGCTGACGGTTCCCCAGCTCGGCCGTTTGTCAATTGAGTGCGCAATTAGTACGCCAAAAAGTAGTCTCTGCATCGAGTTGGACGATTGCGGCAACGCTCGTTTCTGTTAGAGGGGAAAACGGGAGCGGGAAAAGCGGTTGGTGTGCGGTACGAGGTTGCAGCAACCAAGGCCAACGACGAAATGAGTCAGCGCGTCGCGGCTGCCGGGGCTGTCGCTTGGAGGGAAGGGGGCTGTTGGTGGCCGTGGTGCTGCGTACACCATCCAAACGAGGCTCTCTTGCATGCGTGCCCCTTGTCGACGGTGGTAAGGCGGAACAGACAGCGGCCTGAACGCTGGCTCCCCAAAAAAAAAAAAAAAAAAAAAAACCTACTCAAAAACGAGAACGCCGTGAACTCCGACACCCGCGTTGATGCAGTTTGCTCGAGTTGCTGCGAGGGACGCTCGTCGGATTTCGCTCTGGCGCTTGCTCTGGTCGTTTTGCCATCCATGCGGTCTGAGTAATACGCTCCGACGCGCACGGGGCATGCGCTTTTCGCATCGGGAGGGTTGGTGCCCTTTTTTCTTTTCTTTTTTTTCTGTATTTTCGCAGTTTCGCGCGACCTTGTTTTCGCGTCATCTGTTTTTTCCTCTATTTTTTTCCTTTCATTCCCTCCCTTGGTTTTCTCAGAGCTCGCCCCGTAATTTTATTTTATTTTTCCTCTTTGATGGTTCTTATTTTCGTTTGTTGGTGTCGCGACTACGCAGCTTGCATCCTGGTTTTTGTCACCCCTTTCGTTTTCCTATTTTCCAGCACTAAGCAACTCATCCAAAAAAAAAAAAAAAAAAAAAACCTTGGCAAAAGTCCAGTTCTGCTTTACGTCCATCCGTTGGTTTTGCACTCGCTTTCCGCGCCATTTCGCATCATGCCAACTTGGCGATTTTTCTGTGCAATGCATCTGCAGCTGATCATCGTTTGGCTTTTGACATTGTCGCTCCTTGTTTTTTTGAATTACTAATTTTTGCACATCGATTTTTTTTTTTTGGTTTTTTTTTTTTTTTTATGGATTTGACAGGAGCGTCAGCGTCGCTGCTGAAATTTGATTTCCCCATTACCGCCTTTTGGAGACGCATTCCGAGACACCGCTTGCCCTGAGCCTGCTTGAGCCTACATTGTTCCAGGTCTGTGATTATTTCGGGCCACAAACTCTCGATAAGCAAGAGTCGCAAAAAGAACAACAAACCACCTTTTTTAGTTCCAACTCCTATCGACCACACCCTGCAGCGTTCTTCTTTGGGGCATTCTTGTCGAACATTTCCCTTCCCAGAGACGAGGTAGTGGTTGATCTTCCTCCCAAGATTTAAATCCAAAAAGGATTTTCACTGCGCCCACTCTGGCATACTTTTCACTCGCGTCCTCAGCAATCCAACTTCCCACCCCTCCCGTTTCCTAATTTCTCGCCGCTGGGCCAATCGTCAAGCGATGCAACCACATCAACAGCAACAGGATCAGCTGGGCGCACCGCCACAGTCCTCAGACTACTCGTCGCTCTTCCAGCAACTGCAAAACCAGCAATTGCAAAAACAACAGTTTCAGCAGCAGCAGCTTCAGCAGCAGTTCCAACAATTGCAACAGCAACTGCAATCTGCTGGTGCACAAAGTCCCGCCGTGTTTGATCAGCAATTGCAGCGCCAGCAGGCGCAGTTGCAGCAACACTTGCGGGACACTGGCGATCGTGACACGCTGTCGCTCGGTTTGTCAAACCAAGCAGCGCCAAGCTCCCCAGGACTCTTGTACTCAACCGACCCCGAGAACGAGGAGGACGAGGACAACCCGGACGACGACGAGGAGGAGGACTCGGACTCCGAGTCTCGACCCCGTTCAGGCAGCTCGGCACGGAGCACCAACAGCGCTTCCTTGTCCGCCGCGTCGCGAAACAAGTCGACATTCATGCCGGTTTTGATTTCCTTGTTAAACGATCCCTCCCAGAGCACCACCATCAACTGGTCGTTCAAAGGACACGCGGTCATCATCCACGACGTGGAAGCGTTTGTTAGCAACATTATGCCGCAGCACTTTATGACGCGCAACATCAAGTCGTTTGTGCGACAGCTCAACTTTTACGGCTTTCACAAGATGACCAACCGCGAGCTCCACCAGCTTCTCCGAGAGGAGAGCATCATGATTCAACGCCCTGCCACCTCGCGGCCCAACAAGACGACGATGGCGTTTACGCACAAGTTTTTTTCACGCACACGACCCGATTTGTGGCAAAACATTACGCGCATGAAGCGGTCCAAGCGAGGCAGGGCTGCACAACAAGCTGCTGCTGCCGCTGCCGCTGCTGCTGCCGCGGCTTCGAATGACATCGGATCTACCAGCCCCATGCTCGGGACGGACAGCCTGTTCAGCCACGCAATGTCTACGCCTGGTGGTGCATCTCAATCGCCTCATCTGCTGCAGGATCAGCAGAACTTGCTTGCATCGCCCGTTATTAGCACCAGCGGCAGCATGCGGACAAGGTCTCAAACCGGCAGTCTGGCGCCTCGCGTGCACCGGATTAGTAGCAGCGACGAATCAGACGAGCAAGATTCGCTCGAACCACCAAACAACACGGCCGTCTCTAGAAGCCCAGACCAGGCTGATCGGGAGGTGGATGCTCGGTTGCAACAGCACCTGCTCTCGATGGGCCACGGCGATGTCGACGCTGTTTCCTCTTGGCTCGAGCAGCACCCGCATCAAGGGCTAGATCGCCCGTTGCCGCAGCACGATATGTCGCATTTGGCAGCTCGGCAGCATTTGCCCCAGTTCTCGCTGCAATCTCGTCTGTTGCCTCAAATCCTGACGCACCAGCATTTGCAGGCCGTGACGACGTCCCTCCCAGGATCTGCCGCACCGACCTCGCAGGAGCTGCACTGGCCCGTCCAGCGCTCGGACTCGATTGGCTCGACGCTCGGGCTCAACAATCTCTTTATTGATTCGCCGCATTCACGCATGGTCTCGCCACTGAGCGGTGGCGACGGCACTCCCCCAGTCACGTCGAGCAAGCCGACGACACCAAGTCCCACGTCTGGGCTGAGCCGGTTTGGCCCCAAGGTGGTGTCGCTGCCAAAGAGCTTTATCGATGCAGCCAACCATCAGCTCCCACCGCCCTACGTTGGCGCAATGTACTCGACTGTGCAACAATCGCCGAGTGCGACACTGCCCGTGCCGCCAGTAGTTCACGACGCGACGTCGCCCTTGAGTACCCCCACATCTCCGCACCACGGCATCGACGAGTACATTGATGCGCACAATGCTCGCGTGCTCGGGCACCGCATCTCGCCACCAAGTGGTGTCGAACGCACCTCGGAACCTCCGCTCAAGCGCCCGTCGCTCTTCTCCACGGACTGGATCAACTCGAATGAGATGAGCAGTCTGTTTAACGAACATCCGGAACTGCTCGGGTCGAAGACAGACATGTTCTCGGATTTGCTTCAGGACTCTGGCTTGGACGACCAAGCGCTGGCAGATTTCGCTGCCACCTACGGAACTGGCTTGGATGGCACTCCGCTAATGCGTCAATAGCGGGGGGATTGTGATCCATTGTTCAGGTGTAATTTTTTTAATGCTGTATTTTGGACGACCCTGTAATTTTACTTTGCTACAACAGTGTTTGGTAGCGAGTTGTTGTTTGTTTTCATTTTGTTCTTGAATTGTACATTGAACCGGTTTGTTTGTTCTCCTGCTTGCCTTTTTGTATACTGTAACACCCTCCCTCGACCTGCACCTTATTTGTTGTTGGTTGTGGTTGTTGTTAACGATTGATAAAAAGCGAAACCTTGTTGTTTTTGTGTTGTTGGACGAACGTTCAGTCCAGAATTCGCATCTTTCCTTCTCATTTTCATGCGGTGGCATGTCCGCCGCATTGCGTTGATGAGCCTCGCAGCAGTCAGCATCATGGTGCTGATTGCTACGTTGTACTCGAGTAGCGCGATCTGGGGTGACCTGCCCAGTGCTTCGTTCACCATTGGCCAAATTGAGAGCCTTCGACGCAAAGTACGCTCGCTGTCAGTTGTCGGATTGCCCGCCGGCGCTTCCCCAAGCCTTACTCAACAGTTGTCATCTGCGTGTGTATGAGCATAGTTGCTGGACCGCGAGGACACGATCGTCGAGCTTTCGAGGGAGCTCCAGGTGGTGCGGACGCGGCTGCTCCAGGTGGACCAACGAGACCAACAACTCGGTCTCGGCCTCCGGCAACCTGATTCTGTAGTAAATCCATCGCCAGTGAGTCGTGCTTGCGTCGTGGTGACTGGAGCTGTGTGTGGTTGGGAGAGCTTCAACAGCCACTTGCCGAGGCGACGGGTCCTGAAGCAACACGCCCCCACAGTCCCACTCGCTATTCACTCACAATCACAATTACAATATGGCGTTCTGTTTGCGCTGTGCACTACATCCTTGTTTTTTGTGGCCCTGCGTCGTCCTCCCCCCCTTTGGCGATCGCCAGACCCACTCAGAGAATGCCACTTGGATTCGATTGCGCCCCGAGCAGCTAGCCGAGTACCAGCAGATGCTCGACTCTTTGCGAATCTACATGTATGACATTGCTTTGGGACGAGAGATGCGCTGGCTAGTCGACGACAAGTACGGCGCAGAGCAGCTGTTTATCAACCTGCTGGCGACCAGCGCATTCCACACCACTGCTCCAGACAAGGCCAACATGTTCTTTATGCCATTTCGTTGCACAGCGTATCGCCGGAGCGTGCAGGAGCGAGTCCTCGGCGATATCGTTGCCAAAAACGTCACTGCCCAGTACTTTGATGTGGTCATGAACAAGTACAGGTGGTGGAACGTCTCCAGTGGCACGGATCACTTTTACATTTGCGGGCACGACATGGGCACTGCCGTGACAGCGCTCTCGCATCCGGCCCTGGTCAAGAACGCCATTGGATTGGTCAATACTGCCGATTACGACGATGCGCGGTATATTCCTCACAAGGACATTTCGCTACCACCCAACATTGACGTCCTCCCTTCAGCCCACGTAGCGACAGAAGAAGAAATCACTGCAGACCTGATTCGTCTTGAAATGGCCCGAGACAGGCTCTACCGGGCAACGCGGCAAAAGGTGGCGCATCCAGACATGAACTTTGAGCCCTTGATGGAACGCCGCATGGGCAAGTTGGTTCAGTACGGTCTTGGTGGCTTGATTCACCCACGCGAGAAGCGCACAAAGCTGGCCTACTTTGCTGGGCCCCTGCATTACGGTCGAGTGCGGCCCAAGGTACGTGACGCGTTCGCCAACGACACAGACATTGTGCTCTTCGAGGGTCGGCACGCACAGCCCATTCTGTACTACAATGAGCTCGCGACATCAAAGTTTTGCTTGTTCTTACGAGGGTATCGAGCATGGTCGCCACGCTTGATGGATGCCGTCTTCATGGGATGCATTCCGGTCATTATTTCCGACCACTACGATCTTCCCCTCGGCCAGTTGCTTGACTGGAGCGAGTTTAGCATTACCATCCCAGAAGCACGCATTCCAAGGCTCAAGCAGACACTCCTTGCAGTCTCGGATGCTCAGCTGTCAAGGATGCAGAACAGGTTGGCTGAGGTTTACCAACACTTTGTTTGGAATGACCCGCCCAAGCCGTTCGATGCGTTCCACATGGTACTGTGGCAGCTATGGCGCCGAAGACGCTGAATAGCCAGTGAATTTATTGATGTTGTGGATGTTAATGAAGCTTGCGTGAACGTAGTTTCTTGTTTTTGTACAATACTATGCCTTCTCGATCAACCTATGGTGACAGCCCCTCATTGTTCTGCTTGGTAGCATGTCCACATGAGCCCTCTGCATGATTGGAGCGAGTGGAGTGGCGGGTGGCCACCATGGCGATGGAATGATTGCGCACGACGCGAGCAAAAATCGCGGCAAAACCTCGCCAGCCCACACGTCAACCGAAAAAACTAGAAATGATCAAAATTTTACGAGCGAGACATGTCCTCATGTCTGGCAAGACCAACAACCATCAAATTATATCACAAATGCGCTACAACATACAAAAATACTATTGAACTGACCAAAGAGTCAAGTTCTCGGAGAGACTTTGAGCCAACAACAACTCAATCCTGCCGATGGGCTATGGCTCGTCACTAAGCACGCCAACGCCGTTGCCGCCATACAAGCCAGCAACAAAACAATTTTTGCAACCCAAAACTGCATTGCGGCGGCGTCTGACTCTTGCACCGACTCGGAACAATGTGCTCAAAGTGACACAACTGGCAAGACAATTTGCCAACCATCCGCTTTGCTTGCGCTCGTGCTCTCGCCACCCATGCCATCCAAAAATTAAACATTATTGCACCATATAACATTTTCACCAACTGAATAACTCACAACCCACCCGATCTCAATCCACCTTCGTATCGAAATCCAGCCCGCTGAAACCTCAAACCAACACAAAATGCTCCGTTCGTCCCTACTCGCCTCCGCCTCCGCCATCATCGGCCGCCGCGCCGTCTCCACGGCCGCTCCGACTCTGTCAGCGCAGCAGCAGCAGCATCCACGCAAGCAGATTGTCACGGATGTCTTCCCTGACGTGCTCCTGTCGCCCGAGTTTGACAAGATGCCCGCTCCCCTGCAGCAAGCGCTCATGCACCACCTTGGCGACCACTCCATCCGCATCTCACTCCCGGTGCAGTGGGGCGACATGGACGCATTCAACCACGTCAACAATGTCGTGTACTTTCGGTGAGTTTGTTCCAGTGCGGTTGCTCTTCCGGCTGTGCCACGAGACCGCAAAGAGCCGTTTCCCACCTGCCAAACCACCGACCTCGACTTTGAACTCGACCTCGACCTCGATCTCGTTCATAACATGGACAACGTTATTATTGACTCAACTCATGCCAACGTCATTCACTCATTCAACGCATGCTGACAATCGTCAATGCTGTTCACAAAATGTTGTCGTTCTGACAAACTTTTAGATACTTTGAAACTGCTCGATTGGCATTCATTCAAGCCCTCAAAGACATTGGCGGACTCGATCCCAAGTTGTTTGACGAGTTTGCCAACGCTAAGGGTGTGGGCCCAATCATTTCTGAGGCGTACTGCCGATACCGCTCGCCAGTCACGTTCCCCGACATTCTGACCATTGGCGTCAAAGTGGGCGCGGAGCAACCCGATCGGTAAGCACTGTCTTGTGCTGATTGCGCGTGTAGTTGGTATGTCTGTACATCATCACTGAACAAAACCCCTCCCTTTGATTGCGGAAAAAAACATGGCAGAATTAAGATGGAGCTCAAAGCTGTCTCGCACGCGCAGCACAAGCTCGCTGCCGAGCACCACGCCACAGCTGTCATGTTTGATTATCGCACAGGAAAGAAGGCCGTTGTTTCCGACGAGCTGCGTCAAGCTCACCATAAAATCGCGGCGTGGAGCGACGCTAACCTTGCCAAAGTTGCTGCCAAATACGCCGCAACTGCCGCAGCAAAGTCACAATGAGCAGTGAAACGCTGCTGTGAATCATGCATGTGGCTCATACAGCTGTTTACTTGATCAATAAACTGCTTTGCAAAAACAAACAAAACGCTGCGAAAGAGAAAATTTCATTGTGAATAACACTAACACCCAAACAGTCGATTACTGCATTGTGCCAGCTCGAAGCACAACAACCTCGCTATCGTCATCTGCACCAGCATCATCGTCGGCAACGCCTTCATCATCGTCCGCGGGACCGTCATCGTCGTTGTCGTTGCCACCGTCGGCGTCGGCGTTGTCGTTGTCGTCATCGCCAATATCGTCGCCGTTTTGCTTGGCGCGCTGCTCTGATGCCTTGAGCAGGAGATCTGTGATTTCCGCGCGATCTGTTGACATTGCCTCGTACAGTGGGCTCTTTCCAGCTGTGTTTTGAATCTAAATTTCCAAGTTGTCCGAACGCGAGTTCAATGAATGGTAAATCCATCCACACACACACCATCCATCCATCCACTCACACAGTTGCAAACTTACTTCTGGGTTGGCATTGGCAGCCAAGAGCTTCTCAATGGCCTGCGTGTGACCGTTCAGCGCTGCCCAGTGGAGCGCAGTGTTTCCTCGCGAGTTGACTGCATCAACGGCGCTCGCTGGCCACACTTGCAGCAAGACCTCGAGAATATCTAAACCACGCCAAAAAGTTCGATCAGCACAGCATTCACGTATGGCAAGTCCTCTCGACTCGGGGTATGGACGACTGCATGAAATCCACGAGGAGTGATGAAGCACATGCGTGCGGGTTCCAAACACACACGCTGCTCGGACTGGGTCCGCAATGCCGCGCCACAAGCACAAACGCAACGTCATCGGCTTACCAATGTGACCGTTGGCGGCGGCCATGTGCAGCGCAGTGTTGCCGTTGGCGTCTGTGAACTTGTGCGCTCGGGTTTTGAGGACTTCGACCTGAGCTGGGGTTGTCGTTCCACTCCCACTTGCACCAGCAGCAGCAGTAGCAGCAGCAGCATCAGCAGCAGGAGCAGTGGTAGGAGCGGAGGCTTCGGGCTCGTTCAAGGACCCCGACGCGGCCTCGTCAGCGAGCAGTTGCTTGAGCTCGTCCAGCTCGCCGTACCGTGCGCAATCCACAATCTCTTCCATTTCGAAACGCGAACAGTACACAAATAGAAAAAAAAGTAAGGACTGAGTTTCATTCTAACATTGGAATATGACTATGAGGTAGATCTACAGAGAGAAAACGAAAGCAACGGGAAAAAAAACAATACAACGAAAGCAGTGAATCCACGATTTTGAGACTTGTCTCAGAGCAGATACTTGCGGCAAAAGCGGTCGGCTAGCTCTCGAACAATCATGCCGCTGGGGCCGGTGTAATAGGCGCGACGCCGAACGTGGGGATCTTCGTGGGTGAACGCGGCGACGGGCGGCGATGGTCGCTCAACTCCGTAGGTGAGCAAGGACCGTGCGCGACGTACTAGAAACCGGCGTTCGACGAGGTGTGCGCGAGGCAGGTTCTCAAGATGGATATAGATGGAAATCCCCTTGATATCTTCGTCCAACCACCGGACAATGAGCAACTCCCAGTCAATGTGGTTGGGGAATGGAAGCAGGTAGTTGCGCGTCAATAGCACCGGGATGCAGCCGGCAGCCATGATTTCGTACATTTGCATTGTGGAGGGAGTTTCATCCTGTGCGGCCAGGCAATAGGAACTTTGGCGATAGATGGCTGCAACCTCCGCTGGAGCAGTGACAGCGTCGGTGATGGTGACCACTGGCGTGTACTTTGCGCGCAACGTGGCACTGTCCCCTATTGATTTGCGCTCTGCAGAGCTGTTGAAATCGCCGACATAGCTGCAGAGTTGGGGCCGGTCTTCGTTGAAGCTCTCTTCGCTTTCGCTCGAGGCGAGGACGTCGAGGTAGTCGTCAACGTTGAGGGCTGGGGGAATCACAATGTCGCGCGGCGGACGAAACCACTGCGTGTACATGGACTCTGTAGACATCAAAATGACGTTTGGAAAGTGAACTGCGACTGGCGAGTAGTACTTTTGCTCTGACGCGCCATGGAAGACTTCGGTTTGTGCTCGTTCCGCCATGCTCGACGTGAAGAGGACGTGGTCGTGACCGGCGCGGATGCTGTAATTGTGGTTGTTGAGCACATTCTGGACCACTTCCAGCGCGGGCAAGGATGCGTCGTCGGTGATTCGAAAAAGGCACTCGATGGGTGTTGGGATGATGAAAAAGTGAGCCTCGTTCGGGTTGCTTGTCGCGTGCTTGGACGTTGCCAGCCAGTCCAGAAAGTACTTTTCCTCTGGTCGCTTGGCAAAGTGTACCTCTGCGCTAGCACCAGCCGCTGTGCAGTGGTCGCGAAGCAGGTCCCCTGAGGGCAGCAGCTCCTTGTACACGTAGATTCGCAGCACGCCAACAGGCGCGTCAAGCAGATGCGAGCTCAGCGTCGACGGCATGCACTGGAACGGCACTGCTGCAATCTCAGCAGCCAATGCAGCAGCAGCAGCAGCGTTGGTGTCGGACTGGGACTTGGGGTGCACGGGGACTCCTCCCTTCACAGGGGAGCAGCGTTCGTCGAAGAGCTCGCCCTCGCTCCCGAGCTCGTCGTTGTCGTCGTCGTCGTGCTGCTGACCGGAGAAGCCCGCTAGTGTCGACTCCCACGACACGGTGCTGGTCAGCCGCATCACCAGCAGGACTACGAGCACCGCCACAACGATGGGCAGCGGCCGCTTCCAGACCTTGGATTGCATATGGGTTTGAGATGCAAAAAGAAAAAGAAAAAAAGTAGCACTGGACTGACGTTTCCCCGACTCATGTGAATCTATTTGTTGAACTGCTGTTGTCATGCAAGCGCAATGGTCGAGACAGGCTGTGCTCGGGTCCAAAAGGGACAGAGTGTGAAGCTGGTACCAGTCAGAAACAAGAATTGAATAGGTCTGGAGCGGCCTCACAAACAGCAAGCGACGCGTGGATTATTATTAGCACGGTGGGACTTCACACCTCGGGCAAAGGGTTTCTCACAACAGATCCAATATAGAACAAGAGGAGCGACTCATCCCACGAGCAAAACAAAGCAAAAGACGCTTCGGAACGTACGTATTTCATCTGAGAACTGATTTCTTGTTGGTACAGCGAAAGGGCCTGAAGAACAGACCGCCGTTTTCCACGCGAATCTCCAAACAGAACACGGTCTGCCGGTCTTTTTTGGTTTATCTTCTTCTTGTGTTTGTATCACGTTTATCAGAGAGTGGAAAAGCTTCTTAAGCTGAAAAACCACGACAACTTGTTGATTCATGTTCACTGCATGAATCCAAGGAAACGTCTCTCACTGGCGTTTGGTTCAGCATTCGCAAATTCAGAAATGCATTTCGAAGCTCGATGTTCAGCACTCCCTTTTGCTGCGTTTATTTCATCCTCTATTCCCTAAAACCCCATTCACTCACATTCACTCACATTCACTCCTGCTTTTTCAAGATTCACAATGGGCGTTGAGGTCACTACGATTACTCCTGGCGACGGCGTTCGCAAGTACGAGCGCTCCTCATCTCACCCATCTTCCTCGCGCTTGCGTTTGCGTGTCCGCCATCCTCCGTCTTTGCATGCAACACACTTTTCTTTGAGCGTGGGGGGTCTCGCTGTTGAATGCAGCTCTGTGCTACAGAAAGAGTCGCGCTCTCGAATGACGCTTCAGTGAATCCGCACTGTTCATGCTATTCATTCCAGCTTTGCTTTGTCTCTCTCTCTCTCTCTCTCTCTCTCCACGCACTGCTCATTCAACACCAAACAAGCGTCCTTGCTGTATGCGAACGCACTTCCCCCCCCCCCGCTCCTCCTCTTTGCTGGGGCGGACGCTCGTTCGCTCACATCTTTTTTTTTTTTTTTTTTTTTTTTTTTTTTTGCCGTTTTGTTCCTATCTTCATCATTGTCGCTCACCTGCATTGCGCTTTTCCCCCCTTCCACCAAGGCCGCAAAAGGGCCAGACCGTGTCTGTTCACTACACTGGCACCCTCACCAACGGCAACAAGTTCGACTCGTCGCGCGACCGCAACAAGCCGTTCACTTTCAAGATTGGCCAAGGCGAGGTCATCAAGGGTAACGCACTGTGAATGATGACGACGATGACCTGTTTGGCGTGTGTGTGACTCATAGACTTTTGTGTCATTCTCTATCTTGGTATACTTTGCTTCGTTCAGGCTGGGATGAGGGCGTTGCTCAAGTGAGTTTCGGCAAAAAAACAAACAAAAAAAAACCATGCTCGTTCGCTCAGAATCCGTTCTCTTTTCCCCGAGGTCTCACTTCCCGACGATCGTGTGATTTCTGCCACTTGTAGATGAGCATCGGCCAGCGCGCCACCCTTACCTGCTCCCCCGACTATGCCTACGGCGCTCGCGGCTACCCGCCGATCATCCCGGCCAACTCGGTCCTGATCTTCGACGTCGAGCTTCTTGACATCAAATAGACGGCGTCAATGTGTGCTCTGGGTGCTTTCTTTCACGCTTCCATGCCTTTGGGAGTTTCTGTTCAGCCGGGGTTTGTGGTGAACATGAGGCGCTCTTTTTTTTTTTTTGTTTGGCGATTGACTCTGTGTTTCAAAGTAAAAGCGCTCGTCTCTCCATCCTCTCAAATTTTGTTTGTTCGTCTGATGTATTACTGTTCGCGTAGCGTGGGGTTGCTGCTGTGCCGATGCCATGCCATATCATACAGTAGCGTCGCAAGATCCACGTCTTTAAGCGTTTCGTTGATTTCCTTTTTTTATTCTCCACAAACCACCCCACCTCCCTGACCAGCTCACTCTATTTAAATTCTTCCCCAAGATTCGCATCTTTGTGTGATTTTTTTTTTTGCACGTCGATTTTTGTTCGCTTTCTTTTGTGCGGTAAGGCGCGTTTCCAGCCACCCAAACGGCTTTGTCGTATTTCCTTCTTCACCTCCCACAACTTGAACGCCTCCCATCACTTCCCCTCTCGCTCTCTCTCCCCCTTTTGGCTGGCTCTGTCGCTGTCCCTTGTGTCCTCTCGGTTTACACGCACTCTCGTTCGCGTACGATCAGCGAGTTTTGACTGTGCTCTCGGAGTGCTCTCCCGCTGGGAGATCCGAGTATGACCGTGCTCAGACGACACCGTTCAGTGAAGATTTTCAAAATCACTGACTTGAGGGTTGCCATCTCCTCAGTTCCTCTTGGTTCTTTGATCGTTCTCATTGTCGCAAGGGTGGCTGGGTGAAACAATAAAAAAATGGGGGGGGGGGCAAAATTGGGGGCTGCAATCAGCCGGTCGAAGGGGGCGGTTGATCGAGCGGGGTTGAGTCGCGGTTTTCGAGGTAGGAGGCTGACACCCCTCAAAGCGAATTCGTCCCAAGGCCCCCGCGGCCTGTGTGTCCTCGACTCTTACATCCACTCTGATGCCTCATTCGACTACCCAACCGCCTGGTCGCTTGGTCGACGGTGGCTGCATCGTCGTCAGCCAATCTCTGACCAATTTCTCACATGTCGGTCGCTTTGCGCACTTTGCTCTCATTCTTCTCTTTGTGCGCCGCTCCTTCTTTTGTTTCTCCTTTCAATCCGTTCGTCCTTGCTTTTCATTGCCTTTTTTTTTTTTTAAAAGCGTGAGTGGTTCTACGAGCTCTGCAGAATAGCATGTATCAGCAGCAATTTCAATGCGAGACGCGAGACGTGATCGGTGTTTTTTGTTTTTGCTGCTGTCAACATTTGCGAACATTCGGCTTTTCTGCAACAATTCGGCCATCTCGGCCCTCAGCACACACACCCCCTCTCACGTCGGATCTCAGAGTTCCCACCATTGCACCGCACATCACTCCCCTTTGATCGCTCCAAAGCATCAGCGATTTCTACGCGAGCTCACCCAATTTTCTTCCATCGTTCATCCAAATTGTGCGTTGTGCCGGTTGTCGGTTTTTCAACTGCTGTCAACTCGACGCAACTTCCGCAACACATCCACACACACCCCCCAAAACACACCTTCATTACCATCCCCACAATCATCCGCATCGGCCTCGTCCTGTCGTAGGGACGCGTGCGGAGCTTTAGATTGATCTGTGCAAGCCAAAAACACAACAGAAACCCACTCTTTTTTTTTTTTTTTTCGTATTTTTTGTATTTTTGTCGTTTATCTTATTTTGTGTTTTTTTGTGTGGTGTGAATTTTGCTGGCTTGCATGACGAAGAAGACCTCGATTGCAGCCCACACACAGCTCCCAAGCAACACGACCGTCCATCTCTGCATCAGCATCGCCTGCTAAATAATCGAGCGCACACCAACAAGAGAGAGAAAGAGAGAACGGAAGCAAAGCGCACCACAAAAAACCGGATTCTTTTTTTTTTTTTTGTGATTTTTTTTTTTTTGATTCAAAGCTGGCGCCTCCGCTTTCGTTCCTCGCGACTGCCGTGTCGTCGTCGTCGTCTCCGCTCCGAGTCCATTCCCATCCTCATCACCACCATCCCCATCAGCACCAGTATCAGCAGCATCCGACGCCACTGAGCCAGCTCCAGCCACCACAGCCACTCTGCCAGCAGCCTGCGGGTTGTTTTTCTGCGGTTCGCAGCAGTTCTCTGCTCAGCATCAGCACCAGCGGCAGCATCAGCACGAGCAGCGGCAGCAGCAGTCTGAGCAGCAGTCTGAGCAGCAGCCACAGTCTCAACCACACCAGCAGCACCAGCAGCAGCAGCAGCAGCAGCAGTGTCAGCAGCAGTCGCTCTGGTGGTGGCGAAGGGACGACCGAGTGCAGCAGCAGCGCCACGGTGCCTGATTTTGGTTCTGTGGCCTCTTCTTCTTCTTCGTCTTCCTCATTCGCCTCGATTGTCACTGCGCTCCAGCACCAACAGCCCCAAACACCAACAGCAGCAGCAGCAGCAGTAATAGTGCCTGCTGACTCTGATTCAACGCTGACCGTGTCTGGTGCTAGCGCTCGCCCAGCAACCGTGCCGTCGGAGGTTGGCGATACGTCCCTCCTTCTACCTCCAAGTTCACAACTCGCAGTCTCACCACTATCAGCAACGAACACGAGCACGACCACCGCCGCCATCACGGCATCCACGGCACCCACTGCAGAAGCAACACTAGCAGCATCAGTAGAAGCAACAGAGCGAGCAGCAACAGCAGCAGCAGCCGTAGAAGAAGCAGCAGAACGTTTGAAGGACGGCAGCTGTCAGCCCACGAAGCCCGTTCCGACCACCGCGCTCATCACGCCATCCATCTCTGCGACTATCAACACTAGCAGCATTAGTATTCACTCGACGTTCACGGACACGGGCGACGACGCGGCCCCCACTCTTCCATCCTCATCGTTCGAGTCACCAGCAACAACAACAACCACAACAACAGCTGAGCCAACGCCATCGCCACCCTCCTCTTCCTCTTCCTCCTCTTCCTCCGTCGTTGCTGAGGACAAGTCAGTCTACCCGCCGTTCGCCGCTGTCGCTGCAGCCTTCTTTGCGCTCGCCATCGCCCTTCCTGGCGCGTGCAGCAAGCAGGTCGCGTCCCACTTGAAGACAGAGCTCGCTGCTGCCGCTGCCCACGCCTCAACATCAGCACGGTCTGCTCTGCCCCTCGCCACAGCTGCTGCAGTCGCCGTTCCAGTCACTCCCCCGTCGTCCCCGGCACCAGACTTTGCCGCATCGTCTGCTGCTGCTGCTGCGTCGCCTTCGTCCTCGGCGCTGCTTTCGTCACGCTTTGCTCCGTATCGCATCGCAGCCCGAAGCTCTCGCTCGGTCGATCTCGCTGCCACAGCCGCTGTCATTGCTGCTGAGGTCGCTGAATCTGCCAACAACGCCGCCGCCGCCGCCGCCTCTGCTGCCCGAGAAGCCCGCTCGTCCTCGCATTCTCACTCTGCGCGTGACTCCCTCGACGACCTCGACACCACCGTCTGCCCTTCCCCCGCAGACAGACTAGGTTCGTCCTCGAGCAGCACCGAGTACTCGTCGTCCTTCACTGACAGCATCGGCGTCCCGCAGAACGCGTTCCGCAACGGCGTCTTCCCTCGAAGCCCAAGCCCAGACGCAATCGACAACTTTAGCACCGCTTTCGCCTATCGCTTTGGTGGCGGGAGCAACGACTCTGACTCGGACTCGGACGACCCGAACAACCGGACGGTCATCTTCAACCAAGACGCCGAGGCTGGCCAGTTTTCGGATTTTGTGCTCCACCGGCTCACAGACAACCACGACGCTGCGGACAGCGCGCACTCTGGTTTCCTTGGCGGTCGCTCATCGTACGACGAATCGGATCACTTTGAGGAGCTCTATCAAAAGCACCGCCAGGTAGTCAACTATCAGCGCCATCACACACTTGGTGACAGCGATTTGCACTTTGGCAGCAGCAGCAGCAGCAGCAGTCATTTGACGACCGACCATCACTCGACTGTTGCTCTTGCGGACGATCGTCACCATCATCCTCACCACCAATCCCAGCAACACCATCGGTCTTACGAGCCTGCCACACACCACGACCCATCGCCAGCAGAGTTTTCCCTCAACTCGGACGTGCACGGCTCGCACTTTGACTCTGACACCCGTAGCAACTACAGCGCGACATCCGAGCACTCTCTCGCGCAGCAACCAGGCCACTTGCACTTTGGGGGTGGCAACAGCGGTTATTTAGCAGACAATTGCAGCCGCCAGAGCGTCGACTTTGACACTCAGTCCATCGCCTCCACCGCCTCGGCTAGCAACTCGCATCTGGCAAACCAGCAGTACTTGTACGGACCCCAGCCAGATCCCAACAGCCCGTACTTTCGGCCGTACAGCACGTCCCCTTCGCTTCTCGACGATTGCCACTTTCCGTCGCTTCCTGGCCCAGCGGACAACCACCAACCGCACCACCACAACAACCAACACCACCACCACCACCACCACCACCACCACCACCACATTCACAGCCGCACCAGCAGTATCTCGTCTGGTGGTCTTGGGAACGGATTTGCGCCTCACTTCAGCCCCGACGACGCGTTCGATTCACTGGACTTTGACTTTATGAACAGCGGCTACTTGCAACCCGGTGGCGGCAACGGAGCCCTGCCCAACGGGCTTCACGCTCCAAGCCCCGTGGTCAACATTAGTGCATATTCGGCCTACCTCGATTCCGCTCCTTCTTCGTCGTCCTTGAACGCAGCCTTCCACAATGGTCGAAAGCCAGGCACAGACTCTGACGTCCCACGCTTTACGCTGCAAGTGACTGAAAACAAGCTCAGCGACTTTTACAACACGGAGGACGTCCTGGGCAACGGTCTCTCTTCGGTTGTCAAGCGATGCACCCATCGGAAAACTGGCAAAGAATACGCTGTGAAAATCATCGAGCGGCCGCAGAACGACCCCGATGCCAACTCGGCAATTGCACTTGAAATTTCCATTCTCAAGAAGCTGAACGAAGACGGCGGCCACCCACACGTCGTGCGCTTGCAAGATGTGTTTGTCACGGCCAAGTCTTGCTACCTCGTTTTGAGCTCGCCCAGGGCGGTGAGCTCTTTGACAAGCTGGCAGAAGTCGTCTTCTTCCCTGAGGACCAGGCTCGTACAATCATGCGCCAAATTCTTCAGGCGCTTGCGTACATTCACCACCACAATATTGTTCACCGCGATCTCAAGCCAGAGAACATTTTGCTGACAAACGACCTGCGCGTCATGGTGGCCGACTTTGGCTTGGCCCAAATCTTGCCAGACGGCGCCAGCAATCTGCGCGAGGTTTGCGGCACTCCCGGCTACCTCTCGCCCGAAGCTGTCGAGTGCACCGTGAGCGCGACCGCTCCGGGCTACCGCCACCCTGTCGATCTGTGGGCGTGTGGTGTTATTCTGTACACACTCCTCGTTGGCTTCCCACCATTCTGGAACTCCAACCGCCTCGTTCTGATGCGGTCGATTCGCCGAGGGCAGTTTGACATGAGCAGCTCGTACTGGAGTGGCGTCTCGAAAGAGGCCAAAGACCTGGTTTCGCGCTTGCTCTGCGTCGACTCACGTCGCCGTCTGACGGCACGTCAAGCGCTTGAGCATCCTTGGATTTGCAACGACGAGCATCGCCCGCTTTTGCGCTTCTACCAATCCCCCGAGCTGGCCGCCGCTACTGCCGCTTCGTTCGCTGCTGGCGGTACCACCAGCACGACCGCGCTTCCCACCGTATTTGCGCCCGAAGTGCCCGACGCTTCTGCCGCCTCCAGTCCGGCTTCTGCGACCCAGACACCCCATCATCGACGACGCCGTTTGCGTGCTCTCGCTCGCGGTGTGCTGATGATTCGCTCTCTTTGGCGAAATCTCGGCTCCGACTTGACTCCAAACATGTCCTCCGCTTCGCTTTCCACCCTGTCAGCCGCATCCTCGCACGATTCGTTGTTTACCTTGTCTCGCTTGGCGAGCGGCGTGGATTTGCAACAAGTCGAGTCCAACATTGCAACAGCTGCTGCTGCCGCCGCTTCTGCTGCCGCGCCCAATGGCGTCTCTGCGGCGATTCACCCCGAGCATGCAGTGGTTCAGAAGGCAGACGTCTTGATCACCGTCTCCTCCCCCGACCGGCAATTGAAGTCGGCGCTGAGCACACCAGCTGGCGAACGAGCAACAGCAACAGCACCAGCAGCAGCAGCCTGCTCTTGTTATCACCACCCCTGCAGCCAGCGCAGCAGCAGCAGCAGCAGCATCGGCAGCATCAGCAGCAGCAGCTCCTTCTCCCTCGTCCTCAGTGTTGTCAACGCTTCCAGAGGTTGACACAGACACTGGGTTGGAGATGGTCGTCCGGCCAGCCAAAATTGGCGTGCGTGCAGACTCTGTTGGCTCGGTCAATCTCGCGGGTGTGGACTCGGCTCCCGAGTCCGCTCAAGCGCCTGCCGATGCCGCCAGCACCAAAAAGTTTACTCGCGGACGTGGTCGGCGGCATTCGAGCCCTTCTGCCCCTTCCTTGCTCGACGAGGCTGGTCCAGGTGAGACGGGCGGCGCTGGCGAGCATTTGGACGTTCCTCACGCGCTTCGTCCCATTCGGCATCACCGGGAGCACTCTCATCGTGCTGCTGGCAGTCGCTCCTCGCTGAATGTAGATTCACACAACTATGCCGTCAGTCTGCTTTCGGCTGGCGCCACGGCAGCAGCCAATGCCCTGAGCGAGCTGGCTTCTCACACCTCCTTCTATCCGGAAGATTCCATCTACGGCGACAAGCGATTCCGCAAGCACCTCGACATGTGCGCTTTCTCGCTGTACACCCATTGGGTCCGGCCTGTCACCACCGATGTCATTCAAACGACAACACGAGGTGTTACCGGGACCGTTCTTCACCATCACCCTCCCACCCAGCACGAGCTTGATGCATCGCGTGGAATTCTCTTCCAGCTAGTTCCCAAAGTCCTGCTGCCATGATTTATTTCGACAAGCGAGCTTTGGGGCTCGCACGTCTTTATTTGTTAAGCGTTTAGTTTCCCCGGGGTCGACCTTGTTCTCGCTCTTGTTCAACGTGTTGCGCTGCTGGTTTGTTGGATTTTGCGCGCTTCAACGATCAGAGCTTTGGTTGCACTTTTCCCTCTACCCCCAAACCCACCCTACCCCATTTCGTTAACAACACTATTTTCTAGAATACACTGTTTCTTTAATAAGTTTTCTTTGACATTTCGGCCACCGCTGATCGACATTGCTGTTAATGTTTCATAAAGTAATCGATTGCAGCCGAGAACGCGGCGAAACCTGCACATCCCAATGCAGCTGCTTGCGGTCCAGCTGTTAAGTTTCCAGACATTTCAAAGTGTCACACACGCAATCAGAGATGACGACCGTCATGGATTTCAGTGAGTATGCACGCTGGTGATCGCACCAACGCAAACCATGGAAGATTGAAACAAACCTCGGAAGCCCATTGCGGCACCAGCAAAGCAGCCAGATCCTACACTGTTGTAGATGTCCACTTTCCCTCGGTACTAATGTTCACCCGGCAATTCCAATTCACTGAGTGACACAGACTATCTTAAAGCATTATGCCAACTGGTGCAGACATTCGAACTTTACCTTTTCAATGTAGCACTCGCTGGTCGCGAACAGTCCACCGACAAGAGCAAAATTCTTGGCAAAAGTCCAGCTTCTATTTCCCATCTCGCGGAATACTTCTCGCGGCTTGAGGGCTGTTGGGCGATCGGCAGTGCCCAGGATGTTTGGATCCATGCCCGAAGTGATCAAACCGAACGCGCCTCCGGCAACAAATCCTGGCAGGAACCCCAACCAGCAAGCATCGCATCAATCCATCCATGCAGTTCATGTACGAGCACATTGAGTGAGTGAGTGAGTGAGTGATTGAGTGAGTGAGTGAGTGAGCCGGAACCGCACTGTACATTCACACATGTGCCGTCAAAGTGACCACCGCTTCTCTCTTTCGATTCACGCTTTCGTTCCTCGTGTCGTGTGTTTCAGTTGGTTTTTGTTGTAGTTGTTTTTGTTTTACCTGCGCCGGTGGCCATCATTCCGTGGACGACACACGAGCTGAGCGCCTGCTCGAGCAGGACGACTTCTGGCGGCTTGGCATTCAACAGCGCCTGCTGCTCGAGCGTCGCGCGCCGGATTGCTGAGGGTTGATATCCAGGCATCCCATAAGGAATGAACTGTGAGATGTGCGGTGCTGCGGCGCCGGCAGCCGGTTCTGGTGCACTCGGCGCTGCGGCTGGTTCCATCTGCCAAGAGAGAAAGCAAGCCGAACGAACGACTAAAACTTAAAAAAAAAAAAAAAAAAAAAAAGAGACTGAGATCGAGTCGAAATTATTGAAGTGAATCAAGCGAACGGGTTGAATCTTGTTTTCTGAGGCGACGCCGATTGATTGATAACAAAGGAAAAAAACAAAACTGGTTCTACTTTTACGCAGTCCATGAGCCCAGTGAAACAATGATCACCATCCAATTCCCTCAAAATTTGTCGAGGCGGGCCAACGAGCGTTGATTGTGCGCCTTTTCGTCTTTCTGCCCTGACCGTCTCGCACTCAAACCTCGTTCATCCGCACTGATAGAATCAACGAGAAGCAGCTCGTCCAAGCTTCCGTTTCGCTTTTGATCCGTGGTTTGCGAAATCTCTCGGCTCGCGTCATTCTCAGCAATTTTGTTTGCGACAGCTTTTCTTCCGCGATTGGTATAAAAAACGGCTCTTTTCAACATTTGTTAACGCACTTCACTCTTCAATTTTTGTGGCTTGTTTTGCTTTCACTCTTCCTTTTTTTTTCTTCATCCTTCAGTTTGCTAATCTCATTGTCTGAGAGAGAAGGTTTGCCGAAAAAAAGAAATCCAACGTTCGCATTGCAACAAAAATATCCTCCGCCAACAAGCAACCCGACTCTGCAGCAGCAGCGACACCCGCTCCCGCAACCACTACCACCAGCACTACCAGCACCAGCAGTCGTAGTAGTAGTAGCAAAAGCACCGCGTCCTTGCCTCTCGTTAAAACAGCCGCCATCATCATCCTGATCCTCGCTGTTCTACTTGGCATTGCGCGACCATCATCCATCTTGCCTCAGTCATCAAACACGGCCAGCTCCTCCTCCTCTCAACTTCCAGCAACTGAACCACCAAGCATGTCTGCTGCTCTTTCCACTCCCATCAAGTTCCTCTCGCGCCGCGTCGTCAAGAGCATCCTCGGCGTCGAGCAAGGCGAAGGCGTTGGCGCGCGCGTGCGTCGCTCGATTGGCCGCCCCGAGCTCGGCCGCCTCGATCCGTTCCTCATGCTGGACTACTTTACGGGCGTTCCTCCAGCAGGCTTCCCAGACCATCCCCACCGCGGCTTTGAGGTAAGCACGCAACCGTTGTGTGTTTTTTTTTGTTGTTGTCGCGATCCGCTCCAAAAAAGAAATCTCCGTGCCAAGTCTGAGATGCGGTTTTCTGATCGACTTGGAAAACCAAAACAAAGAAGCTCACCACTGATTTGATCTTTTGCTCTTTTGGATGGATGCGGAAACTCTGGACCTCAGACCGTCTCGTATCTGCTCGAAGGCAAGTTCGCACACGAGGATTTCGCCGGCCACAAGGGCGTCCTGAACGCTGGCGACTTGCAGTGGATGACGGCTGGTAGAGGCATTGTCCACAGTGAAGTGCCGCTGACCAAGTCTGTGGGCTTGCAACTGTGGGTCAACCTGGCTCGCAAAGACAAGATGATTGAGCCAAACTACCAAGAGCTCCTCAAAAAGGACATTCCGGTCGCCACCAAGGACGGCGTGACGGTGACTGTCATTGCGGGTTCGTCCATGGACATTGACAGCGCCGTGTACACGCGCACACCGACCATGTATCTCGATTTTAAGCTTGATCCCAACTCGTCATTCAACCAAGCCATTCCAAAAGGCTGGAATGGCTTTGCCTTCACCATCTCGGGCAAGGCGTACTTTGGCCCCGCCGATAGTGTAAGCGTTGTGACTGGTGGTATGACAGTGGGAGCGGGCATGTGCTTTGCCGTGAACGACGACGACATCTTACTTTTTTGATTTGCGTGATTGGAATTTACAGGCTGTTGAGGAGAAGCCCTTCCACACGGTATTGCTCGACAATGACGAGTCGGCAGACGGAGTCACCTTCTCAACGAAAGACGTAAGGAAGGCGGTTGTTGCTGTTGATCAGGCTTTCAGTTTTACGCTACACTCACTTTTCGGTTTGATCTCCCCTTCTCTCTCACAGGAGCCGGCCCATTTTGTTCTCATTGCAGGCAAGCCACTCAATGAGCCCATCGTGCAGCACGGTCCGTTCGTGATGAACACGTACGTTTCGAACAGTCGTTCGCTAAGCTTGCATCAGAAGGAAGTTGCTCACTTTTGCTCTTTACTTTTGCACAACAGGCGCGAGGAAATCATGCAAACCATCCGAGATTATCAAGAGCGCAAGAACGGCTTTGAGCGCGCTGCCGGCTGGTACTCTGAAGCCGGCCGCACTCAATACGGCCTCGGTGAAGATGACTACTGAAACTCTTTTTTTCGCTTTTCACGTTGAACAGCTCGTTGTACCGCTTTTGTTTGTCTGATTAAAATTCATATTCGTATCAAAGACAATTACCACGTTTGACTCACAAAAACCAACAAAGCGAACAAGAACAAAGTATCAAAAACACCATCAACATTGTAGACCATCCGGAGTGTCTCAGTGGAACCAAACGTAACGCAAGTACAACACCAACAGCACAATCACCACGACACCAATGATCGGAATGTATTTTTGGAACATGGCGAGAATGTTGAGCCACTTGGCGTCCTTGACGTACTTTTTGGATTCTGAAGACAAGTGTCCGGCAACTTGACTAATTTCTGTATCGGAGGTGACGCGCGCAAGTTAGAGTTTTCGCAAATTCAAGCCTGAGTGTCAAAGAGGAACCGCTATCAGAAGCGTGACGTACGATCCAGCTTTTGTCCTCGGCCAATGACCTCGTCAATGTTCTTGATCATGATGCGCTGCACGTCCATCAAGTCGTCGTTCAACTTTGACACGTTGCGAGCCGCGCGGGTATCCGAGTATTGCTTTCGAAGGCGCTGAATGGTGGTGTCTGAGAAGAAATTCGGGAGGATGAGAATTCCAGGGATTGAGAAGAAACCAGCCAACCAGCCAACACCACGATGATAATCCCATACACAACTGATGCATGCGATGGACAACTTACCAAACGAGATAAAGGCATACGGACGCGAGGCGGTGTGAATTTCGTTTCGGTATTCTTGCTGGAATTCTCGGCTCATGTCTTCCAAGAAGGCGAACGCGAGCTTTTTCGGGTACGATGGCTCGCACAGCGTCAGCAAGCAGACGCCATCTTCAATAATGTAGCTACAAGGTGATGAGCGTACACAGACAGAGGGTGATGCGATGAGTTGTGCTGTTCAGATTGAACGAACGCGATCAGCACCCCCTCCCCCGGGGTCAGACTCTGCCAATCGTCTGCCATAGACAATCTGAACACACATTGCCATACGCCTCAATCGCCAACGTATGGCGCGACTGGTGCTGCACACAAAAAGATTTTGCTTTCGTTTTCTTACTGGAAGACGAACGATCCCGACTCGATGGAGCAACGAGTGGGCGACGCGTCAGACAGACGCTTGAATAGCTGCTTGGCTTGCGTCTTGTACTCCTGCAGGTCTCGTCCGGTCTGCCAGCAGGCAATGTGAATTGAGTTGAGTTGAGTTGAGTTTGGTACAAGTCGTAGATGAAGCCCCAAGTCCCTCCATCCACGCACGGCGCCAGGCTCTCCAGGTCGACAGTCAAACAACAAGCACGAACGACTCGAGTGAACGCTTCAATGCGCATTGAGCTGCGGGGGGGGGGCGCTGAGTGCGGATGACTCTGGGACCTGTTCCACCTCAGCCTCCTCAACTCGACTCATCTGGCCTACACGCAACAGCTCAAATAACACAACAAGAAAGCAATTCAACAACAACAACAGCAACAATAACATAAAAGAGCGGAATTGGATGGAGGTGTTTTGGTGTGTTGAGCTGGCGTACTTGGTCGTCTTCTGTCGACGCGGCCAAAGGGAGACCGTCAATGACGCGCGCGATCGTGGTCATGCTCAACATGGCTGACTTGTTGCAAGAAGGGATATTGAGAGAGAGAAAAAATAAAATGAAATGCAAATGTTGACTGAGCTGGATTTGCATCGGAATACATTGGAAACGCTGTGTGTTCATGATACGACAGCGCCAGTGGTGCATCTTGCTCGAAGCAATGTGAATCGGTCGACAAGCAACAAATTGCATTTCAGCCTGTGTTCATATCGAGGCTTCTTGTCTCATCTCTCAAGAAGGTTGACACTCAGGATTGCCCAAACACTGTCGGGAACGTTCAGCATGTATTCGAAAAAACAACACAAAACAAAACAACGGCGTTCTCTGCCCTTTAGACATATCCGACATAGAGCGATTCAAATAGTGCATCCTTGGGAGACTTGCTGGGTCGAACTTGAACTTGCCAACCTTCACGCATTTGTCGGATGACAGGATGACTCGCTGGCCAGATTGTCGCAAGCTCGAGGGTCAAATCGACGACAGTTGGTTTCGCCGAGCATTCGTGTTGGACAGCACCTTGTTCATCTCGGACAATCAAATCAAAGCCGCGGTCATCGATGCTGCCGTCAAGTGTACGGCTGTCCCGAAGCACTTGAATCGATTTCACACGGATTGAATTCCCATTGACGCCTTGAGGCACGGTGACTTGGAGAATATCGTCGGGCGTATCATCATCAAACTGCGATCGCTTGATGTGCTGCACGCCTTGCCAGTAGTGCGCTTCGTCCATAATAAGCTCGGCAATCTCGGCTGGGAGAGCTGGCAGAGATGCGCGTTGATTCTCCAGCTCGAGTCCGCTGGTCAGCAAGCAAAACACGGTCTGAGTGTCTTCGGCGCTTGCTAATCGTGGAAGTAAAGACAGTACGAGAGGGTTGAACTGACTGTCGCTGTGCAACGAACAAGCGATGAAAAAAAAAAAAATAAAGACGTCAGCACGACAACTCCATAATCTCGAAACTAATCTCGAAACTACCAACTTACGCATAGACATCGGCGTAATTGAGTTTCTTTGCCTCTGTAATCAATTGAGCAACAGCACTACCAATACAATTATACCATATACTGTCGGCCAAATGGTGAGTTGGATGACTTGGTGCCAAATGTACGGCTAATCCTGCCGAGACGAGCAAAGCACACGGCAACTTACTTGAGCCTAGTCAGCGTCGTTCCTAATTCGATTGCCTCGGCAATCGCTTGCGCACCAGCATCGCCAATCTGATTCCAGCCCAGTCTGTCCGTCCATCCCATCGGTAAGTGCTCTCAATGCCTTCTGTTGGATCACTCACTTACGCATCAGTCAAACTGAGCCTCGTACTCGAGGTTGGTCAAAATCTTGTTCACTTTGATTGCCTCAGCGATCGCCTGCGCTCCAGCATCGCCAATCTGGTTCTCACTCAGACTGTCCATCCCCTCCATTAGTGAGCACTCTGAATGCTCTCTGCAGGATTGGTCACTAACAAGCATCAATGAAAGTGAGGTGCCTTACCCGAGCTCTGTCAGCGTTGTGTTCACTTTGAGTACTTCAGCAATCGCGCGCGCTCCGGCATCGCCAATCTGATTCCCACTCAGACTACGCATCCCATCCATCGGTGAGCACTCTTCTGAATCACCCCCTCACGAGCATCAATTAAAGTGAGATGCCTTACTAGATCGTAGTCACTGTCTTGTTCAGCTTGAGTGCATCAGCGATTGCCACCGCACCAGCACCGCCAATCTGATTCCAACTCAGACTATGCATCCCATCCACCATCAGTGAGCATTCCGAATGCCCTCGCTTGAAATCACGTATATGCAAGCATCCGTCAACGTGGGATGCCTTACTTGAGCTTAGTCAGCGTCGTGTTCACTTTGAGTGCCTCAGCAATCGCCTGCGCTCCAGTATCGCCAATCTGAACCTGGTGCAGCCTGTCCCCTCCATCAATGAGCACTCTTCTGGATCGCCCACTCCCATGCACCAATTCATTGAGATGCTTTACTTGAGCCTAGTCAAGGTCTTGTTCACTTTGAGTGCCTCTGCGAATGCCTTGGCAGCATCATCGCCAACCTGATTCCAACTCAGACTATGCATCCCATCCACCATCAGTGAGCACTCCGAATGCCCTCGCTTGAAATCATGTATTTGCAAGCATCCGTCAACGTGAGATGCCTTACTTGAGCTTAGTCAGCGTCGTGTTCACTTTGAGTGCCTCAGCAATCGCCTGCGCTCCAGCCTCGCCAATCTGATTCTCTGGCAGACTGTCCATTCCCTCCATCGGTGAGCACTCTTCTGAATCACCCACTCAAATGCATCAGTCAAAGTGAGATGCCTTACTTGAGCTTGATCAGCGTCGTGTTCACTTTGAGTGCTTCAGCGATTGCCTGCGCTCCAATGTCACCAAGCTGATTTTCGTACAGACTGTCCATCCCCTCCATCAGTTAGCACTCTTCTGAATCGCCCAATCACATGCAACAGTCATGCCTTACTAGAGCCAAGTCAGCGCCTTGTTCACTTTGAGCCCTTCAGCAAGCACCTCTGCTTCGACCTCGCCAAACTCAAAGTCGTGCACGCTGTCTCTCCAATTGCGTGAGTGCACACGCGCTATCACACTGTTCCGAGAAATGCAGCCTACTCTCACCTTAGAGCGGAATCCTTCTCATTCTTGAAACAGTCGTACAGCTCGCGCTGGCTCTCAGTCATACTCTCATAGAACAGCATTCGAAGAGCTTTCACAAAAACAAAAAACAAAAAAGGAGACTGTTGTTTCATAGTCAAACTTTCATCGTGTGTGTGTGTGTGTGTTGCGGACTTGAAGAGTCGTCGATTGGTGCTTTTCAACCTCACATGTGCTGTTTGCAATAAACCACGCTTCAGCTTCCTTTCATTCATTCTGAGTGTTCAAAAGATTCAAGTTTCACTCGCCTTCTGTAAAGTTGAACCATACGCGTATTGAGGTGGAATACTTGCAATGAACCACAGGCCTGTTTGCGCAGAAAGACAGTTTCGTGAGAAGGAATGGAAAAAGCAGGGGAGGACTGGACTTATCGGATGGAGAGAGATAGCGAGGGCTGCAGAGCTGTGCAACGAGTGGTCTCCGGAGATTCGCGCGAGAATCAATGCAGCGTGCGCAGGACAGCTCCTCTGACAGTTCCGATGCCTAGAATAATGCAAATGGGGGCAAATGGGACTTTGAAGATGATGGAGTCGGTCTAATGCGGCGCGTCGACACACAGAGCCAGGCTGAACAAGAACGGAGTCATTTTGGAAAGGGATCGCTTGCGCAAAACTACGCAGCAAGCCATACATCAAAGTGCCGCTGCGTTACAGTTCAAGACGATTCCAAGACTCACGTAGCCTATTCATGGAGGGAGAGGGTGTTTTCATTCATGTGCCGCTCAGTCGTTTTTGCCAGATTTCTCGGCTTCTTTCCAATGTTGGCATTGCAGAGCAAATTTGCAGCGCTCGTTTGCATTTCGTTGCTTGTGCTGCTGATTGGCACTCACCAAGTAGCAGCGGCAGGCAATCACCGTCCGGGTGACGGCGGCGATCTCGCAGGTGCCGGGCGAAGGTCAGAAACCAGCTCCCAAAGGAACCAAAAGCAGCGCCAATACGTGAGCTCCCCATAATGTACTCAACAATGCTTGGTTTTTGGGAGTAGACACATGCAAGAAGAGCACGGCGCGCGAGGAGCGAGTCTGACAGTGGAAGAGCTGGTTCGTGTGCACGACTCGGACGGCGACGGAAGGCTCAACCGCGCGGAGATGGCGCACATCATTGCATCGCAGATCAGCGGGCAAATCAAGAACAACCCGGCTCACGTGGATGCCCTCGTAGCACACATGTGGAAGGAGGTCGATGCCAATGGCGACGGCTTCATTTCGCTCGCCGAACTGCGCGAGAACGAGGCGGCTCACTACCAAGGCCGGCGTCGTGATTCAGAGCTGTGAGCATAGCCTTGGTGCTATGATTTTTGTTTATTTTGGGCTGCGTTGTGGAGACTTTGTGATTAATATTTGACTGAAGCTTTGCAACACTGAACCAAAAAAAACCCATCTCTATTAAAATCATAACAGCTCTTGTACTACAACATTGATTCGTGCTCTCAAAAGAGAGATGGATCATCAACCATGATGGCATCGTCGTCATTGTCGTCCTCGATGGAAGTGGTGGGCCGTACTTGCTCGGCCAGCTTGGAAGTGTAGGATTCGGGCAGCGGGACTTGCTTCAAGTCCTCATGTCCGCTCTCCTCGCCCACAAGCACTTGCACAAGATGATCACACGCCTTGTCAAGATCAGAATCCTGTTTGGAGGAGCAAAGAAGAGAGGCGGCGACACCAGGGCGAGACGCACAAACAAACAAACAACCAAGAAAACACACCAATGAGTGTTGCAGTGCTTCAACCAAGTGGGTGCAATACCAGTCACAATCTCTCTCCCCGTCTCTCTGTCTCTCTCTCTGAACCCCAGTCCCCTCCCTCGACGCCCACAACAGTCACAGCAAAAGCTCTGCCGCTCACCGTTTCGTGCTTGTGCATTTCGCGAATGATGGGGTAGACCTTTTTGGCGCGAAGAACTGTTCGCCCATGCTTGGTGGCGCACAGCTGATACAGGGCTTCGACGAGATGCCGGCGAATGGAGACTTCGGGTTCACGCTGCTTGCTGCTGTCGAGATATTGGCAGCAATCGGGCATGCCGTCCATGTCCTCGTCGTCAAACTCTTCCGGACCGCACAGCGGCAGCAGCAGGAATGACAGAATATCGACCTTCTCGCCGAGCAGATACTCGTGCGCCGCCGTTTCAAAGCAGCAGTTGCGGGCAATGCCAGCGACGCCGCCGCGACGAACGCGGTCTGGGTTTTCGAGGTGGGTGAGCAGCCGTGGCAGCACTGCGCGCTCCTGGTCGACCAGCAGCCGCCGTCCCAAGTTCGACTGCGAGACGTTCTCGAGGATGGGAGCCAGAAAGTTGAGCGATGCGTTCGGGTTGTGGTTGAAGGCGCCCTTGCAGAAGACGTCGACGAGCTTGTACAGCGCTTGGCCTTCCTCGGGCGTGTTTGTGCCGAGCAGCTTGCCACAGCCGAGCTCGTTGCGTGTGAGGTTGGACAGCACCATTGCGGCGAGGTCGGCAAACAGCGACGTTGGCTCGGTCGTGGTCGCCACGAGGTGCGCAAACAGCCCAGGCACGTCGATCGTCCGCTGGGCAAGCGTCCGGTCGCCAGTCATGTTCACTACAGCCTTGAATGCGTCGCGCGCAATGCCAGGGTCGGCGTCAGACAGCCGCGCGAGCAGCTCGTCAGCCAGCCGCGGGTAGGCGCGAATGTACTCGAGCCCGTCCGCAGACGCCGTCAGTCCAGCCACAGTGTCCACCGCGTGCGCACGCACAAGCGAGCGAGAGTCCTTCAGAAAGTCAGCGAGCTCTTCCAGCGCGTTCGCCATTTTTGATAACAAGAGAAATTGAGGGAGTTGGGGTAGGTCAGAAGAAAGAGTGAAGACCGTCGAAAGTGCTCAGAAAAACCAAGGGAACAAAATAATAGCAGTGCACATACAAATAGACAGAATGCAGAAAGGAATAACAATGGAGCGTTACAACGAATCCGACACCACCACTGCAACAGGATCCAGACACAAACGGAACAGCGCGCGCTTCTTGCTGGCCACAGGGGACGGCGCAAAGATGCACGGATGATGGAATCGTTCAAACCGTACTTTTGGGGCTTCTCTCAGCAGGAGCGTCGACGCGCTCAAAAGACTCAACGCCATTCAGGTACGCACGAGAAAAGCAGCGCCGTCCGGGCGAACGCCTCTTCTCCACCACCACCACGCCCCGGTCGGTCGTTAAGCGTGCCGCATCTCTTGCTCGAGAGCTCGACGGTAGTAGCCGTGATAAGGGTTCCATGGGTTGAGAAAGTCAAAGCGGGCGTCGTTTGCATTGCGGGACGAGAGTGTGGCCTCAAACTCAATTCCGTTTCGCGCCACGAATGGCACTGTTTTGCGAACGATTTCGAGAATGTGGGGCGGCGGAGTGTCGTCCATGCTCGGCGGTAGTGGAGGTGCACTGACGGACAATGGAACAGGCTGGACTGGAGCGGGAACTGCTGCGGATTGTAAGGTAGTTGGGATGAGTGCTGGTGCTGATAGGGGTTTCACTTGGGGAGCCAATGCAACCACCGGCAATCTCGCAGCTTGCATAAAATGTGGTACGCCAGACGCTCCTGTCGACGAGGCAGAAACGGAAGCAGCAGGGAGCACGGGAGTAGCGACGGGTCCTGGGACCTGCTGCGGCCCTTTCTGCAACGCATTGGCTTCACTGGATGGACCCTTGATTAACTGCAACAGGTGCTTGTAGAACGGATTGAGCGGGTGATCAAACAACAAAAAGCCAAACAGCGGATTGCTGCGTTGCTTGGTCTTGATGACAATCTCGAGCTGCGTTCCCTGCACGGCAACGGCACGAGCGGTCTTCTCGATAATCTCGAGTTCCTTGAGCTGAGTCGGCAGCGCAACCACGTCGTTCGGCGGCAACATCCACGATGGAATATTCAGGGGAGGCGACGCACGTTCGACCAAAGTCTGAGTTTCCGGCACCGACTCTGACGGTTCCGGACCGAGATCGGACTTGACCTCGGCTTCCGGTGCATCTGGATTCTCATCGACCGCTTCTTGATGTTGCTCCTGCTGCGCTTCCGCGGCGCGCTGTTCAGCCAATTGCGCTCGTGCGATTGCGAGCTCTTCATCCGAGTCCGATTCGTCGTCCGTCGAATTCTCGCCAGATCCTTCGCTTGATTCATCTTGGTCATCGCTCTTGTTGCTTGTTTCCAATGGTGGAGGCGGCGGCGGAGGAGGCGGCGGCGGAGGAGGCGGCGGCGGATTGAGTTGATTCAATGCAAGCCTGGTCTGAGCGCCCAAGATGATGGGCCGCGCGTGCTGCTGCCTGCTGGCCATGGCTCCCTCGTCCGCTTGGCCAGCAGCATCGTCTTGGTGAGGTGTCTCGAGCGGCGCGTGCTTGGTCGGCGCCGGGTCGTTCGACTGCTCGTACGTTGGAGCAAAGCATGCGTTGCGCATCGCATCACTCTCCATCGTGTCCTCATCATCGCTGCTATCAGTATTAACATTGTCATTATCATTGTCATTATTGTCTAAGGCTATGTCGTGTGGATTGCGGCGCTGGCGTTGCTGCTCTGCGCTATCATTGTCATCGTCCTCGTCCCGCGCTCGCTTTCGAGGTGCTTCGAGCATAATGTTGGGGACTAAGATCAAGGAAACAATTCAAGACTGAAAACTTGAACAAAACAGCCAAACTGCCGAATAATAATATTACGCTTTCTCAGAGCTGAGAAGAGAAGAGCAGAGAAAAGAGCTCGCTTTCTATTGCATTGAATTGAACTGTATTGAACAACGCATTGCAGCGTGGTCGGTCACTCCTCATCCTCATTCGTACTCATCTCCTCACCAAGTCCTCATTTCCCCCCAGAGTTAAGGATGACAGTGGGCGTGCGGTGGTGGTTTGGCGCGGTGCCACGTCGCAAGCTCAGTGCTGCACGGGTCGTCGCGCTCGCCCTCGCAGCCCTCGCCGTCATCGCACTCGGCCTCACTCTGCATGGCTTCACCAAGCGGGCGGGCGGGGAACGGGACGGCGGTGGACTGACTCCACCCCCCAAACAGGGATGGGCTGCTGCTCTATGGGGAGCAACGGCACCAGATCAAAGCGACAACCCCGCTGCGCTGCAACGGCCACCAGCAGTGCTCGAAGCGGCGGCAGCGTTGAGAGCGGAGGACTGCGTGTCGGCGGTGGACGCGATGCCGCTGGACAACCAGCAGCTGCTCGCCAATCTCGTCCGCCAGCGCGCTGCACTCGAGCAGCGGCTCGAGCAGAACACAGTCTCAGCTGGCATGTTGCGTGAAGAGCAGCGCTTGTTAATTCTGCACCAGAAGGAGCGAATCGAACAGCTCGAAATCGAGCTCCTCACTACGAAATCAAGGCTCAAGTTTGCATCGTCAGAGCCGTCGCTCCCATGCAATTCCCAAGAGCAACTGGACGCATTCCGCAGCGAGTCTGCAGAGCTGGCCGAGCAGCAGCTTGCTCAACAGTCGCTGCAGGCTCGACTGGCATCCAATCTCCAACAGCAGCTCAATTTGGACGAGGCCGAGCTGTTGCAATTGCTGAGAAACTTTCAGTCTGAAGTCCAGCGCAACAAGGACTCGGGTGTCGTCTCGAGTGAGTCAGTGGTCTGCAATCCGATTCTGAGCAGCTCACAACCTCGTGCGACAAAGCCACTCGTCCAAGCGATGACCGACGTTTCTCCCGCCACTGCCCGCCTCGCTCCGCCAGGCTTCCAAGCGGTCGCTCATTATCGTGCCAATGGCGGAGAGCCATTGTCGCTTGACATGAATTGGTCGTCGGTCGAAGCTCTCGACCACTTTCTCGCCGGCGAAAGCGTCGTGAAAGCAAATGTCCAACCACGGCGTGCCATACCAATCTTGTCCATTGTCTTGCCCACCTACAATGGATTTGCATTTCTGCAAGAAGCAGTTGTATCCATTCAACGCCAAGAGATGCTGGATTTTGAGCTCATCATTGTGGACGACGGCTCCACAGACAGCACCCCTCGCTTTCTGGGCATTCTTGCAAGTGAATGGGCCGACAAGTTTGAGGGCAAATCCATTCTGCCATCGCTGGTGCTGCTCCGCCAGCCCAACAGTCGACTACCCACAGCACTCAATACGGGCTTTGCAGCTGCAAAAGGCCGCTATCTGACATGGATCTCCTCGGACAATGTGCACCACGCCAACTTTACACGCGTCCTTGTGGACACTCTCGATGCCTATCCGGAAGCCGACTGGGTCATTAGCAATCACGTCAGCATTAACAATCTCGGCGAGTATGAGCGTGTCAGCCAACTGACGCCGTTTCAACTGCAATATGCCAGCCTTCTCGGCAGCAACCCTGGAATCATGTCTTTTGCATACACTCGCCGCTGCTACGATGCGGTGGGCGACTATGATCCCAGCCTCGAGGGCGTCGAAGATTGGGAATACTGGGTCCGCATCCGTGACACTTGCGGGCCGTATGTGATTGCCGACACGGTCCTTGCTGCCTATCGACACCACGAGCTCTCCATGTCCAACACAATGACTACAGCCATTGCCAACAAGGTGCCTATCGCTTACGAGCGTACATTGACACGAGTGTCGCGGCGCGAGAATGTACTTTCGCTGCATTTGACCGATCCGACGCTGCAGTACGTCACGCGACCACGGGAAGGCCAGTCGCTCGCACTTCTCTTTTCCGGCTACACGTACCAGTACTTTTCCATTGTTAAGCACAGCCCAGTGCTTGGGCTTACAGCCGGAGAGCTGTTAAGTACGTGCCGCGCTGGCACCTTGTTCGATCGCGTCGCGGCCAACGTTCTGTTCCACGTCAAAGAGCACTCTGATCATCCCCGACTCGCCGCACTCTCAGACACCAAACTACCGAGCGTGTACTTTCGCAATCCCAATACCACGCAGTTGGAGGGCCGCTCTTCCAACTTGGTTTCAGTCCCCGCCGTCATGTGCGCAATCAACTATGCCGGCTATCTCGGGTCGCGCGGACAGCGGGTGGCGGCGAATGGCGTGCTGAAACGCCTGGAAGCGGTCGCTCCAAAGCATCCACAGCAGTGGTTTGTTCGTGAGCAGGTGCGGCTCTTGAAGGAAACCAACGGCGGTCGCGTGCTGCCGGTCGACCTGCCGTACTTTGAGTTCCGCTCCAGACAGCGGCTCTACGAGTATGCATACACTTGGAGCTCAAGTGCACGCTTGGCTCATTTGGGCATTCCGCTTCAAGAAGACACAAAGGCGGCTCAACGCGCCATTGACGGCTTTGCGGACGGCTTTGGCGATGTTGACGGCGACGGTATCGCCGACGACGTGTTGCTGTCCAGTCGGCATCTTGTCTTGGGCATTGTCCTCGACCGTCCAATCGAGTCCTTCTTGAAGTTGCTACCTTCCAACCTGCCCAACCCCGAGGCCTTTTTGCAGCAGTACTTTAATCCAAGCGGCATGTTTACTCGCGTCTTTTGCTTCTCGCCGTACGAAACAGCAGTTCGGCGCGTTTTCGGCGTCTACACCATCCCAACCCAGCCAACCGATCTGATGGACAGGCTGCTCAAGTACAAGGTTGTCTTGCTTCGTGCGTTTGGCGCCGCGTTTGCCAGCGACATGGCGGTGCACTTTGGACGCGCGCCGGGCGTCCGCATCATTGTTTCGGTGCACGATGATAGCTACTCGTACAAGACCCACGAGTCGACTGCTGGCGCCGATGCTGTCATGGTTGCGGACGAGCGGGCCGTGCCGCCGCTCTTGGCCAAGGGCATTGAGCAAGCCACCCTCTATCCGTACTATGATCCGATTCGGTATGCGCCTGTTGCCATGCAACTCAGCGAATTCCGCCCACGCCTGCCATTCAACGAATCTGCCCCGAGCATTGGCAAGCTGAAGAACGTTGAACCGTATCCGCACATGGCTGCCTCTGCCGCAGATCCGTCCCGTTTGGCTCCGGGTGCCGAAATACCAGGCACGATCGAAACACCAGAGCTACGTTCATGTCGCGCCGAGCGTCGACAAAAGTTGCTCTCCAAGTTTGGCGAAAGCAAAATTCGCGTTGTGCATTTTGGCCTCAGCTCCGAGCTGGACAATACCGTGGGTGTCGTGGCCGCCTCTGCCTTGCTCTCCAACGATGCGCATGTCATTTGCGTGCGTCTGCCTCCCAGCTCGCCTGCCACCGACGGCACTGGGAGCGGGTGGGACGACCTGTTGGCGACCAAGCCGACGCCAGCTCCCCGTTTCACATTTGAAAACCTCGAAGCGCACGCCAAGCTCGCTCAAACCGCTTCCAAGGGCTCGAAAAAGTCTCAGGCCAGGGTCACCCTCGAAACGAATGCAAATCCGCTCAATTTCCATCCTTGCCCCGGAGACGACGACAATCTTCGCCTTGCCATCTACGACGCGTACCTGTCGATTGCCACATTGCTCTTCGCTCCGACGCTGGACGAGACGATCGACCCAGTGTTGATTCTTGGCGCACTGCACGCGGGCGTGCTTGTGGTTGCCTCGGACGTGGCTCCGGCCTCAAAACTCATCCACCATGGCATCACTGGCTACCTGCTGGCGACTCCTGCAGACCCCGAGGAGCTCAGCGTCGCCTTCGAAGCCGTTGCTCGCAACACCAAGATGGCTCGCAACGTCGAAGCCCATGCACCCTTGATTCTGGATCGCATGAGCTTGGACCGCTTGCACTTGAACCACGCCATCCTGTACCGCATGATATCGCAGCTGCAAACGCCCCTCAAAACCTCGCCTCCCATTCCGCTGCCAGGTCAGCCAACATTTGACCTCCAGCAGACGAATGGCAACCTCAGCTTTTTGACCTTGACGTCCCAGCACAACTCGGCCCTCACTTGCGCCCACAACAAATTTAGCGCGAACGCTCCTCCGCTCACCAGCCTTGTCTGCAACGGATATGTATACTCCATGCTGGCGCCGGCTACCTCCATCGGGTGGCTCTTGCCTCCCACCCACACCAACAAGCATTTCTTTTCGGCCAGCTTGGCCGAGCGACATCCTGTCAGTACCTTTGCGAAAACGCTCGCCCAGCTCCGACATGCGACGCCGCTTTTGTCGCCGTCAACCCTGCGACAAGTCTCACACGTCCTTCATTGCATCGACCGATTCATCGGCAACGACTACACCGATCTGCAAACAGTGAGGGACATTACCGTTGCTCACGCCCAGACGCTTCACCTGTCGTATTCCGTTGAGCTGCCCAACCACGGCAGGCACTTTGTCAAGGTTCGCGAGGTCAAGCGAACTCATCCGCCCTGCCGCAGCGTTGGCAGTTTTGAGTTTACCGTCCGTCCGGCTCAGCACCACATCCCATGGATTAACATTCTCATCAGCAATTTCAACCAGGTGAGGGGTTGAGGAGTTGTTGCGCCCTTTTGGTGTGCTCATTCATGCGTGGTGTGTGTTTTTTGTTTGCTTAACACTTTTGTTTGTTGGGAGCACAGGGCGCTGCGTTCAACGACACAATCCGAATGTTCAAGCTGCTCAAGGATTACACCAACGAGCAATTTTTACGATTGATTGTCGCCGATTACCACAGCACGGATGTAGACGTTGATGCCATGCTGAAAGCCAACGGCATCGAGTACATTTTGCTGAACGTGCCGGTAAGAAGAAACGAGAAGAGCACGAGTGGAGCCTGTGGCATCCTTCATTGACTTTTCACTCGTGCTTGGAATTGTGCTTGGTGTGTTGCAAAAACCTCTGGTCTTAGGGCAACTTTTCTCGCGCTGGAGGCCTGCAAATTGCCTCGGATGCGAGCCCGAGTCCGCAGGACATAAACTTTTCAATGGACACTTTCATTGTTGTCCCCCTCAATCTGTTCACGCTCTTGCGCCAGCACTGCCAGAGCGGACACTCTGCGTTTGCGCCGTTAGTGGTGCGACTGAGCAAGGAAGCTCCTCCCGTGTTCTCCGAAAGTACCGGGTACGAGGAGGTTTACGGATGGGGCATGATTGCCTTCGTGCAGGAGGACAATGCTCGCATCGGCGGTTACGATGTGGAGAGATTCCGCGAGAAGCGCGGTGGCGAGGACGAGAACTTTGCTGGTCGCTTGCTGTGGAACAACACGCAAGAGTTTTCCATCGCCCGTGTGCAGGCCGACTTTTTCCACATCTTTCACGCCCATTTCGACAATCACCTCTGGAGCAAGGCCGGCTCGGAAACATGGGCCAACATGCCCGGATTTGAGCCCGCACCAGGCGTGCACCTCCATCTCGACTATCAGCCCACACCGGCGCTGGCCATGCAGGCGCTCATTGACTGGGATCGAGCACATCCGACAATGCTTTCCCAGCACTTTGCTGATCAGCGCCCAGCTTCCGTGGCTGACATTCTTGGCGGCTTGAATTCTGCCAGCATTGAGCTGCACTCAGAGGCTGAGGGGCATTTGCATGGCCTCGACGACAACGAAACCGATGACATCAACAATGGCAATGAGATGACCGACACCAATCCGAGTGACGAGACGTTTGAAGCATGAGTCTGTGAGCTGCTTCTTGTACTTTACGATTTTTGTAATATTAGCACGACTATTCAAGTAGTATTAAGTTCTCCCTCTGTGAATGTGGGCCACCTTACAAGACGTGGTATACATACAGTAGTACAACTGCTTTTTTTTCGTTCCTTAGTGTCTCAAGTGCAATGCGAAACGCTATGAAAACCAACAAACGTGTATTCAACAAAAGGAACAAAGGGCGATTGTAACATGCATCGCCAGTACAACCCACTCAAAACATCACTTGTCGCTATCAAGCAGGGCTTTGAGCAATGAGCGGCACAGATCCAGCTCTTGGGTAGCATGCAACGATTCAAAGATGTGGCTGGCGGCAGAGAGCCAATGGCGGCGCTCGTCCACTGTCGGCACATCCGATCGATCAGCGGCACCGCCAGCAGCAGCAGCATCGTTCGTCTGAGACTCTGTATCCACAAGAAGTTGTCCCATCTTGAGCAAGACGCACGCTTCAGCAAACGGAGAGGTGGCCGAGCGCGCCTCTGCCAAAGCACGGACAAACATGGCGCGGGTTCGCTGGGACGAGCCACCAGCAAGAGTGCGGGCCATGGCTTGGTAGAGGAAGGCAAGGCTGTGCGCGGCCGGGTACGCGTGAGACAGACAGCGCAAGACGTCCACGTCTCCATTGACGCCTGCGGATAGACGCTGGGCAGTCGTGGTGAGTGGCAATTCTTGGACGCGGGCGGGATGGAGGTGGCTGGCGCGGAGCCACTGCCAAAGCGCAAAGCGGTTGTCCATCAAATGAACGCACGCCAGAATCTGGCCGGTGAGCGAGTGAGGCAGGATGGACGAGGAGGCAGCCAATTGCTGGAGCGGAGCAGAGCCCGTCGACAGAGCCAGGCCGTTCGATCGGCGGCGCTGACCGAGGTCGCTGACAGTATCGTCTTCGCTGCCGCTGTCAGTGTCAGAGATGCCCTGGGCAGAAGAGCCATCGCTGTCCTGCTGCTGCTGCTGCTGGAATGCGGACGCAGCGGCAGCACGATGGCGGATGACAACCAAAGCCGGGTCGTCACGAAGAAGCGCCGACGCCATTTCGGTGCAGCGAATGGCAGTCACACCGTCGTCCATCAGCAGGGCAATGCTGCCACGAAGCGCCTGGTCGAGAGCCTGCTGAACTTGGGTCACGGGTTCGTTCATGGTGCCACTGGAAAGCAAGTGTTCCGCGGTTTGGAAGGCGCGAATGGCCTCGGTCGTGTGACCAAGACGCAGATGGGCGGAGGAGAGGCCAATGTAAGCCCACCACTCGGCAGACACATCGGCAGCGTCAAGAGCGTACTGGCGAGCTTCCTGCATCAGGTCGAGCGCGCGCAGGGCATTGCCTTGTTCGACCAGCACGGCAAACGCACGATCAAGCAGCGCGGTGCGGTACATGGATCCGAGCAGACCAAGCGGGGACAGGGTGCGCGAGAGAGCAGCCTGGCGAGCAAAGGAGGCGCGCCAGAGTCCACGGGAAATGAAGGCGTAGCCGTCAGTGTGGAAGAGCCAGCCGAGCGAGGGATCGAGGTCGCCAGCATCAGCGCGGACAGACTTGGCAAGCATCAGGAGCTGGCGCGTCACAAAGTGGAAGCGACGCGGGAAGGCGTACTTGAGCTGGAGGGCGGCGGTGGAGTACACCTCAATCAGGAAGGAGGGAGAGACCGATCCACGCGAGGCTTCGGCAAGGTTGACAGCGTTCAGCACGACATTGAGACGATGCAGCGAGCTGCGGAAGGAGACGGGAGCCTTGGCAGAAACATTGCCCGAAGATTGCTCGTCCGAGTCGCTGGCGGTCGTAGAGGACGAGACGCCAGTGCTGTGGCCAGAGTTGGAGGTGGAGGACATGAACTGGACCATTTGCAACATGTGGAAGCAACCCGCAGCAGCCTTGAACGAGACGCGCGCATTCGAGTTGCGCGACGCAACAAACTCGTCAATCCACTGGCCAATCCAGAGGCGGTGCAAGACTTGGCGGATGATCTGCCACGCGACCGCCACGTACAACTCGGGCGTGGAGGTGGGCTGCGGACGACCCAGGATTTCCAGAGCAGCAATCAAATTGGTTTCGGCATACGCGCGATCGCCGTTGGCCAGGTTGGCGAGGGCAGCCTTCTGCAGCTCTTGTGCGCGGTGATACTCGAGGCTTTTGGACGAGGTGACGGGTTCGCCGAAAAAGACGCGAGCGAGACAGACCACAACCACAACAGCGCGCAAAAACCACCAAGCTGCCGTCATCAGCAGACCCTGCATCCAAATCGTGTTGCTCAGCTGGGCAACTTCCACCGAGCTGAGCGTGCGCGCAGCCACAGCCAAATGCTCGGCAGGCGCGTTCGTGTCCACCAGTGTGTCGATCGGGCTGACAAAGAGCGTGACAAGCATCAGCACAAAGAGCATCATGCGGCTGCCGTCACGCATGGCGCCCACGGTCGAGCCGCCGAGAAGGCCGCCAGAGGACGCAGGGGCAATCACAAGAGCCGCCTTCTTGCGGCGACCGTCGGGAGTAGAGCCGTCGCCGACTGCCACGGCAGCCGCCTTGGGCTTGCGACCACGCTTGGCGGGCTTGACGGCCTCCGTCATGGCCGTGATGGTGGGCGAGTCGGAGGGCGAGACGTCTTCATTCGAGTCCTCGCTCTCCAGAAGGTTGCTAAGGGAAGGCAGGTCGCGAAACTCTTCGTCCAGCTCTTCATTGTCGTCGAAATCGGCGGCAGAGAAGGCCATTTCCGTCTTGATGGCGCCGAGCTCGGCCTCAATGGTCTGGAGGAGCTGGGTGGCATCCACGCCGTGCATTTCGAGGGCGTGCTGCATGGTCGCCTTCTCGTGGCGCGAGCGCTCGAGGGAGCCCTGCAAAAAGACAATGTACTCGATGGCCTTGCGGAGGATGGTGGCCTTGTTGAGCTTGATCTTGACAGTGTTGGTACCAGCAGCCACCATGGCGGCGGCCTCGCGGCAGACGGGCACAACGTCACGCAGCTCGAGGATGCGGTCGTTGATCGAGTTGCGGTAGCGGCGTTCAATGACGTTGTGGGCAGATTTCTTCTCGGTCTTGCTCGGCATCAGAGGGGTGGTAGTGGCGCCGCTGGCGGCGCCCTTCGGGACAGCCTTGGTCGTCTGAGCAGCGGCGGCGGGGAGGCGCGAAATGGCCATCTTGGACGAAGAAGAAGAAGCAGCAGCAGCAGCAGCAGAGCCAGTAACGGTAGCGGCAGAAGCACCAGTGGCAGTTGGGGTGGGAAGGACGCCAAAGCTGAACAGCGGGCTTGCGGCTTTGGGCGAGGTTGCAGCCGCCGCCGTCATGGCCGGAATGGAGTGGGCCAATCCGCCAAACGCCGCGGCCGCGGTCATCGAGGGCGGGCTGGACACACCCTCGCTCGGGTTGGGCGACTTGGCTTGTTGGGCAGAAGCAACCGCGCGCTGCTGCTGTTGCTGTTGCTGTTGCTGCTGGTTGTTGGACGAGTGCGCAGCCATCGTAGCCGTGTAGGCCGCCGCCGCAGCAGCGTTGGGATCGAGCCCATTGGCCGAGGCACGCGCGGCGGCAGTGGCAGCATTGACAAAGGCCTCCTGCTCGGCTGATCCCGCGGGAGACGCGGCGAACGACGCAGCAGCAGCAACGGCAGCCGACGCCGACGCCGACGCCGACGGGCCCGCAGCAGCCGCAGCAGCGTTGTTATAGATGGCAGCAATGTGGTGGTCGTCGTGGACGGACGCAGACGACGGCGCCGGGGACAGGTGGCTATGGAGGCTCTGCGGCGATCCGGGCGAGGTCAGCATGCCGCTCGTGCTGCTGCCGTCGACCGAGGCGGACATGGCGTCGAGCGAGACAGAGCTGGCCCTGGACACCTGGTGGTGCATGTGCTGGAGCTGCTGCTGCTGGAGTTGCAGCTGCTGGAGCTGCTGGAAGTGCTGCTGCTGCTTGAGCACCGTGGCAACGTCCAGGCCAGCAGCAGCATTGAGCATGGGATTTGCGCTGGTGGGCAGACCGGCCAGCGCGCCGAGCCCGCCGAGCACTCCAAACTGGCTGTTGAGATGGATGGAGTTTGCGTTGGCAGCGTTGAAGAGACCGAGCTGGGGTTGGGGTTGTTGCTGCTGCTGCTGCTGCTGGTGAGCGGTCAGCGCGCTGAGGTCGTCCAGGTCGCCAAAGCCGTAGTAGTTGGAGAGGACAAAGTCGGTGAAGAGCGGGTCGTCCTCGTCCATGTTCATGAGGTTGAACAAGTTGAGGTTGGCCGCCGTCGCCGTCGCCGTCGCTGGAGCAGCATTGGAGGAAGAAGTGGCCTGATTTTGCTGATGCTGATGCTGAGCGGAACCCGACGCGACCGCCGCCGCAGCAGCAGCCGCAGCAGTTGCACTCGCGAGCACCGCATCACCAGCCATGGACGACGACGACGGGACAGCAGAGGAGGAGGAAGCGGAGGAGGTGGAGGAGGAGGACGAGGGTGACAGGGCGTGGTGCTGCTGCTGGAGAGCGGCGACGGCGGCGGCGGTTGCAGCGGCGACAATTCTCTGCTGCTGCTGCTGCTGCTGCTGCTGCTGTTGAATGGAAAGCATCATGATTTTGAGCAGCAAATCAAACAACGAACAAAAAGCACACGAAAAAGAAAAGAAAAGAACGAAAGGAAGGAAAAGAAAAAAGAAAAAAAGAAAATGGACTGAAAAAAAAAAAAAAAAAAAAAAAAGTCACCTCATGGAAATAAAACCCAATCAAAAGTCAACGCAAGTTCGCCGATGGTTTTGCATTGGAAAAAAAAGAAAGAAAAAAAAACGCGGGAAAAAAAAATCAACCAAAACAAACATGAACGCCGGAATTTGATTTCAAGCAAAATACAAAAGAGAGAAACAGAGCGGACGAGTCAAAGCAGAGCGAGTCCAAAAGAAGAGAAGGGCATGAAAGACGCACGAAGGGGGAGAAGAAGAACCGATGGGGAAGAGGGACGGAAGACGAGGAGCGACAATGACGGATGAAGACAACAACAACACGTTTGAAAATACACTTGCTCGGCCCAGCCTTGCGTCGCGCGTACCTGCGTTCGAGTACGCCAAGTGTGTGAATGCCTGGGCTGGCCACCACGACTACAGCGCGTTCGACCACAGCGTGATTCTTGGTGCGCATCCCAATCTAGAGTACTTTTTGCTTTGTTGCACTGAAAATGCTGTTGCAACAATCTCTCTCGCAATCGGGCAGCAAACTCTTTGTTGACACAAAGCTCTGGAAGGCTTTGAGCGAAGTGGGGGAGAGCGGAGATGCGTGCTTGTCAACTGATTGACTAGACTTTTTGGCCTGTTTTTAAACAACAACTAACGCTCGACTTGACTCGACTGTCCGCTGATCGGCTCTTCAAGGACACCCCCGTTCTCGAAGATAACATCGTGTAGCATCGTATCGTTCGGCCACTTCAAGTACTTTGTTATGCGATCGAGCTTTTTGAAAGCGTTTTTTTTTCTGTGGCCTTTTTTTTTTTCTTCTTTTGTCACTTCAACAACTGGTGCAATGTTGGCAAATACTTGGCAATGACGGACAACGGAACCAACGCCTTTTTTGCTTCACAAGTTGTTCGTCCACACAGCAGCACAATTGAAACGGCTCTGGAAAACCCACGGACGGCACAGGGTGGGGTTTCCGCGAAAATCTGTCTCATTCGAAATAAATCGTCTCGAACAGAACAGTTCCATTCTCGCTGGGTCGAACTTGAACTTGCCAACCCTCGCGCATTTCCCGGAGGATGGGAGTAGTCTCTGGCTGGATCGTCGCACACTCGAGGCTATCCCCGTAAAACTCGGTCGGGGATATCGCACATTCGTACCGAATGACACCTTGCTCATCTCGGAAAATCAAATCAAAATAGTCGTCCTCGGGCAGCAGCCCTCATATCCCATATCACGAGCCACGCAAATTGACTTCACACAAACCGAACCTCCACTAATCCTTTTAGGCAGTGTGACTTTCAGCATACGCTCGGGGGAATCATCATAAAACCGTGATCGCTTGGTATGCCGCACGCCTGGCCAGTAGTGCGCTTCGTCCATGATGCGCGCGGCAATCTCGGCTGGCAACACTGGTAGAGATGCGGATTGATCCTCCAGCTGCAGTCCGCTGGTCAGCAGTAGAAACACGCTCTGGACGTCTTCAGCAGTTGCCTTTCGTGGCAACCAGATGAATGCAAGACGGCCTATCTGGTCGTCGAAGCTGTGCAGCGAACAATTACAATTAGTGGGCAGTCAGCACGGCCATCCATTGGTTAGAGGAATATTTGCGTGGGAAGAGGCTCTCATGTTCAAGTTCACAAAACAGCACCTACGTAAGCTCCAGCCTGCAGTTGTCTTCGCGTGCATCTAGAAGCGCGGAACATCCGTAGGTCATGCAATTACGGTCTAGACTGTCGCAATGCATGAGTGGGGATGGACAACATAGCAAGTATACCTGACTGGCTCAGTTTTCGATACCAGCAAAGCGCACAGCGGCTTACTGGAGCTTAGTCATCGTCGTGTTCACTTCGAGTGCATCAGCAAGCTCGCAAGCTCCGTCATCGCCAATCTCATTTGTGTGCAAACTGTCCACTCGATTCACCAGTGAGCGCCCTTGCTGCACTCTGCTGAAATCACCCACTCACATGCAAGACTCGACGTGAGGTGCCTTACCCTAGCACAGCCAGCGTCGTGTTCACTTTGAGTGCCTCGGCAATCGCCTCCGCTCCAACATTGCCAATCTGATTCTCACTCAGACTGTCCATCGCCTCCATCGGTGAGCACTCTAAATGCACTCTGCTGAAATCACCCACTCACATGCAAGACTCGACGTGAGGTGCCTTACCCTAGCTCAGTCAGCGTCGTGTTCACTTTGAGTGCCTCGGCAATCGCCCGCGCTCCAACATTGCCAATCTGATTCTCACTCAGACTGTCCATCGCCTCCATCGGTGAGCACTCTAAATGCTCTCTGCTGGATTGCTCACTTACATACACCAGTCAAAGTGAGATTCCTTACCCGAGCCGATTCAGAGTCGTGTTCACTTTGAGTGCCTCGGCAATCGCCTGCGCTCCAGCATCGCCAATCCGATTCTCCCACAGACTGACCATCCCCTTCAGTGAGCACTCGGATTGCACTCTGCTGGATTGCTCACTCACATACACCAGTCAAAGTGGGAGACTTACTTGAGCCAAGTCACCCCCGTGTTCACTTTGAGCGCCTCACCGATCGCTTGAGCTCCAGCGTCGCCAATTTGATTCTCACTCAGCCTGTCCACATCCCCTCCATCGGTGAGCACTCTGAATGCTATCTGCTGGATTGCTCACTAACAAGCATCAAAGAAAGTGAGGTGCCTTACCTGAGCTTAGTCACCGTCGGATTGACTCTGAGTGCCTCGGCAATGGCCTGCGCTCCAGCATCGCCGATTTGATTGGCGTCCAGACTGTCCACATCCCCTCCATGGGTGAGCATTCTAAGCTATGTTGAAATCACCAACGCAAATGCATCAGTAAATTTGAGATGCCTTACTCGAGCTTAGTCAGCGTCGAGTTCACCTTGAGTGCCTCAGCAAGCACCTTCGCTCCAGCATCGCCGATCTGATTGCCGTCCAGACTGTCCACATCCCCTCCATCGGTGAGCACTCTAAATGCTCTCTGCTGTATTCACCCACTCACATACACCAGTCAAAGTGGGAGACTTACTTGAGCCCAGTCAGCGTCGTGTTCACTTTGAGGGCCTCAGCAATGGCCTGCACTCCAGCGTCGCCAATCAAACTTCCAGCCAGACTGCTCATCCCTCCATCAGTGAGCACTCTTCACGTCCTCTACGGATTCACCCACTCACATGCAACAGTCAAAGTGAGATGCCTTACTCGAGCTCGTCCAGCGTCTTGTTCACCTTGAGCGCTTCAGCAATCGATTGCGCTCCAGCATCGCCAATCTGATTGTTACCCAGACTGCCCGCATCCCTCCATCAGTGAGCACTCTTCACGTCCTCTACGGATTCACCCACTCACATGCAACAGTCAATGTGAGATTCCTTACTCGAGCTCGTCCAGCGTCTTGTTCCCCTTGAGCGCCTCAGCAAGCGATTGTGCTCCAGCATCGCCAATCCGATTGTTACCCAGACTGCCCGCATCCCCTCCGTCGGTGAGCACTCTGAATACTTGTTGCTGCAATCACTCACTAACACGCACCAATCAAAGCCAGTTTCCTTACTCGAGACAAGTCAGCGTCGTGTTCACCTTGAGCGCCTCAGCAATGGCTTGCGCTTCAGGATCTCCAATCTGATTTTTTTCCAACCTGTTCGTATCCCTTCCTTCAGTGAGTACCATGCCTACCCGCTGTTGACGCCACCCACTGACTCCAAATGCATCAGTACAAAGTGAAGTGACATACTTGAGCCAAGTCAGCGTCGTGTTCACCTTGAGTGCTTCAGCTATCGCTTGAGCTGCAGCAACGTCAATCCGTTCCTCACTCAGACTGGTTCCGATTCGTCAGCATGCGCACACTCACATTGTTCCAATAACGTCGGGGTTTCTCTTACTCGAGATCTTCAGTCGCATTCTTGACTATGTCATACAGCTCGCGCTGGAGCTCGTTCATGTCATCCATAACTGCCTGCATTACAACGTTTGCTCTCAGTCAGTTTGCTCGCAACGCTTCTCGTTCACGCGCCCACCAATCCCGTTCTCCATCGTCATTCTCTTAGTCAAAGCACAAGCACAGGGTCATCTCTCAATCACAGAGCGCAGAGCCCCAAGAGTGGGGAGAGGGGGTACCTGAAACGCACACGAGATTCAACACAAGAAGACTGAGACTAAATATGAAATGAAAGCCCTCAACCAAGGATGACAAGTTCGGATGATGAGTATTGGGAAACGTTCAAGAAAGGAATCGAACAAGCAAGAAACAAAAGCGAAAGTCTGAGATTTTTGTCCTTTTTCTCGAGTCTGAACGCGCCGCCGCCGCATCTCCCTCGACCACGAGGAATCCTCCTCATAGAGCCATTCACAAAAAAGGATACTTCGCCCCAGCTCTGGGATGAAGCGCGATGGATGGCTCGAAGCTCTCGTCTCCAGTGGCCAACAAAAACGCTGTTCGTATGCCAGTCAAACATCTGCACGCTCAAACAGACGGACTCTCAGACAATGGCAGTTCACTGTATTCCTAGACCGTCAATGTCTGCCCTTCACTGACTTTGCATTAACGGAAGTGTCTTTTCATATGCTTGAGCCTTTCTTCAAGTGTTCGGACGATTCACTTGTTTCATTTCTGACCGTGATTCTCAGATTTCCGTAATCCCCCTCTTCTTTTTTCTGTGGTCCGCTTCAAATTCCTAAACCGAGCATTGCCTGAAATCTTTCATTCAGACAGTGACTCGCGCATCGAACGTGACTTGTTGCAATTGTGGTAAATGCAAGTACAAAAATGCACAACAATCAAATCCTTCTCATACACAAAGAACAGAAAAAAAAAAAATAGACAAAGAACGAGCATCCTCGTTGACTTTGCAAACATCATGCGCCATACTTGTCTTGAATATCATGGTAGATGCCAGTCAACTACGAAAAACCAGCGAAAACAACACAAGGATACAGACACCAAGAAGTCAGTCGCTGGCACGATTCCTCTCCCCCCCCCCTTGAAGAAAAGCCCCTAAAAAAACAAACCTTGTCGGCAAGCTTGGACGCGCCAACCTTCAGACGATCCATGTCGCTGCTGAGTTGATCGGAAAACGTGTGGCTCGAGTTGCCTGATCGCTGCGGCTCGCGACCAAAGTACTGATCGCTCGAAATGGAGGTCTGACCAGCAAAGCGCTGCGAGCTGCCGCGATTGCCATCATCACCACCAGCCGAGCCCGACCGGCCAAAGTATGCGTCCGACGAGATGGACTTGGCTCCTGCAAAGCGCTTGGACGCAGAGTCGCCTAGCAAAGGCAAAGTAACAGACCAAGTGAGTTGCTGCATTTTTCGAGCCTCCAACCAAAGTCTCCCAGAATCACTCGCAAATTCACATACCATCGCTAAATCCAGAGCTAGACGAATTGTTGGCAGGTCCGCCAAAGGAGGAGTTGCCAAACGAAGAGGCGTTACCCCCGCTGTTGCCGCCAAATGAGCTACCGTTGCCACCGAACGAGCTGCCGCCAAACGAATTACCGCTTGCAGCGAACGAGTTGCTGTTGTTGTTGTTGTTGCTGCTGCTGCTGCTGTTGTTGCCGCCAAACGAGCTGTTGCCCCCGAACGAGGAGTTTCCGCCAAACGAACTGTTTCCTCCAAACGAGCTCGCGTTGTTTCCGAATGAGCTCGAGTTGTTACCAAACGACGGGTTGGCAAAGGAGTTGCCCGTGTTGCTGCTGCCAGAGTTGCCCCCGAATCCGGTACCGCGGTTGGACGAGTTTCTACACTCAGACCAAAACAGCGCAGCGCGTGAGCATATTTCGCACAACAGCAACATCACCCATTCTCAAAATCCGACCATCGCGTTCAACACGTACGACTGCCCGCCAAAGCCGCCGCGTTCCACTCGCTCGAACGAGTCGAAAAAGTCATTTCGCTTGGGCTCGGACGCATACCCAAAGTTGGAGGAGCCAAACGAATTGGCGCTCTGACCATAACTGTCAAACCCGCCTTGGCCGCCAAAGCTGTCAAACCGCGACCCACCAAACCGGTTGCTTTCCAGAGAATCGAGATAGACGCTGGAGTTTGGGCGATAGTCGCTCTCCGTCTTTTCCTGGTGCACCACCGTCATGGACGACGAAGCAGAGTGACTTTGCACATTACTATGGGTGAAGTCAAAAGAACGGCCACATGAATGAGTAAGTTTCCCTGGCAACCTCCACGTTCATCGACAGACGCCGTCGCAACTCTGAGCCAAAAGGCATACCCGCCAAAATTCATGCGTCCAGCGCCCATGCCGAGACGATCGACATTTTGTTGCTGCTCAGCCGTGAGCGTCTTTGGCTTGTTATCGTAAGTCAAACGCGACGACGTCGGTTCCGACGATGCAGCTGCAGCGGCAGCAGCGACGGCTGGCGGCATGGCGGCCATCTCTGCGGCAAACTTGGCTGCCTGGGCTTCTTGCACTTTGATTTGAGATTCAATCTCGTCAAAATTGGCAACCACCTTCTTGGCACCGAGGCCACCCGACTTTTTGGCACCCAAGCCGGAAGAAGCCTTCGGTTTGGCAAGCAGGCTGCCCGAAGCGGGACCAGCGGTTCCGTCGTGCGTCAGGTTGACATTCAAGGTGGGTCGGGCTGCAGAAGATCAAAAAAAAAAAAAAAAAAAAAAAAAAAAGGAGGAGAGAGAGAGAGAGCCACGGCATTAGCAACACTCAAGCGCACAAAAGAAACAAGGTGCCGAGCAAATGGAGGCAAGAGTTTCCTCCAACAACGATATAGTTTGGTTGTTACCTTCGGCTTCTCCGGCAGCAGGAGCAGGGGCGGGCGAGCCCGTGCCAGACCGACTGAGAGCGGACAGATCGCCCAGCGGGTTGGCACTTGCGCCAAGGGCGGGGGATTCGCGCGAGCGAGGAGCCGACGAGTGGTGGGAAGGGTCGAAAAAGTCGACTTCCTGCTTTTCAGGCTCATGGACGTTCTCAAACACAATCTGTTCAAATTGCACGTACGAGGACAATGTGAACAAAGAGTGAGGCGGTTCCCCTCCCCCAATCAGCACAGCGCAGCGCAGCGACGACGAAAAGTTCTCCTTCCTCACCTTATCTCCGTGGAGCTTTTGCTCTTGAGCCGCGAGCGTCGCAATCTTTTCACGGTAAAGAGTTGCAGCGCGGCTGTTGTACTTTTGCTGTGCGTCCTTGCTCGAACACCCTGATCGTGACACATTTCGCCATCGAAGTGAGCAAGCAACGAAGAGTCAAACACACAAACAAACGAACGGCGTACCATGTTGGCGGAAGAACTGTTCAGCGGCTGCGTTGCCACCAATGTGCATGCAATGAAGCTGGAGCCAAGTCCATCGATCGAGGTCGGTCGAACTGTTGTTTGCATCCGTGGCAGAATACGAGAGCAAAATGACAACAGTCAGTCGGGTGAGATGAACAGCCACGTCGCCCAAACATTCAAGTCCCGAAGCACAGCCCACCCCCCCCCCAAAAAAAAACAGCAATCCGTAACCAACGCCAAGCTCAAAAGCCGCTCTTACCGAACGAACGTCAGGTGGACGCCGAGTGAGCGGTGCGTTGCGGCGCAGTCAATGCAGATAAAGATGCCGTACTTGGGGGACGCCCACGTGCAGTTCTTGGCGTCGCAGTCGAAGCAATGCTGTTGTGACAAGCACACATGGGTGAGTGGTCGGGTTGAGGGAAGGGGGTTGGGGTTGGGTACGCAGCGAGTGGGACTGACTAGAAAAAAAAAAAAAGAAAAAAAAAAAAAAAAAAGGACCTCGCCACACAACCAGTCACTAACGAAGAAGGGCCCCCCATCCGGTCGGTCGAGTCAGTCAACAGCACATGGATGGAGCGCAGATGCACAAATCACAGCACACACAATCACCAAATGGCGTCGAATCAAATGGTCAACAGCGATCTGCACTGCACAGAACGAAAAAAAAAAAAAAAAAAACCAAACACAGAACAGTTTTTTTTTTTTTTGTTTTTTTTTTTGTTTGGCGGATGGTTGATTTGTCTGCTGCTGCTGCTGCTGCTGCTGATTGTGCGTTCAATGTGACAGTAAGCACATGAAAGTCGCGATCGGCTATTCCGGGAGAGTCTCCAGGGGAGGGATGGATGGTGAGCGTCAAACTCCTGTCCTTTCCTTTCCTTTCCTTTCCTCCTTCCTTCGGTCCCTTTCGCTTCGACTCCAGCCCACCGCGACACCTGGGAAGCATTGCGTCGGATGGACAAGCGGATCTCAATTCGCAGCCCGCAGAGCAAGCGCACAAACCTTGTTCTCAGTCTTGAGGCGGAGTCGCTTAAAGACAGCCGCGGCTTCTTGCAATGTCGCTTCAGCCATTTTGGAAGAAAGGGGAATGAGACGCTCAGACTTCGACTTGCAATGCAGAAGAGATCAATCTTATTAAAAATCAACACTACACATCTATGTCACATCAGAGAATACACGCAATAAGCAGAAAGCGAAAGAAAAACAAAAATCACACAACAACAAAACTGTCTTTACGCGGTGATGGCAAGCTCACGAATCAGCAGCGAACAGCACTCGAAAAACTCGAGACTGCAGGCGGCGCCGGTGTCTTCGGACTCGGAGAGGTTTTTAAAGTCGAGCAAGAATTGCTGCGCATCCACTTGGTAGAGCTGCAAGTTCATTTTCATCTGTTCATTCAAAGTCATGAGAAAAAGGCGGGGAGATGAGCGACGCGCAAAAAAAACAAGCAAAGCCAAATCATCTCAGGCCGGAACAAATAACTTACCATGGTGCCAGTGCTAGAGTTGTAGCATCGGCATCGAAGCAAGTAAGGTGTAACGACCTTCCATTCCTGAGATTTGTAGAGTGGTGCAAAAGTGAATCACGTTCCATTAGCACGTTGTTGGTGTCAACACAACAACAGCCAACATTTGGCCAACATGCCAAGAATGAACATACAAAGCCAAGCGATTTGAGCGCCCGGAAAACCTCGGACATGACATCCATGGACGATGAGCGGCTGCGGATGCCGAGATGCCAGCGAGAACGCTTCTTCTTGGACGACTTGCCAGTCATGGAGGCCGTGCGAGGGCGGGCGTGCGTGACCGCGGGAGCTTCCCGAAGCGCGGACATTTCTGCGACATCATTCGAGAAACACGGTCAGAACAAAGAGTTCGATCAAGCTGGCTCTGTCTTTCTCCAAGCACTAAGAAAAAGAATTTACGGTCTTTCTCGTTAACACTGCCCGCGCCTTCGACAACCATCTATCACGGCAGAAACAAGAACAACGGCAATGGCGACAGGTGAGCAAACACGCCCATTGATGCAAAGACAAACGTCTCACGCCACGATTGGAACAACAAAAACTAAAACACAACGTACATCGGACTCGTTGAACGGCGGAGGAGAGGTGGCGAGGGCAAAATCAGACAACGACCTGAGATCCGGATCATCGCCACTGGTAACCGAGTGCGATGCTGCGCTCACACCCCAATACAAATTCAGTGAACACAACGCAAAGAACATACATGAGCTGACAGGGAATCATGACACATACCGTGCTGATAAATGCTCTTGTTATCCTTGATCAATTGGTACGCGACCTTGAGTGAGTCGAACGGGTCGAGACCGCGGAGTGCTGCAATGACGTCCTGGTGAGAGACGTTGAATTTCTGCGCAAAAAAGACAAAGAGGAACCAGGTAAGCACCAACGAGGCTCGAATTGGCGAACCTCGGAAACGTTTGCGCGCATACCTGACAAACTTCTTCCACAATATCCTCCTCGAAAATATCAGTGTTGATGGCATCCGCAGCGGGAAACAGGTACGCTGGCAAGTTTTGAACAAACCATGGGTTGGAGCTATCAAGGGAACAGTCGAAAGTCAGGATAAACAGCAGTCAGGTGGCGTCTTTTTGAATGATGGTTTTTCTTTCCCCGAAAAAACCATCAACGTACATGATTTCCTCCAGCGTGGCGCGTTTGAGTGGATCGACATGGAGCATACGGGATAGCAAATCTTTCGTCTGATCGGAGAGATGACTTGGTAGCGAAAAGATGCCGCCCTTGATCTTTTTGAACAGATTGGGAATAAACTCGTCGTCGAACGGAAGCTTTCCACAGAGCAACGCGTACAAGATGACGCCGCAGCTCCAGATATCAACCTCCGGGCCAGCATACAATCTACCGCGACGAGGAGGAGACCGAGGTGGTGAGACCGTGCGAACACTGTACAGTTCAACAACAAAAATTTCAATCATGTGACATACTTTCCAGAGATAACCTCGGGCGCGGCATAGTTGGGCGAGCCGCAGCTCGTCTTCAAAAAGTCACCATCCGTCATCATGTTGGACAGGCCAAAGTCGGCAATCTTGACGTTCAGGTTGGAGTCGAGCAGCAGATTTTCGGGCTTGAGATCGCGGTGCACCACCATGTGCTTGTGGCAGTAGTGCACGCCCGAGATGATTTGTTGGAAGAAGCGTCTTGCGTCCTTTTCCGACAGCTGCAAAATCAAAGACACCATGCTCCCAAACGTGAGCCGTCGTTGTAATTTGTCAACAGAAAAATGAAAAAAAAAAAAAAGTCAGAACTGCCCATTACCTTGCCATGCTTGACGATATACTCGAACAGTTCACCTCCAGAGACGTACTCCATGACCATGAAGATGTCTGTCGGCGTGGAGATGACCTCGTACAGCTTGATGATGTGCGGGTGGCGGAAGAGCTTGAGGTACTGGATTTCGCGGCGAATTTTGCTCACCATGTCCAGCGACTTGATCTTGTTGCGGTTGAGGATTTTCACTGCGACCTCGTGTCCTGTGAATTCGTGTCTTGCACCTGTACCAAATGATTTTCAAGGAGTGCGATCATCAAGTGAGAGAGAGAGAGTGAGACTGTGATTGAGATTGGAGCGCATTAAACCAGTGTGAGGTTCGGGCTCGCACTTGCGACGGGCGCTGGGTTGCTCCAGCCAAGGCCCCCGCAGCCACCAGCCCATCGATCAACAATGTGAGTCGACCCTTCAATCTCACTCGCACTGTCTGCGCCATGCTGGAACACACGCAGTGACTGTGCTGTTTTGCCGTTGGAATGGAACAGCGTCATTGCTTTTTATGTTTTTGTGTTGGGGGAAGGTCTCTCTGTCAGCGTGTGCGGCGATTGCTCATGCTTGGAATCAAACGCAAAAGAGCGTCGCACAATGGCATTGTCAGGAAGGACGACCGAGAGCAAGCGGGAAGCAGTGAAGAAGATAGAGAGAGAAAGAGGAGCCAAGACCAGCCACCCGCAACTCCAGCCACGTCACAGAAACGCGCAACAGACGCTGGCAAGACAAACAAACAAGAGATGAAGACAAGAGAGCCGTACGCTTGACTTTGCCAAAGGAGCCGACGCCGAGGGTGGCGCCGAGGACGTACTGGCCAATCTTGACGAGGCCGCGGGACGACTCTGGGGTGGACGGGATGGACGACGGGTGCAGCCCAGCGAGCGCGGCGTTCGCAGTGCCATGGCCACTCATGTGGTTGTGGTGCACGGGGGTCGAGATGGGCGAGCCGATGACCGTGCGCATGGGCGAAGGCGCAGCAGACGCTGTCGAGGGCGGCGATTTGATCGGCGAAGAAAACATCAGCAAAGCAACAGAAACTGAAGAAAAACGGGGGGGGAAAAAAAAATGAAATGAGTTCGAGCCAAAAGTTGGAGTTGGTTTCTTGTTTGGATGAATGAGGGGAAAATATCGAATTAAAATTTGAGCATGACTGGGCGGAGGGGGAAAGAATGATGACCCTGGGAGAGAGTGTGTGTGTTGCTGACTCTTAGAACAAAACGAGCTCGGCCGGGAGCAAAAGCCGCTGTCTCCGTTTGGATTCGACGATGCTGGAGCTTCAGGAGTTGAAGTGGAAATGGG
>NW_011887301.1:285130-288530 GCF_000151315.2 Capsaspora owczarzaki ATCC 30864 | reverse complement strand
CACAACAAAAATGTCAATCATCATTCGGGGGAAAGCGTCTCAAAATCAATGCACACTCCGCACATACAGCCGTCGTCCTCTCGTAGAACAACTAGCGGTATCCCAAATACATCACAGCAACAAGTTTTCGCTCGAAAAAGTCCATTGCGGCGTCCGTCGTGATTGCTAGTAGATGCTGGATCATACCACCGTCTGTGCGAGGCGTAGGTTCCTCACGAGCCAGTCTCAAGCGATTTTGCAACTGTGCGCCAATCACGAACGGCGGGGCCACAAAAGATGGCAAGGGGCGGCGAGTGCGAGGGAAGACGAGTCGAATGTAGTCGCTCCACTCCCGTCCATCCGCCAACACACGCACCTCTCCCACGGCAGCCATTTGCGCGCGCGTTGCACGATAAATGAGAAGCGCAGGCGACGGTTGGAGGTGTGTGTCGGAGGAGTACACAATGGCGTCACGGTAGCTGGGATTGAAATACGCCGCCTGTTCTCTTGAAAAGGTGAGCCCTGATCGGCATTCGTTAAGGTCGAAGCGACCGTGCAAAATGCTTGCTGCATTAGTTTGCGTGGTGGCGTGGTACCAGAGCTCCTCACAGTCAGGACCAGTGTCTCCGCCAAGGCGGTCAAAGAGCTCAGCTAAAGGATGACCAGCCCAGTAGCGCTGGAAGTCACGCAGAGAGCCATCATAATTGTAGCCACTCACATTGAGCGTTTCCCTGCCTTCAGAAGAAGGAATCGTCAGAGGCAGCCAAGTATTTGTGGCCCCGCTACCAAGTAATGGAGCCGCCACCGGAGCGCGCGAGTTGCCATACAGCTCGATGGTGTTGAATACGCCCTCGCGAAGCAAGAGCGACGGCGAGCTCGCCAGCGAGGCGGAAAGCCACTCGGCCAGATCGGCTTGAAGGAGAGGCGTTGCAAGGCGCACTTCGCGGAAAGCCTGAGCGAGGGTCTCGACGGCAATGCCCATGGCATCCAAATCCGGAACGACAGCAGCTCTGGCAGCTTCCATGTCACTCGAAAGCACGGGGGATGAATCCGCCTCAACGCTCGTCTGGACGAAACGAGAAACGTGAAAACCGCGTGTCTCGCGCTCGTACCAATCGCCTTCACAGAGATTCCTCGCGAAGGGCGCAGCAAGTGTAGCCTTGAGACCGGAGCGGCAAAGCTCGTCCATGACGCGTAGTGCTTCTGAGGAGAGCTCGTGCAGGATGCTGCCAGCAGATCGTCGAATTTCGGTGGCATCATCATCGTCGTCGTGGGCGTCATTCTGTCCCTCGAGGCCAACGACGGACGGCGGGGGAGACGGCGGTACCCATCGCGATCGAACAAACTTGGGAAAAAGAGGTTTGCACTGCTCTTGTGACAGCTGCGCCTCACATCCGCGCATCAAAGCATCTGTCACAACAATGTCCCGATCACCTTGCAAGGGCGCGGAAGCGACGAAAACGTCCAATGATGCTGATGCGGCCATGACCCACTCTGTGAGCCAATCTCGCTCCTGTGCGGCGTCCTTCAGCGTCGCAAGAAGTACAAGAGAAAGGGACGACGCCGCAGTGGTCGCTTCTTGCTTTGGAGCCACATGCGCTCGGCGATGCAACCAGTTGCGAAGATTGGCGAGCGAGGAGCGGCCCAGCAGCCTTACGCGCGCTGTCGCGCTGAGAAGGGTGCTGACACAGACGTTTTTGACAACCACGGCTCCGTCTTTCAGAGAAAGTTGGGAAAGCAGCTGCAGCAATGTCGAAACGATCCTCGAAACAGTCTCTGAGCCTTGGGCCAAGGCATCGCCGAACAGCAAGTTGCCAACAACGTCAGAACAAGCCACCACAATGCGCGTCCACTCATGGTCGCGCGTAGACTCTGAGCGCTTCATCAGTTCAAGAACGTTCTGCACCACTTGCAGACCGTCACCCGCTTTGACGTATTGCTGAGCGGGAGGGTTGGCGTACAAAATGTTAGCCAAAGCGCGCAAGCCAGGGCGGAGGACGAAAAGGTTTCCAGATGATCCTGTCGCAGTAGCTGGCGAAGCGGAAGGTTGCTCAATCGTGGCGTGATTGAGTGCATCCAACACACTGTCCAGCGAGTTGGTCAGCTGCGAGGTACGCTCACCGATATTACGAACCCTCCAGCACAACTGTCCAGACGCCTCGGCAAACGACCCCTGGCCGTTCCACCGAGAAGCTGCGTCAAAGAGCTCATCAGAAGCGTTGACCGTCGAGGACGCATCATCGAGTGTTGATGTGCCAGCCGGAACAATGTAGGCAAGCCGCTCGAGGAGCTTGAGTGCAGCAGACACTTTGAAGCTCGCTTGCTTTTGGCGGTTGTTGCTGGAGAACTTTTGAAGCAGGGGAGGTAGTGAAAGAGTTGTTGCCGGAGGCTGCTCATCAGACCTTGTCTTGCGGAATGCCGCGCCGAGATGGCGGAGATCTGGTTTGAGCAACGGCCCAAGCAGCTGCTCGGTCACGGGTGTCATTGCTTCTTGCGCCTCAGCCGAATCGTAGCAAAGAATGGCGAGTAGCTCGAGGACGGCCGCTTGCAAATTGGGTTTCTTGGAGAGCTCGGCCAGCGAAGAAACCTTCTCCCGCAGCTGTTCGCGCAGTTCGGGTCGCAGCAGCGTCAGCTCCAGGGCAGCGACAATAGCCACCTTCAGCACATCCTCGACGGCGTCCTGCGCTTCAGAGGACGTCCACCACATGGCAGCAGTGTTTGCAGCAACGTTGGTTACATCACTCTGGGGAAGCTTGCCAAGAACATCAACGACCAGAGTGAATGCCCACCCAGTCTCTCGCGCGAGCGATTTTGAGAAACGCTGCGGTAGAACCTCCAGCAGACGCGTCAGAGACCTGTGAATCGGCGAACCATCCGTCGGTTGGAAATCGGGCGATCTGAGAAGTTCGTGGAGTGCTCGAGCGCAACGTTGCCACTCGTCATTTCCTTGCGACGCAGTTCTGATGCGGTCACACAAAAAGTCGACCAGCGCTGGCACCGAATCGAAGGCTTGCAGGGCGTCGCTTGCAATGAAGAATTGCCGCACAAGTGCATGCGCGGCAAGATAGCTGAGCATAATGTGCAAAAAAAAAAAAATAGTGACCGGCCTTCCTGTTCGATAACTGTTCTTCGGCATTGCGGTTGTTTTACATCTGATATCCTATTTCCACACCCTGATGCTATTGTGTTTTTTCGAATTGATATCATCCAATTGATGCGTTACGAGATTGGCTACGAAATTTTTGTTTTTAGTTTTTTGGTTTGTTGACACCGAGAATGTTGCTCAAAACGCCCCACCGTACTGGATGGAACAGATTTTGAAATGTGTTTGAAGCTTGATTGATCACAGTGCACGTCGGGCTAGACAAAACCAATGTTTTTGGGATTTACCTGCCGCTCTCACATGTGTTCCATGCATGCA
>NW_011887301.1:175258-284377 GCF_000151315.2 Capsaspora owczarzaki ATCC 30864 | reverse complement strand
GAGCTCTTCCGCCAGCGCTGCTCCATGATGGGCATGCAGCAGCCGCCAAAGACCTCGAACTCGTCCCAGCTCCGAGTCGGACTCGTCGGACGAACAGCAGCAGCCTCGGCAGCAGCAGCCCGTCGTGCCAGTTCTCAGAGCAGCAAAAGGAGGCCATCAAGCAGCGCTGGCGTGCGCGCGCCCTCCACGTCGTCGAGAAGCTGACTGGCGCGCAGGCGGCTCAAGCATTCGCGCCAAACCTCACCGATGACGCGTTCGAGCAGTGGTTTGCCAACAAGATGACCAAGCGCGCTGGGCACCACCACCGCCGTCGCAACTGCTTTGGTGGCCGCTTTGGTGGTCGCTTCTGGCACCACCATCACCAGCAGCAGCAGCAACAGCAGCAGCAGCAGCAGCAGGATCAAACGCAAGCTCAAGCTCAGGCTCAGAGCTGTTTCACTCCGAGCGCGTTCGATTCGCATTGTGCAGCTACACCTTCCAGCTCATCTGCGCCCGCCGAGTGTGCCGACGCCAACTGCGCTCAGTCATCGGAAGTGTACGCATGCGCGTCGGCTCCTTCTTGCACGGATGCGTCTGCTTGCATTGTCGACGAAGGACCGGCGGCTGCTGCTGCTGCTGCTGTCAAGCCCGCGCGAGCTCGTCCTGTGCGCATCCAGTTCCTCGTGGAGGGTGCGCTCGTCCACGACAACGCCAATGCAGCACAACAGCTCTTCCGAAACGTCACAGCCATCATTCGCGAGCAAGGTGCAGGCGACACTCCCAACAAGAAGGACAGCGTCGGCATCAGCGTCTTTGGCGACGACCAGCTCGTCGACGTCCTGCCCATGACCCGCATCAACAAGGTCAACTGGGAGCAAACGATGGCTGTCGGCACCAAGGCTGCCATTCCCTGTGCCACAAGCAACCTCGGCGATGCCATCAAGCTGCAACTCGAGCTCACCGCCCAAGAAATTTACGAAAACCCAAAGTGGGCCCGTGCCACCCAGTTCCTCGTTGTCGTCGCGAGTGGCGAAGACCACACAAGTGATGCGCCCATCAACGACGTGTCGCTGCTCCTTTCCGCTCACGTGGCCCAGTACAACACAAACCTGGCTGTTGTTGGCGTCGGTCTGACGCCCAGCACTCAAGGCTACATTGACGCGCTAACCAAGGATGCCATGACCGTCAAGCCTGTCCAGATGCTCCCATGCGCTTCTGCCAACATTGCTCCCGTCATTCCACCGCTCGTTGCCAGCATCGCCCAACAACGCGCCGCCAGCGCCCAAGCCCGTGCCACACACCGCAGCACCAAGCGCGAGGAGAGGCGCGCAGGCCACATGAACACGTAAAATTGTGCCATCGCTGGCTTGCTCCAACGCTGTGCCAGTTGGGTTGCATTGTATATCGTTTTCTCGTTTCGCTCGTAAATAATAAAAACCATGGTTGTCGAAAGAAATACCTTCCTTCTACTTGTCATATGTTTTCCGTTTTATTATTGTAGCTTTCGTTAGCGAGCTTTGCAACCGTCGTCGCAAAATCAAGACTCCATGGGACTGCTGACTGACGCGAGATCAGACTCAAAATGTGCAAACTGTTCCAACGCGGTCTTGACGCGATCGCGGACATCCAAATCATAGTCCTCCGACATTGCCAGCAGCAGTCGATCAACGTGGAGCTCACGAAGGCGAGCAACACGGTCGCTTGCGCCTGCAAAAGCAAGCAGAAAAACAAGACAAAAAGCCGAAGGGATGAGTTGAGACATGAGGGGAAAAAGCAGAAAAACCAACCAGCCTGACAAGGCCTTGCATACCAGTTTCCTCAGCCCAAGCCAAATTGATAACGCACCACACGGCAGCTACCCGGACACCGGGATCCGCGTGGGACTGTCAAGAACAAAAAAAAAAACAAAAACACAAATTAAAAAAAAATGAGCCTCCACCGCCAATCCTCGCTCATTTCCATGCTGCATACCAATGCTTCTACGAGCGAAGTCATAATAAGAGGATTCTGAATCAAGGTCGTCTTGTGCGCTTCGCTGCCCGTGGCGATATTGCACACAACATAGAGAGCCTGCTGAACAAGCACAGGCGCATTCGCTTCCTCTTGAAACACCTTCTGGAGGTGCTCGAGCAGCGGCTCGCCAAACTCGGCCATGACGCGCCCAATATCCTAGAACAGAGACACACAGACATTAGCGTCGTTTGTTGCCACTTGCCACAGTCGTGTTGTTATTACAATTTACCTCCAGAGCACCGTGAACGAGATTTCGAACCAACGTCAATGCTTGCTCTCGAATATCCTCGTGGGTGTCATTCAGAAGGCTGCTCCAAAACGGCACAGTTGTGATGAGTTGCATGAGCACAGTGACAATTGCAAGGTGACAACAAACAAAAATACCAAACTTTCACAGAGAGCATACCGATACAGTTTGCTCCATCCGAGCTCGCTCAACACCTTGTTCTTGTCCTGCAACTCTGCTTGATAGAGAATGTTTTTCAAGGCCCAGACACAGTTCAGACGCAAGTCGTGATCGTCTTTGAACGAGAGCTCTACTAGTTTTGCGACTCCGCCAGATTCCAAGACCATCTGTGCCAAATCACAACCGAGGGCAAACCGTCAGAGTTCAAACAACTTCGAGGTCAAAGTGACGACGACAACACTACAATCACGCCGATTCCTCATACCTTCTTCATTGGTGAAAAGTCCAGAACGATATTGCAAATGGTTGCGGAGGCGGCCGTTTGGACGACGGTCGATGGGTCTGAGAGCAGCTACAAAGCCAAAAGCATGACGAAAGAATCTACCTGTCAGAGCGAGCGCAGAAAAGCCAACATGCCTCGTTCAACCATCCACTCACCTTGAGCAAGGGCTTGGCCACGCCAGCATCGACCAGCGACGAGCGCAGGTGCTTGACTGAGCGAGAGAGGGATCGTGCAAGCTGGCAGGCAGCAATCCGAACAGACTCGTCGCGGTATTCGAGCAGCTCGACCAGCTTGGGCAGGACGCGCGCGTCCGCAATGGCCTTGCGATTCTCCTCTCGCTTGGAGCACAGGGCAGCCAGGGCGAGAAGAGCACTGCACCGCAAGCTTGCCTGAGCTTTGAGTTCTTGGGTGGGCGCATGCAGCTGCATGTAGGCCGCAATGGAGGGAGACTGCATCCCGATTGCCGACGTGTCGTTGCTCTCGTTGGTCTCGTCTTTCAAGTACACGGCCAGCTTGTTAATCACATCGGGATCGATAGCCAACTTCTGAAGCTCCTCGTGGTCATCCACCAAACGTGCAATCAGCTGTGGGGCCAAGATGCGAACCTTGGACGACGCATCTCCCAGCAGTTTAACGAGCGCTGGCATTAACACTTCGTTCGCGCCCAACTCCTGGAGTGGGAGGACATTTGCCTTGTAGAGGCTGATCAAGCAACTGCACGCATGCAAGCGCACTGTTGATGACTTGTGCTTGAGCAGATTCTTGGCCAGCGCAGCAAAGTTGCTGTTCGACGAGACTGAAACAATAAATGCGGCTCACGCGAGTGAGTTGCTTGCATGGGGTCTGTAAAAGCGGATCAATCACAAAACCTTACGAGGCGAGAGAGCCAGGATGCGACGCGCTATCAACGCCGAGGTTGAGCGGAGCAGCGCGGCGAAAGCCTCGATCGTGGGTTCCTAAAACGAAAAAAAAAAAAAACCAACAAGGTCAGCCTACATGGAATCGTGCAATCCGCACCACTTCGGACGCGCGACCCGTACCAGCGATGCTGATTGCTGCAGTAGCGGGGCGAGCTTATCCAAGGTAGCATCCGTCAACTGTCCTCCAGAAGTGTGAAGTCGCGAAAACAGGTAGACTGCGTCCAGGCCAGAGGACGAAGGACCAATCATCTCGGCAACCCTATTGACAAATTGTTGATGCTGGAATCGGCCGAGCCCAATGGCCAGCGGCAGTTAGTCATTTGAATGACAGATCAAGGAGCCTTGAACGGAACGGAATAAACCATCGATAACTACCTGGCTAAACCACTCGCCGGCAGCACTCTCATCCGATGCCACAATGATTTTCAGCGTGCGCATCAATGCTTCAAGCAGCCGTGACGAGGACTGCGCTTGCACACGGGTCAGCGCGGCAATCCCGCCTGCCTGGACGATTGCAGCGACGCGGGCATTCGAGTCTGTGTTTCAAAGTCAAACGAATCGTTCTTGCAAGTGAGCCTTTTTTTTTGTTGTTGTTTGTTTTGTTTCTCAGAGCAATACAACTTTCATTCCCGCCAGCTCTTTCGTCGACTTGGCTGAGTGACCGAGGAGTGATGACCCAGAAACGGGGGTTGATGCTTACCATGGGCTAAGCTGCCCAGCGTTGCTACAACTTGCAACTTGAGCTCGTCGTTCTGCGTCGCATCCAAGAGCTCCACAAGTCTAACATCCAAACAAAAACCCCAAACACGATGCACGAGTCAAGCGACAAGAGAGCGCCAAAACGTCAGTGAGGATGGGAGGAGTCGAAGCTTTTGCAAAAGGCGCAGTGAAAGCAGCGACCCAACAACATCATCATCATCGTCGCCATCATCATCATCATCATTATCATCATCAAAAGGGCCTTGTGTATCGAAAACTCACAGGGGAATGGCGGCGAGCTGGGCGTAGGCCGTCTTCTTGGAGAGCGAGCCGATAATCTCGTTCTTGAGCAGCCGCACTGCGCTGATCGCCTCAGCGTCGGACGCGACGGCCGTGTCGGGATGCGACGACGACGAATCGAGCTGCATCATGGTCGCTGTGGTGCTCGTGCTGCCGGTGGAGTGCGAGTCGCGGAGTGCGTCAAACTGCAACCCGGCAGGCGAATTGGCGCCGAGTCGGCTTCGGACTGCTGCGACAACCTCAAGCGGCTCGACTGCGACTCGCGAGGGCATTTTGGGGATGAAAATAGGAAGAGTGAGGCTTGGACTTTGCCAAATTAAAAAGTAGTTGAAAGAATACGAGAAACGTTGCTGAGACCAAAAGTCTGATAGGCTGGGCGCGCTCCTAAAGTTTGTCAACATGTTGGACATCTACTATTGGAACACAATCCTTCTGAAAGGCTTGGACAATGGTTACACGTCAATAAAGGAGGGATAATAAAACATTGGCAGCCTCACAATCCCCACAGAAGTTGGATTCCATGAAAAAAAAAAAAAAAAAACATGTGAAATCTCGGCCCTCGTTCATTCGTGGTGAATGTCTTCTCGGCGGCGATACACCAGCACGTACGCATTCGAGGTCTGTAGAATCAAGATGAGCAGCGCATGTGGGGTGAGTAACGCACAACTTCTCGCAAGCCAAACAAGGGACATGCTTACTTGAATCTCGTTCGCGGACTTGCGGGAGACATGAGAATCGTCAAATTCAAACCACTGATCGTCATGTTCATGAGCAGGAAGGGGATCGCTTGGCACAGTCCCAGCACCTCGAGATGCGACGAGGTCGTGATTTTCGCGCGGCACAACGTATTCTCCACGACGCGAATACTTTGTGAAAGCAGTGTAGTGACCACCAAAGGCCATGCCATAGTGGTTTGACACGGCAAACAAGTCGTAGACGGGCGTGTGATCATGCTCGGCGCCTTGAACGTAGTCTGACAAATCGAGGTTTCTGAAGCAGGCGGGAGCGGAGTGTCAGCAAAGCAACAAGCACCTGTAACTCCAGAATAAACAATTTAACAAAAAAAAAAAAAAAAGCTTTGCTTACGTGAGGGGGAACTCCACCAAAGAATTCAACTTGTCACGGTAAATGCGAGAAAAGGAAAAGCGCTTGAGTTGCACAATTAGTAGCTTTGGAAGGCGCCAGAGCGTCATGGACTTGGTTGCCTGCTGGTGCTTTTGGCACTTTGAGCAGTACCTACAATGCATTCCAAAAAAAGAACCAGAGGCACACGCGAGTCAGCTTCTCCGCTCCAAAAAACAGACGGGGCAAACACATGACGAACATACCAGGCCTCGTCGACGCCAAGCTTTTCCTCCTTCGTGAAGAGGGAAAGGCACTTTTGCAGAGTGATCTTCTCCTCAGCTCGTGAGCATGACTCGTGCTCCTTGGTGGCCTACAACAAGCGCGGATTGAGTCAGCATGTGCTGGAGCAAAAAAAAAAAAAACAAACAAACACATGCAAAACAAAAAAAAAAAATCACACTCCACTTGCTCCCCTCACCTCGATGCGGTGCTTTTGAACTTCCTGTGCAGATGCCAGCTCATTCCAATCAACCGACAGGAATTGCGCATCATCGAGATTGATCTCTGCGGTGCTGGTCGGATCCAGCTCCACCATCGTTTCGCAGTACTCGTTGACAGTCGTCAAACGGCCAATTTCGGTCAGCTCGATAGACTGCGAGATGTCCAAGAAGGGGCTGATAGGGAGGAGAGTGCATCGAATGTTTTGCATGAGTGGACATGAGCAGCATTAGTCAAACAAACAAAAACAAAAACCACCATGATCCCTAACTTTCCATTCCCCACCCAGATCGGATACGTACCGCAGAGAGTTGTACACAAAGCCCTCGAGCTCGCGATAGGTGACACTTGTGGCCGGAATTGAAAGAAGGAGCGGCAGCCCATCGACGTGCCGCAGCGGCTTGGTGCAGTAGTAGCGATGATGGTCCCAGTTGCTCTCCAAGCAGGCGTCGCTGCAGTAGCGGGCAGTGTTGCACTTTGTGCAGCGCCTGTCCACCGCGCACTCACCTCCACAGGTTGTGCAGGTGCCGTTCAAGGGCGTGCCAGTGATGACGGGTCTTCCACGGAAGGTGACAAAAATGCGACACACCTCCTGCTCGTCATCACTTGCAGGCTTGGCTGCTTTCGCCGTCAAGTTGGATGTCTTGGGCTTGAAGCCTGGAGTTGGTTGCGGAGGCGGCGGCGGAGGGAGGGCAATCACGCTACCAGGCACTGCCAATTGCGGCTCGGCTGCTTCCTCCGCTACAACGCTCGGCGACGAAGCAGCAGCAGCAGCGACCTCCGCAGAGGCGGTTGCTGGGCTTTCGGCACCGACTGCAGCAGGCACCACAGGTTCGCTCGAGCTGCTACTCTCCGTGGAAGCAGACGTCGTCGCAGAGGCTGCCACAGACGCAGACTCTTCTTGCTCCAATTCCGACTTTGCGACTTCCGCCTCGTGCTCGCGGCGCGCGTTGACAAGACGCCCGGCTTCAATCAAATGCGCAGGCAATTCAGCCAAGGAGGGTAGTTCATAGGCCACCAAATCCTGGTAGTCGTAAATGCGCTGCACGGCCTCGCGCTCGTCAAAGACTCGACGCAGGCGATACCGATCGTACTCGCACAGCACCAGTTTGCGGGCTGAAGAAACACCCAACATGGCTGCGATGGCCTCCAAAATGGCGAGAACAGTGCCAGTGAGGGGAACGGTGACGCAGCAGCGGACCAGCTGGGCCTGAGGCCGAGCAGCAGTCTCAGCAAGCGAAACAAGCACACCCATCTTGCGTGTTTGCAGGGTCGGGATTGGCAGGGAAAGGTACATGAAGGGATCAAACTTGACAGAAACGCGGTCGCACTCGGGACACACAACGGTGGATTTGTACTGACCCTGGAACAGATCAACAATGTGCGAATTGTCGCGCAACTTGTGCTGGCCCCATGCGCGATCGGCCATGCTCGCGTCAGACTCGTCGGGCCGTCGCTCAACGTCTTCAAGGTAGGGCTTTTTGCCAATCAGATTGACGTCCTCGTGGAGGCCGTCCAAGAAGAAGCTCATAAACTCTTGCGAGTCGTGCTGACCAAAGCCGGAAAACATGGTTGCAAACTTGTTGGAAACCTGCTTGAGCTGGTGGGGTGCAATGTACTGGTACTCGCCAGACCAGAGATGCTTGGAAAACTCCGAGTACGCCTCGGCCATCTGCCCCTGCATTCCCAGCGTGCTTTGCTTGTTGATGTGTTGCCGGAAGGCGTCCGACAAAAAGTAGTCTCGCAGCTCACGCGCTGCCGACAGGCACTGCAAGACCGAGTTCATAAAGCACGTGTTGCCCAGATTTTGCAGGCCGGTAAGACCCGGGACTGTTTTCTGGAGGCGGCCCAGCGGCGGCGGAGGCACTGGGCGAAGGTAGGAGCTGGCAACCGACGCCAATTTGGAGGTCAGGCTGGATAGGCCCGAGGTTGCTTCCGGCTCACGGAAGGGATTGTCGTGAATGCGTTTTTCCAGGGTGGCCGACTTGGTTTGATACAAGAGCTTGGCAGGAAACGCCTTCTGGAGACGCTTGAAATCGACCAGCGCCTCGTCCAGGTTGTTGAGCTTTTCGTGCGCCATGCCACGCATCAAGCGGCTCCCTTCGTCATCCGGCTGCTCTCGAAGCAACATTGAGCAAAACTCGATGCAGCGTTGGAACATTTGCGACCTCATGCAGCCGTTGTACGCTTTTCGCATGACATGAATCCGGAACGGCAGCTCGCTGGTCTGGTATGCAACGTCAATGGCAAAGTCCAGCTCATCGAGACCGCGTCTGAACGTCTCTGGGTGCTGCATCAAGCGCTCACCTTCGGCAAAATGGTTCATGGCGACCTTGTTGGCTGCAGGAATGGCAGGCGCAGCAGGTGGAGCAGGCGCAGCAGGAGTTTGCACGACCGCGGGCGTGCCAGTCGCCGTTGGTTTGGTGCCAGTCGGTGCAGCATCACTTGGTGGCTTGGTGGAAGCCGTAGCCACGGCGCTGGTTTTGGTCTTTGCTGGGGACGCAGCAGGAACAACAGGAGCAGCAAGATTAGCTGCATTAGCTGTGGCTGGCGCGCTGGCAGGACCTGCTTGCGGTTGCTCGGACGTGTTCTTGCTCTTGTTCTTGTTCTTCTTCTTCTTTTTCTTTGCAGCAGCAGTACCAGGCGTGGCGGTGGTCGAGGCAGTACCATCTGCTGAAGCCGAGACCGAGGACGCCGCGTCATCTTCATCGCTGTCGCTCCCGTGCTCGTCCTCTTGCGCAGAGTGCTTCGTCGTGCCATTGGTGGTCGCATGGGCTGTTGCCTGCACCTGCGCTGGCGCTGGAGTCACGGCGACGGCAGCGCTGCCACTCGGCTTGGACGCCCGGAACGCCTGCTCGTCATCCTCGTCCTCCGAGATGCCCGGGCGCCCCGCAATCGCGTCATCCAGCTCATCGTCGTCCGCCGGCAGCGCCGTTGGCCCACCGTTCGTGGCGGGGCGAGTGGTGGAAGGCAAGTCGGCGCGTTTAGCTGTGGGCGCAACGCTGACCTGCGGCTGACGACGCCCCGGTGACATGCTTGAGAAAGAGAAGAGTGAGCGAGGAGATGGAAAGAGTGAAGTATAAAAGCTCAGGAAGAAAAAGAGAAAGATAGCAGGGGGGGGGGGGGAACAAAAGGAAGGAAAAAGAAAATCTCAGACTTACGGCATTGCTACGAATCAACAAAAGGGAGGCACGGATTGTTACTCAAATCGACCAGCTTAAATTGGAACACCAGCGAGACAAACACAAAATCAACCATAAAAGGGGGGGGCAGAGGGAAGAGACAGGAAGAGAAAATACAATGTTGTTTGTTGTGCAACGAAAAGAAGAAGAAACGAAGCTCAAGCAAGAAGCAAGGAGCGCTTCAAGCTTGTGGGCCGGGATGCCGGAATGGCTCAATGTGCTCGTAGTCAATCACCAACATCTTGGAGACCTTCTCCCAAGTGTTGGGATCAAACACTGTGCAAAAGCACTTCTCGCCTTGAGGCAACTTGGTCGACTCGTGGCCTGGCACACGTTGAAACCAAATCTTGGCATCCTTCAGGAAGCGCCATTCGCGTTTTTGCCTGTTAAGCACATGCACACCATGAGGATTCGGGGGGGGGGGAAACCTTCAAAAAACAAAAACAAAAAAATCCCGAGAAAGCATCAATCAACGTACAGCTCCATGGACGCGGCCTCTTGCACCAAGTCGCGCGGACTGCTGTAGAAGATATAGAAGAGCGCTTCGTCGGACAAGAGCGGAATTTTCTGCGGCGGGAAGGAAACTGGCGGTGTTGAGCGGTAACATGGCGGCAACTCGAATTCGGGTTCTTTTCGGTGCGATTCCGGCCATGGGGCCATGAAGTTGTTTGACAGAGTTCTGCAAAGGAAGACAAGCCAATATTGAGAATGATGGAACGAGAGAGAGCGAGAACAGCAGAAAGAACATGCAACTTACTCTTGCGAATTGAGATTCAACCCAAGACCGGTCAAATCGGCACCAAACGCAAGCAAATTCAAGTCGGGATTTTGCTGCTGGACGATGCGCAAGAGTCCCAACAAGCCAAACACGTCCGCCTGGAAAGGAATAAACCCAGAGCATCGACAATAAAAGAAAAATGAGTAACTGCGAGCACATCGGCCACAAAAACAACCACTAACTCAAAATCAAAACACTAGAGCCAGACGTACCTGAGCATCGCCAGTGCTCAGCTTTTTGGCGGGCTGCTTGTACTTTGGATCGGAAGCGCCAACAACACCAGCGCCTGGAGCAGCGCCGACTGCCGCAGAGGAGCGATTCTTCGGGTCGTCGAGACCGTTGGGAGCAACAATCTCGCCTCCCAACGCGGCGAGGCCAGAGTGTCCGGAAATATTCCCAATATCGTGTGACGATTGTGGTGCGGCGTGATCGTAAAAGTCGGCGGCCGTCAGCGTCGAGGCCAAGTCCGCTGAAGGGATTTCAAAGTCGTACAGCGAGTCAGACTTGCCGTCAGAGCCCATCAGAGCTGTCGAAGGTGCCGGAGAAAAGCAACAAGACGAAAAAAAACCCCAATGGGTGAGATTCACGATCTGCTTGTGGCTGTTTTCCCCCTGAGTTTGCTTACACGACGAGCCCATGCCACCGAATAACCCATTGTCTTGCATGTAGTGTGCCATAGCAAAGCCGCGGTCCGAATCTAGTGCATAAACGCAACAAAGAGGATGGTGAATGTTAGTTGGGAAAAAAAAAACCCCCACTGACTCCGTAACGGCAAACAACGCGACGCATCCCACTCACCCGACAGCTTCTGCCCAGGCAATGCGGGGAAATCCTCATTGTAGTTGGCAAGTAATGGAGTGGCGCGCGCGTTGGCAGGACCGGCAGGACCTGCGCTGGCGCCTAGACCGCGGCCAAGCATCGGAAACTCGTTCGGATTCATCGACGATGCACCAGCAGCAGCAGCGGCAGCCGCAGCAGCAGCATCCACTGCAAAGAAGAACAAGCATCCAACAGAGATGAGAACGGCGGCACAGTGACACGCAACAACAATTTCAAGAGCGCGCTCTCTCTCTCTCTCTCTTACGTTGCTGCTTTTGCTTTTGCTGATTGATCAGTGACATCAGCTCGGCGTTGGCCCCGCCATACATTTGCTGGTTGCCCATGCTGGAGGCGGCGTTGGCGCCACCGCCAATCAATGGATTTGCGGGCGGCGTGCCCATGTACCCTGCAGCGGCGCCGCGGTCGTGATTGATGAGCTGCCCAGTGTGTGGGTCGATGATGTTGAGCTGCTTGAACCGGGTGGCCGGCTGCTGCTGCTGCTGTTGCTGCTGTGGCGCTGCGCCTGCCTGCGGTTGCATAAACCGGTGCTGGGCAAGCTGTCCTGGCATGCCTCGCGCGCCGCCGTAAAAGCCAAGGTCGGGTCCGGCATTGCCATAGTGCCGTTGCGCGGCTGCGGCAGCCTGTTGCTGCTGCAAGAGCATGCTATGCTCGTACGAAAACTCGTCCATACTCGTAACAACACGGGCGACACAAGGAGAGGGAACGACGAAGAAGGCAGCTCGAGTTCTGGTTTAGGACCTGCTACTGGAGACGCCCAAAACGCAGCAGAGATACACACAGTGAGCTTCAATGGCATTGCCCCCCACGTCGACAGCAGAGTCAGAAGATGGAGAGAGGGAGAAGAAGGAGAAGGAGAGAAGGGTTCGAAATTCAAGCGAGTGCGTCAAGCTGCCCAACACAACGCGAGCGAGTGCCTGCACCAACAAAGCAAAATGAAAGGTAGAGCTGTGGCGTTGTGGCGCGTGCAGGTGTGGGCGACCAGAGTCAACAAGCAAAACGAACACAACGAAAGGGCAAAAAAAAAAAAAAAAAAAAAAAAAGTAGAAATAATATTAAAAAAAAAAGTGCAGAGATCGCAGCGTTCGGACTGTTCTGCGGCCAGAGTCACGGCAGCGGTGCAGACATGGTGGTCGCGGTGTGAAACAGCACGCCGGGGGGGTGGTGGACTGGCGGACGGGCGGACGGGGGAGAAGGTGGGGGGACAATGGAACAAACGCTGGAAACGAGCATTGCATTTTGGCTGAACACAACGTACAAGTACAATTGGATGAGAAGAAAGGAGTGATGCGTCACGAGAAACTAAACCAAAGCAAAGACAAATAGAAAAGCGGGGGAAACTACAAACGAGAGAGAGAGAGAGAGAGAGAGAGAGAGAGAGAGAGAGAGAGAGAGAGAGAGAGAGAGAGAGAAAGAGAGAGAGAAAGAGAGAGAGAAAGAGAGAGAGAGAGACCCAACAAATGAGATGGTGCGCTGCTCAGTCTGCTCAGTCTGGTTTCGTTTTTTTTTTTTTTTTTCCTTCTTCTTCTTCTTCTTCTTCTTCTTCTTCTTCTTCTTCTTCTTCTTCTTCTTCTTCTTCTTCTTCTTCTTCTTCTTCTTCTTCTTCTTCTTCTTCTTCTTCTTTTTCTTCTTCTCCTCCGCCTCGCCAATCTTCTCTCTGCTCGTGCTCCTCGATTCGCGATGCCAAACACCATCGGGGATGTTCCAGATTGGAAGCCATGTCATACTCCACGCTGGGTCAAGGATATCCAGAGTGCCGACGATCTCCACGAACTCACCAAGGACGTTCAAGCTGACTTTCAAAGCCGACTGGAACCATACGTGCGTTCAGAGAAAAGGTTTCAAGCCCTCGCGACCGTTCTGAAGAATTGCAGCGAGTGCATCGTTCAAAGAGCATCCGAAGGGCTGATCAAGAATTGCGATCGCGCCGAGCAAGTGTCCACTCAACTGTTCCATTGGGCGGAAGTCTTGCTGGCCAACGATTTCACCCGAGAAGGCAAGGCCACAAAAGACCGGATGTTCAACACGATATTCAGGGAGTGGCAAAGCGTTCTTGTCACTCTCGCACCTGCTGACCAGCAAGTTGTGGCGCCCTTCAAAGAAACTCTAAACGCCCTTCTGCAAGTCAAAATATCGGCAGGTAATTTCGGTCAAATTTTTCTTCACGTCTCTGGTTCGAATGACCTTTACAACTTGACCGGCGATCAAGATCCAATGCTTTCTTTGATCACCAACACTGACGTGCGCAGCCAGATTTTTTACAAGCTTGGCGGCGAGAAAGCGCCCCCGTTTTCAGAAGGGGTGTCCCAAACGCCACCGTCCAACCAAGTTCCCGAGGCTCTGCGCAATTTTTTCCGCTCCCTTCACCTTCAAGATGATGTTGAGCGTAGCATTCCACCCTGTCAACTCGAGTATGACGCGATTCTCCGAGTTCTGAAAAGTGAAACCACAACACCTCAAGAAATCCGTTCACATGGTGATCAGTATGATGCTGTCAATTTGGGATGCTTGACCCACACAGAGACTGTGGCATTGTGGAACATGGACAAAGCTTTCGGACTCAAGGAGAGGGAGTTTCGTACTGCTGTGGAAGCCGGGGCCATTCTGACTGTGCATTTCCTGTCACGCATATTTGTTTGTAACTCGTGTACCTTACTGCTATGGCAAACTGCACTTGCTGCTCATTGGAGGCTTCCGCCGCAACAACTTGTCATTTCCGCTTCGTGTTGGGAAGAAAGAAGCGACACTCGTTTGTGGCATTGCGACTCAGGCAGTGCGTCAGGCGTTGAAACCAAGGTTCTGATCGAATAGATTGACGTGTTCCACATTACACAATTAAAGGCAATGTAACCAAAAGCAATGCAATCTTGTGCCATTCAACATCGACTTGAACACCTGCGAGGCAGCGACTCGGCTTAAATGTTGGCAGAGACCGAAACGAGCTTGGCGCCTTTAAGAAGCTGCAAAAATCCTTTCAGGTTATCGTGTCCAATCACCCCGTATGACTGGTACGCGGTGTGAATGTACTGCACAGTAGGAAGTAGCTCTTTTTGCGGGAGCAACTGGCCCCAGCCGTCCGAAAAGGGTACCCATTGACGGTGGACAAAGATGAGCTTGAGAAAGTCTGTCCGTCCCATGGAATCAAACAGCACCGTCTTCCACTCAACACTGCCAAGTGGGTCGCCGACAATATCGACGATTTCGAGACACGACAACGCCACAAGCCGCTTGAAATCGGCCGCAGTTTGCATCATAGTGAACTCACCGCTTGTGTAGCCGAAGCGGTTAAAGTTCATCTTGAGAACAGGGCACCGCAGCGCCTCGACAAGTCGGATGATGTGAGGCAGGTCGGGGGGAAACAAGTCGTTGCCGGAAAGATCGAGCGTCACACAGCGACCAGCCATCCTGTTCTCGGGGACGCCCCACTTGAGCGAAAGGAGGGCCAGTAGACCGTTGGTTGAGCACTGGGCCGGGGAATACTTGGACCACCCGACAGTACACGAACGAATGCGACCATGCGCGTAGTCCAGCACGCCACTGACCGCAGGCATGGCGGCTGCAACAGAAGTAGCAGGGGCAGCGAACACAGCAGTCCGTGTGGAACCGGTTGCAGAAGCGTCGTTGGTGCTAGCAAGAGCGCTGGCGGCGAACTGATGACTGCGCTTCGCGCGGATGAGCCCAAGCAGTTGACCCTTCTGAGTCAGGTAGCGCCAGTCGTTGCTCGGCACGGTCAAGTCAAGAAAGCGCAGTAGATCGGCATCACTGAGATTGGCAAGAGATTCGACGTTGACACTATCCGCGCCGTCGGGGAACTGCAGGCTCGAGAGTTGATAACCGTCAAGCATAGCTCGAAGAGTGTTCTCCATTGTTGACGAGATCGAGAAAAGAGACTGCCAACCCATCTATTTGCATCTACACTCGACCTCTCAATACACTGTTTAACTGATCCTAAAGCACCAACCGCGTTCCGTGCCCGAAATTTCACCATTCAAACAACTTTCCCCTGATTTTCCATCCTCAATCAACATTTTTCCCACCACTTCCTTTCCTGTGGCCGACCATTTCGCGTTCGTTCTCCATCTGAGATCTGAGATTGTTACACTATGCTCCCTTTTTTGTGGTTTGTTGCTCACTCATTCTTTGACTGGTACAGCATTGGAGCCATTGTGAGATTGAGCGTCGTTTCATGTCTTCCTTCTTCCTGTTGGCGTTTTCCGCTCCTTTTCAATGCGTTTGCGCTTCTTGTCGCTGCTGATTGATGGTTGCAGCTGTCCCATGGAAGCCGAGCGGAGAAGAGCGAGTGCGCTTTGAGCTTTGAATGGATGACGATTTGGACGGCTTTTTGTTTCGCGATCTCGCTTTTTTTTTTTTTTTTTTTTTTTTTTTTGCGTTTGGTAGTCCTTTCCATTGTGTTGGCTTTTTGGAGGGTTGTTGGTCCTGCGGTGCGTTTCCTCACAACCACCGTGACTGACCCCTCTGTCTTTGTTTGCCGTTTGGTGCCGTGTTGCGATGTGGTGCTGGTTTTGCTCCGCTGCAATTCTCATTCTCACTCCTTCAGTACGAACGCACAGTCACTGTCAACCCCACCCCCTTCAACATTCAAAGATGGCCATCGACGTTGCTGCGTTCTTTGGCGCCCAGCGCAATGCAGATGCCGCGCACGCTGCCGAGTGGACGACCCTCGAAGATTACTACAACCGAAAGTGAGTATCTCTGTCTCTGTCTCTCGCTCTCGGTCATTCACCCAAACTCACTACTAATGCAAATTGTACAAACTTATTCAATACGCAGGCTGTGGCATCAGCTCTCAATCAAGCTGTTCGAGCTCCTGTCAGATCCGACCACCCCAACATCACTCGACATTTACAACAACTTTCTGCTCGACTTTGCAAACAAGCTCAACCAGTTGACCCTTGTCGACATTTGCTTGATCATTGTCAACCGCATGACAGGTGAGAGAGAGCGCGTTTGACTGAGTGGAACGCAACACTTTATCTTGTTCCTTTTTTTTTTTTCTTTTTGTGTGTCTTGTGCTCACAAACCCACTTTTGCTTCAGATGCCCATGCCGCCGTCGAGTTTTTGCGAATGCTGGCAGAGAAGGTCAAGCGCGACAACGCTGCGTACATTACCACCACCATGGTCATTGCTGATCTCCACATTGGGCCCGCTCTGGCGGCTCCTGCCACAACGAAAGAGCTGCTCGAGGAGGTTGGCGCCCTGCTCGAAACCATGGATCATGTCGATCTGCGCATCTTCTCCTCGTATTACCGCGTTGCTGCCTCGTACAATAAGGGTATGGCCTTTTGGTTTTTTTGAGCGAGTCAAGATAGAAGTCGATTTTTTTTTTCGGCGTTTACTCACTCTTTGTCCTCGGTGTTCCAAAAAAACTGCAAAACAGTCAAGGGCTCGTTCTCAGAGTTCTACAAGGACACGCTTCTCTTCCTCGGATGCACCGACTTGGCAACGCTCCCGATTGCAGAGCAACAGGTTCGCGCGTTCGACCTGGCGCTTGCAGCGCTTCTGGCGGACGATATTTACAACTTTGGCGAGCTGCTTGTGCACCCCGTTCTCGACTCGTTGCGGTCGACCGAGCATGCCTGGCTGGTAGACTTGCTGTTTGCTTTCAACTCTGGCAACATTGCCAAGTTCCAGCAATTGGCACCTCACTGGCGCAAGCAGGTGAGTATTTTTGTCTGTTTGTTTTGCGCAAGTGGATTTTACCGTTTTTGTGTGGATTGCTGGACTGCTGACTTGTTTGTAACTTGCCTTCCTGTGCGTGTTTGGGTGTGTGTGTGCGTCAATCTCCAACTTAGTCGGATCTGGCCGCGCACGAGAAAAAGTTGACAAACAAGCTTGCACTGCTGGCTCTGCTCGAGCTTGTCTTCCAACGTCCCGCAGACACGCGCACTGTCTCCTTCCAGGAAATTGCTCAGCACACAGTCTTGAACGTGTCGGACGTGGAGCACTTGCTGATGAAGGCACTTGCAGCTGGACTCATCCGCGGCTCGTTGGACGGCGTGTCGCAAGCTGTGAGCATCACCTGGGTTCAGCCGCGCGTGCTCAACACCGCCCAGGTTGCTGATATGCGCGACCGTCTCGCTCAATGGTGCCGCCGCGTGAGCGAGGTGTCGTCTTTGGTTGAATCTGATGCGTCCGAGTTGATTGTGTAGCGAAAGAACAAGCAAAACGAAGTATAAACGTTGAGATTCTGCAGAGTGTTCACATCTCCATCCATTTATACTTTGCAGAACACAACGCTCAGTCAGTCTGTTGGTGTTTGGGCGAGATTTTGGGAGTTGGACTTTTCCCGCCAAAATCGACAAGATCCGAGTTTTCCAGCCGTCCAAGTCGAGCCTCCCTGTGGCAGTGTGCCGGTGTGGTCGGGTTGTCACACAGTACTCACACACACACCTTGCGAATGACGATGGATCTCGACGATAGCGCCCGTGCCAGCGATGGAGCAAGCAATCCCAACGCAGCAGCAACGACCCAACAACCTCCGACTGCAGTAGTGCCAGTGCAGCAGCTCAGGCGGCGTCGGACCCACCATGTGGCCGTCCAAGCACCAGTCGACATTCTGCTGCATCCACAAGCACGGGCGGCGAGGACGAGTGCCGCATCCAGCCAATCGATAACGCTTGATCTTGATGAAACAGGTGAAAGCACTCAGAAATCATCATCATCAACAACATCATCATCATCGCAACCTGAACCACCTGCACGGAGGCACACCATTGCATCGGACGTATCCGACGGGTCACTCGTGTCGTTCATGAGCTTGCCAGCGGTACGATTCACGAAAACTGGATGTTTTGCTGCTGTTGATCCACACCTGAAGTGCTCATGTTGTTCGCTCACCTGGCGAGCTGCGCAAAATGATTCACGTTCCACAGAGTGCAAGGCAACGGCAGTCGACAATGATGGCGGTGGATTCGGACGACGATGATTCGGGGCCCAACTCGGATCCGTTCGCAGTCTTACAAAGGCCGAAAGGCGACAGCCACTATAACAAGAAGCTATATGGCGAGTTCGTCATTACACAGGAAGAAGCAGCAGCAGCAGCAGCTGCCGCACAACTCGTTGAAGAGAGTGACGACTATGAGGAACCGTATCCTACAAGGCTTCAAACCCGGTCAGTTCCAAAGCCGTGTTGCCGATGCCCAGTGCATGCTCTGGTCACGGCTTTGTTGTTATTGTTGGTGTTGTTGTTGTTGTTGTTGTTGTTACTATGCGCAATGCGATTGACCTTGTGGTGTCAATTTTGTGGGATTCGCCAGAACTGCCAAACGGCCGCGAATGGACGAGTCTCCACCAAGCGACGACGTCAGCGCGCAAACGGCCGCGGCCTTGTCGTAAGGTTTTACATTGCTTTTTGTCATTGTCGTCATGAGCCGGAGTGGAGGTTGGCGTGCTCTAATGTGGGAGTGGTTGTTCTTTCTCTTAGAGCTGCTCGTTTGCAACGCGAACGAGCCCAGCACTTGCTAATCGAGGCACAAAGGTAAGCACATTGTCGCACTCGATGTGGTGTGATTGTTTGTATGACACAAGAGCTCAAATCCGTTGCTTGCTGTTTGTTGGCAGGAGCGAAATGGCAGAAAGCAATGAGCAACAAGCATCGGAATCGGGCCCCATTCCGGATGCCTCCAAAGGTGGGTGTCTGCTCAGTTGCTGCTTGCTACATGTTGGAGATGTCTGAGACGTTTGATGGTCTCATGTATTTCTGGTTGATCTGAGCAGTGCTTGCTCGTGTTGTGGTCGTGGACGGGACGCCATTACATCTGCTTCTCACGCTGGTAAGATTTGCTCGATGCGGCTTTTCCTTTCTTTCCAGACCTGTTTTTTGCGTTGCTTGAAGGTTCTGGTTTTCTGAATGACAAACCATTCTACTTTTTTTTTTTTTTTTTTTGGCCAGGATACAACCGCTCGGACCATCCAGCAGTTTTGCGCAGCCAGGCTTTCCGTCGATCCAACCCATGTCGCGCTCTCTTTTGCACAGCAGACAGTGGATCTCAACTCGACAATGAGGGAGCTCAACATTTCGCCTCGAAACGACTTGTTCCAGTGCCAAATGGCGCCTCCATCTCCGACGACCTATGACGCCACTCCCAGCCTTTTTGCCAACAATCCAGCATTCAGCAACAGCAGTAGCAGTAGTGCGCCTCCAGATTTGGAGCCTTTCGCAAATACCACCAGCAGCAGCAGCAGCAGCATGGTGACAGATCTTCCGCCGCCCCTACCTGACACCGTTGAAGAGCCACTCTCGATTCGATTCCGCGTGCGATTTGACGAACACGAAGTCCGAAAGTTCCGATTGAAGCTGGTATGGAAAAAACAATTCGGGTCTGGTGGTGTTGACGTATGCAAGCGTTGTGTTGACTTTGTTGTGTGCGCAATAATGAGCAGACCGACACCATGTCCAAGGTGTACGACAAGATTGCGGCCGACAGAGCAGCAGCATTCAAGATTCTCTTTGACGGCCAGCCTGTTCCACGAAATACGACGCCGGAGGACCTTGGGCTTGAAGAGGACGACCTTTTGGATGTGGTTTCGAGTTAGCGATTTTTGGTTGGTTGTTTGTTTTCTCTGCGAGTCGAGGTTTGGATTGGAATTGAATGAATTTTTCGAATGCTGAGGTGATGCACCGTGTCTTGCTCTCGTGATGACGAGGCCATTTTGTATTGACGCCATGAGGAGGAAATAATGGGAATTTGAGTCTGATACTTGCTGAACTTTAATAAGCTGCGAAACAACGACAAATGACACATGGCAGCCGTGCAAAACGGTTAGATAGCATCAAAACAGATCACTAGAGACAACAAAACTTCGTTCGTGCATTCAGTCACGATGCAAATGACAACGCTGAGACACAGCTCGTGTCCTGTTTCGGCATTGTCGCTTGAGTCGTTGAATCATGAAGGTACACTGCGACGCGGAGATCTTGTCAGCGTCTTGTTGAGTGATGCACAAATCGACCTGTCGGTTGCGAGCTTCAGGACGGATAAGCAATTCTTGCGCTAACACTGGCGTCTGATCGCTATCCTCGAGCTGGAGAGTAAAGTCCACCGACATCTCGCACCCGACTGCGACAAGTTTCTGGCCATCAACTTCAAGTGGTTTGCCGAGATCAGCCATGGTAATGTCGTCTGGAACGAGCACAGTCAAAGCAACTGAACCAGCTTGAACATCAAGAACCTGCACTAACGGCAGTCGGTTCGAAAATGCGATATTGGTAAGCAAAAGTTGCTCAGTGGTTGGCGGTTTTGGCAATGGCCAGTTGTAAATGAGCACAGCCGGCCTGCCCAAGCTATTCTTCATGTTGGCTCGCCTGTTGAGAAGATCGCACTGGTAGGCTTCAGGGCGAGAAGTCGGCAAAAACAGCTGGTAAGTATCTGAGCATCGCAACATGCGAGCAACTCGGCGAAAGGCTTGACATACTCAACTCGAGCAACCTATCAAGGTGGGCGATCCAGCCATCACGAACAAACTCTTGCTCATCATCGAGGGCAAATAAGCAGGAGAGCGCGTATCGAGTGAACGACCAGAAGGTTGGATGCTCTGTGACTGTGGCAATCGTGTCATCTCCAATGAATGTTGAGCCAACAACAACGGCCATGGCTTTGTCTGCGGGATTGGCATCAGGTATCTTCACAATGGACCGCATCGCTTCGAACAAGACGCTGGAGGCAAGGTCAAGTTGGGAGATGTCGATCTCGTCCAGCGCCGTGCTCAGATCGTGCGCCGCTCCAGATGCCGACAAAGCGGCAGGCGATGAGGTTGGTATGGGGACAGATATAGCTGTCGTCGCATCTTTTGTTGACGAAGCCACACTGATTCGAGCCATCGACGAGGTGAGTGCCGCAGTTCCAGAATGGTCGTCTGAAGACCTTGTCATCAGAGTGTCGGTTTCTCCAGTTTCGTCGCAGATCGGCGCAGTGTCCATCAGCTCTTGAAAGGCGTCCAAGAACTCCTGCAACGGCATTCGATATGCTGGCCCGATGAGCAAATGCTGCTGCTCGGAGTTGTCAGGAGGGATTTTGTCGGCGTACACTCGAAACAGGTTACGGCTGAAAGGGCGCATGCTACCCGAAAGTAACTTGCACTCACCAGCCCGGTCAAAATGCAGGCGCCAACATGAAATTCCCAAGCCGGGTTTTGCTGGCGAACTCAAAGGGCTCTGGGTGAGCGTGTCGTCATGCAAACACCAGCTTAGTGTTGTCCGAAAGAAAGAAAAAAAACCTTACCCAGCACATGAACTTCATCATTGTCGAGAAGGAGGTCTTGGCCTCGAGCGAGATTGATTGCCTTGATCTCCGAAACCGTCACATCACCCCTGTTCTTGAGTTCTGTATGGGTGCGATCGAGTTCATCCTTTCGCGCTTTGGAGAGGGCTCGTGGTGCGGCAGCAATGCGGTGCGCGTTCACCAGCACGCTGAAAGGGATAAAACAAACAAAAAATGAGATCGCCTTCACATTCTCCTCCGAATGAGCTCGCCTTCACGTTCTCCTATTGAGCATGGCATGCCGCTTGTGCATTCATACGAAAACAAAAACCGATGAACTCGTGTCGCCATCAACAAGTTGAAAACAATGGAAAAGAAGCTTTTGTTCTTCGCCTCAATCGAACCTTCGAGAAGCAAACTTCGAAACGCAAACGCACTTAGATATCTCTTGTTTTCCCTGCTGTAAGGGAGTTGCGGGTCGGCTCGATGACCCACGCGAAGGTGGACCGCGACCACCCGACCCATTGCCTGCACCTACGGCGCCGAAAACGGACGACATCGGAAGAGTTGGGATAAGAAGCAGATGGAAAGAAGCCTAAAATTTTCTTCGGCTTGTTCTCGCTCTCACACAGATTTTCTCTCTCTCTTCCCCACTTTTACCTCATTCTAGTACAACATGAAGTGATGCACTCCAAACCCATTCCAGCCCACATTCGTGAGCACGGGTCCGGGTGCAGCACTCCCCTATCAACAAAAAGCCATTTAAAACCATTGCGATTTATTGTGATTTTTAGCCCATTCATTTTCAAAGCCCTATAAGAGAACGAAAACAGCTCGATTGAAGGATCGCTCGATCACGGTGTCGCGCTAGACATCACGTAGATCTATTGTGAAATTTCCCAAGCGTTGCAATGTATTTCCATACTTCCAAACCGCCGCTTCTGACTCCTGTACTAATTTGCCCACCCGAAGATGTTGGCGTGTAACTCAGTTGGTAGAGTATCTGCCTTCTACTTTTGGTGGCGGCAAGCAGGAGGTCGTGGGATCGAACCCCACCACGCTCGTTTCTTTTTTTTTTTTTTTTTTTTTTTTTTCTTCTTCCTTTTTTTTTTTTTTTGGTTCTTTTCCATCATCTTTGTTGATGGGTTTTTAAATGCTACTATGGTGGTTGTATCTAATGTCATGCTTGGGGGAAATGCGCCTTGATGTAGTTTGATTCGAGCTTTGTTTTTATTGCTGTTTTTTTTTTTGTTTGTTTGTTTGTTTGTTTGTTTGTTTTTTTTTTTTTTTGTTTGTTTGTTTGTTTGTTTGTTCTTTTCACTTGCCATTGAGCCTCTGTGTTTACTCCGACGCCATCCAAACCTAACTGCCTTGGTCCAGCATAGCTGTGGAATTCGTATGGACCCTCGAACACGACGGGCTTGTCCAACCAAAAAACTAGCCCGCCAGTTGCTGCTTTGTTACCGCGCCTGCGTAGTGCTCGTTCTCCTCGGACGTAGTACTCGACCGCTTGCGAGTGCTTCCGGAGATTGACTCAATACAGGAGCAATGATTGCCGCCGCACCTCTTGGTTTTCGGGAGCCCTGCGTCTTTGATTTCTCGATGTGCCCCGTCCGGCCGACACGTTGGACAGTGATTGCCTGTCCAGTCGGCGGCTTGGCTCCCTCAGTCGAGGTGTGCGCAATCCATTCGCGAATCTGGGTGGATGACAGCTTCTCTGCACTGTGCAAATCGCTCTGGACAAGTTCAACCAGTTCAGGCTTGAGCATCTTTGGGATTCCATTCGCGCTCCGTTTCTCGTTGACTTGTCGGAGGTTCAGCAAAAGGATTCACGTCAACAATGAGCAAGATCGAATTGCAGATGTCCAAAGCAACAAGAGGTTCATCCAGCAAGACAATGTGGGAGACATACTGAGTGGGGTAGCTCCCTTCGTTTCTTCTGAAACAACCAGTAGATCCAAGTCGGCGTCGGTGCCAGCTGGTCCGTACATGTCGACAATTGCATGGAACTGGGGACGAGGTCGAATGTTAGCAACCGAAATGATGGCAAACAGCCTCATTTCGTTTTTTTTTTTTTTTGGTTACCTCGATCGCCAGGTCTGGTCGAATCACATGGCAAAAGTCACGAACTGCGTTGATCCGTTGCTGAAGGGGTTCTACCAACTCCTTGCGCTTTTTGTTTGCGAGCAGGGATCCGTCTGGAGCCGATACATGAACCCAAAAAAAAAATGAGCTGTAGATTCTGATCTTCGCCCGAGGGGTTTAGAAAAGCCAAACTCACCAGTAACACCACAAACGAGGCGCCGGCGGGCAAGCAAGACTGCCACCGTGAGCAAGATGCGATGGCCATTGTGCATGTGATCAAACGTGCCTCCCAAGCACACATCGTCAGCAACCGGCCAATTGCTGCTGGTCAAGCTTGACGCGGCGTCGAAAGGCTTTGTTTCTTTGGGCACAAGCTTCATTTCGCGCGTCCACTGGGCATCAGGCACAGAAGCCAAATTCCAACCTGCCAAAGTGATCCCGAGTTTTCTCAGATCGACCGTCCAAGCGTGTTCTTGGCCAATTGGTTTGAAAGAGCAACTCACCATCTTTTGCAGCATTTACCCGTCCGAACCGCTTGATTCTCGAGTCGGATTTGCTCAGTGGAATGTTGAATGCAGCGAAACCAAGCAGCGAAATCTCAATCCGCTGGACTGGGTTGCTTGCATCCATGAACGCCTCGTACGCGCAGCTCAAGAACTGAAAAGGGGTTGCCATCCCAAGTGAGTTGGAAATCATAGAAGCAATCGGTTGCGGCACTGCCCACCTTCTTCATCTGCTCCCACGGTACACGGTGCCAGAGTGCGCACAACTGAGGAGCCTGAGCGTCGGTGTTGTCGTGCGTGGGCGCCTCAGGGAGGAGCTGCACCAGGATGCGCGATTCCTTCCCAATGAGTGGGTGGGACGCCCGCAAGTCCCGTCGCAACGCCGGCAGCAGTGTCTGGATGTTGGTAATACCGAGCGTTTGATCCTGCTCAACGGTGAGGGGGACGCTGATGACCACGAGCATAGTGTCGGCAGTGTCTGAATGAAAAATGGGGCAAAAAATGACTGAGCCTTCCACTTTGTTTGGTCGGTCTTTGTATAAGTGAAGTCTCTTGTTTCCCTATCATCACTCTCATCATCAACCCATTACTCGTATCTTCGTGGAACTTCATACTTGTGAGCATTCTATCGCAATGAACGAGTCAGCAACGAGAGCGGCTGGAAGCTCGTCAATTTCAAACCGCTCCTTGTTCCCAAGCTCACTCGTCGTCCAATATGCCAGAAACCCCTCTCTCTCAATCCTGCTCACTCCAACTCCAACCCCAACTCCAACCCCAACTCCAACCCCCAATCCAATCGAATGCAGATCAAACCAAAAGGTCAATCCCTCTTTTTTCAACCTTTTTTTTTTTTTTTTTCCAATTCAACGTGAGTTTTTTTTTTTTTTTTTTTTTTTTCCTCCCAATTCGGCACCGTTGGGGTTTTTGGTCGTGTCTCACTCTCACACGCTTCCTCGCTCTGCTCTGCTCCCGCTGCCATTCCCGCCAATGCCCACTCTGCGTGAGGGGTGCCTTACTCGCCAAACCCCGCCTTCCCCCTTCTCACCCCTTCTTCTTCACACCACTTTGCTGCAAAAGCGGGCAGCTTTTTTTTTTTTTTTTTTGAAATACGGTTTTTTTTTTTTCTCGCTCGCTCTCTCTCGTTCGCTCTTTTTGGACCTCGAGCGTGGCGCGCCTCTCCTGTCCACGACCAGCCGCACGAAGACAGCTGTCCCGCGGGTGTGGCATTGCGTGTGGCGTTTCCGTCGACTGTGGCAATTGGAGCGCGAACCGCTGGGCGGTGTTTTTTTTTTTTTTTTCCTCTCTGCCCTTACTTCATTCAGCAACTCGCTTCTTCCCCCCCCCCGTTTTTCCTCTTCCACTCCTCCCCTTTCCAAGCACGCGCACCCTCTCACTTGTCCATTAATAATCCTGTCATTTCAGCCTTGCTCTCATTTTGCTCTTTATTAACGAGCACAAAAGCCAACTGGAAGGAACCAAAAAAAAAAAACGATTACTTTTTTTTGAAAAAATCAAAGGAAAAAAAAAAAAGGCATACGCCGTCCATTGCAGCTCCAAGTTAGGGTTGATTGTCTCGACTCGGGGGGGGGGGAGTGCAGCAAAAACGGAGACAACGTGACCGCTGGCAAACGACAAGCGAGAACGAACTGCTGCCTGTTGTTATTTTGAAGTGTGCTTTGTGAGCGAACAAACAGCCATTCGTCTGACACATGCTCATTCATTGACGACCAAAAAAACCAAAAAAGCGAAAAAAAAAAAAACGATCTGGTTGCAGCAGCGATTCCATCCTCATCCTCTCCTGTACCTTTCTCCCCCACCCCTTCGCCTCACTCCAATCTGTTTGATGGACGTATCTGGTTTTTATGACTGTCTCACTTCTTCTTTTTGTTTTTTGTTTTTGCTGTTTCTCCTGTGACAGATTTTTGACGATTGTTTCGTTTAGCGTCCTTCCGTTCGCCTCCTCGTCCTTTCTTTAGTCATCCACTCTCGACTGATTCGCACGCCCGCCCCTGCTTTGAGACTTTTCTTGCCCTGAGGCCACACCTTTTGTGCCCACGGTTGCTGCTTTTTGAACAAGCAGAGCATCGACAACCCTCATCAATTTTTTCGCTCCTTTTCAACCCCTCCACTCCCTTTCTTAATCAACAAGCCATGGCCAGCACGGGTCATGCTGCAGCAGGGCCGCCAGGCACTGTAGGACCGTCCCAGCTCACACCGGCTGCAGACAACACAGTAGGAGCCTCACAGACGTCGCTCGACGCATTCGACGACCGCCTCGCCCAGCTCGACAATGCCAAGATGGCGGCGATTCTCAGTCGACCAACAGTCAAGGCTGTGCGATCCGAGCCAGTGCTGAGGGCAGTGCAGTGTAGCAGCACGACGTCGTTGGATATGGTCGGAAAGTCGCTCTCGAACAGCGACCTGTCCTCCTGCGACGAAGACGACTTGCGAGAGCCCACCATTGGCATGCGGAATGGCCTTTCTCGCGCCCAATCTGACCGCGCGCGCCGTGCGTGGCGGAAGGTCATCAGCTTGGCCAAGATTCTCATCCACTACAGCACACGTTATTCGCACCAGGTCGCTGGTCACAAGGACGCCTTCCTCCATCCACAACAGGGCATCCTGTGCAAGCGCACCACAACACTGGAGCGAGATGCGCTCATGTTGCTCATGTCGGACTGCATGCGCGAGTTTGTGCCTCGATTTGACCGAGAAATCACCTACGGCGGCGAAACCTACGTTCAAATGGAAGACTTGCTGGCTTCCTTTGTGCGACCCTCGCTCATGGACATTAAGATGGGGAAGCGCACCTTCCTCGAATCCGAGGTCACCAAGCTCGACAAGCGCTCCGATCTCCTCGAAAAGATGCGAGAGATTGATCCCAACGAGCCCACGCCTGAAGAGATTGACAGTGGTGGCATCACCAAGCTTCGTTACATGCAATTCCGCGAGCAACAGAGCTCCAGTGCGTCATTGGGGTTTCGTGTCGAGGGCATCAAGGTGAGAGATTTGCTTTGTTTGGCGGGAGCGTGTCGTTGGTTGTTTGAGGTTTCTGACAGTTTTTGTGTTCTTTTGTCCTCCGCCCCGCCCCCCCCCATCCTCTCCCCCATCAGCTCGCTGACAGGAAAGCCGATACCAATTTCAAAACCGTTAAGACTGAACAAGACGTGGCGGATGTCTTCCGACATTACTTGTCGCTGCTGCCCGAGAGGCATCGGAGTGAATTCACCGCGCGATTGGAACTGATTCGCCAACGGATTGAGTCGTCAGAATTTTTCAAAATGCACGAAGTGGTCGGCAGCTCGTTGCTGTTTGTGTACGACCACTCGGGCAAGGTCGGCCTCTGGCTGATTGATTTCGCCAAAACAAATCGCTCCCGCAAGCCGCTGACGCACCGTCAGCCTTGGAATTTGGGCAATCAAGAAGATGGTTATTTGTGTGGGTTGGACACATTGATACGGGTATGGCGCGAAGTGGATTCTAGCAGTCACATTTCTGCATCCGCAGCAGCACCAACAACAAGTATTCCCCCACCTAGTGCCGCAACAGTGGCTCCGGTGCCAGCGACTGCGAACGGCGTGCACTAGAAGGTGCAGCTTGTCGTTTTGTTTTTTAAAAATCACTGTGTGTACACTTTTTTTTTTTGTTATTTTTCTGATTCAGGCCAAAATTATTGTATTTAATCATTACAACGGTTTTTTTTTCTTTTCGTTCATTGGTTGTTTCCAGATGCCATGTTTTGTGGAGACGAACATTCACAGCCCTTCCGACTTGGTGTCAAAGAGCTTGCGCACGTCAGTCCACACGCGAGCAGTGTCCACCTCTGCGAGCTGAAGGATGGTGGCGTACAAATCCTGAGCAAAGCGCGTGCTGCTCTCGGCTGGCAGCAGAGTTGGCAAATGATCAATCGCGACCACATCGAGCGGTGTGGAGGTTCTGTCGCGCAGTCGAACAAAAAGGGCACAAATTTCCAGTTTTTTTTTTTTTGCGAAAAGATGAGAACAACAGTCCGACTCGGTTGGCACGCTACTCAACTCTCGTTCACACTGCTCTGAAAATAACCTTACCGGTCAGCGGCCACCGCAAGGACGGGAGCATCAAAGGTTGTCGTCTCCGAGTAGAATGGCAGCGGGTTGTGCGGGTTGGTCACATCACAGGAGACATCAACGACAACAGAGAGGTGGCGCTTGTCCGACTTGGGGGTGAGCAGCGTCTCGGCCGTCAGGAACGGAGGGATCGGGGTTGCCAGGTAGATGCAGTTGACCAGAATCTCGTACTCGAGCAGCTGCGGGAAGGGGCCGCCGTTCTTGGTCTCGGCCATATCCCAGCGAATAATATTGGCACTGTTGCAAAAGAGGTGGCAGAGGGAAGAAGGGCAGGCTTCGAGGTGAGAAAAAAAAACGACTGGGTTTTGCCACCAAACTGCGCCTGGAACGCTTTTGCGCGCTTACTCGGCAATACCAGCACGAACCAAAAGGTCGCATGCGCCGGTGCCACATCGGCCAAGCGCACCAATGACAATGGCCTTGGGTTGGTTGGCGCCGCCTACGCAGTCAAACATGGCCATCATGAGTTTGATTCACCTTAAATCCGCGCAAGAAATCAAAGCAAGAAATCAAAAGTGTTACCAGCAACAGCCTGGGCAATACGCTTCTTGAGATGGCTCACAAGCTGCTCGTCGTTTTCATACGGTTTGATGGAGGGGTACGGGGTGCCAGGACTACAACAAGAACGAAAAAAACAATCAATGGAAGGTGCTGTGCCGAAACGCCGAATGCAGCATCGCTCTTACTTTGTTTGGTTGTGTGCCCACAGATCCAAACCAACGGCAGCTCCGGCAAAACCAGCCATGTATCCGAATGCAGCGACTCGTCGACCTGCAGTAGGGTTACATGCGTTGCATTGTTTCAGTGTTTCGACCTTGCTTTCGATCCTTCAACATCAACAACGGCATCGTCGTACCCTTCTCGTCGTTCAAAAACTCGAGATCGAGCAGCTGGCCACCGCCACGCTTGAAGCGAGCAAGCAAATCCTTCCAGCCAGCCTGGTTCTTGTACGCATGGCCAAAGTACACGTGACGGTGCTTGAGCGGCGTCGTGTCGTTCTCGGGCAGCTCTTTCAGACCGAGAATGAAGGCGTCTGCGGGTGCGTCTCGCCAAGCGCCGCCAGCAGCAATGGTGCATCCAGCCCTGCGAATTGCACACGATTGATGCAACATGTCAGGTCGGTGGTTGGTGTTGGAGAGTGCGTGCGTGTGTAAGTGTGAGTTTCGTTTCAACTCGGATTGTTCGCTTCTCCCTTTCAACCCTTGCTTTCTTTCTTCATTTCTTCTTCTTCTTCTTCTTTCCCAACGCAAGCCACACACATATCCATTCCAATCGTACCTACGACGATTGAGGAAGGCGGGTCGATGACATAATTTCGCTCACCACCAAAAACCAAACAGGGAAGGACTCAGGTCGTGTCCCCTCGTTCAACTGTGACCATTTCCGAAATCCCCGACAACATCGTTGTACTCATCCCCACGCCCCAATCCCCACCACATAACTCCAACAGTGATCCCCCTACGTCTCATCGATCTGATAGATCTGAATCTGAATCTGAATCTGACCTCCATCCCGATGCTGATCTCCGACTGGCATGACAGGGACAAAATCTCTCCCATAAACTCCCAATTCTCCACCTGGCCTTTCCCCCATTGCCACCATTGCCACCATTGCCACCATTGCCACCATTGCCACCACAGCAAACATCGGCTTTGTTCACTCATCATCGCGACAGTTGGGGGGGGGGGTGGCAATCCAAAAATCACTTACAGCTCATACTCGTGAATGTCGAAAATCCGCTGAGTCGACCGCTCGACAGTGATCCGGAAGACGGCCTCCTCGTGTCCGTCCGCGTTCGTCCTGCGCTCGGCAAGAAGCTTCTTGCATGCATCGGGAGTCAGCACAACGCGGTGCTCGTGCTCCTTGGTCTCCTCGCGCAGCCACAGGTGAGTTGTTGTCGCAGTCATAGTGGATGAAGAATTGGTTCAGTTCAATGGAATCAAAAAAAAAAAAGAGTGAGCTATTGCTTGTTCACACAAACCAAAATCACAACCATTTACATCCATGCACTAGATTCTGCATGAATGCGGGGCGAAAGTATGACAAACCTAAAAACAAAAACAAAAAAAACCAACAAAAAACAAAATCTCAAATTTACAAGTATCTAACAAACACGAATCAGGCAGCTTCATGCGCAAGCCGTACAGTACATGCACACACAACGATGAAAAAGAAACAAAGGGAGCAACATTCCGATGCTAACTCGACAGAAACAGGGGGGGGGGGAAAGCGACAAACAAAGAAAAAATTGTGCCTCAATCCACGGCAACATCAACCAGCCGAGGCTCCTCCACAGCCTGAACAAACACGCTGGCCTTGACGGGATAGCCGTACTCGGAATACACCATGCTGATGGCAAAGACGGCAAAGAATTCAGCGCCATCCCGTCTTCGGCAGAGGCCGCGGAATTGGAACTGCTCGGCGCGACACATGACTGCCTCGCAGCAGGCGCGTGCAAAGCGGTGCCACTCGCTTTCCGCAAACACTCGGAAGAGCAGATCGTCCGACAAGGGTGGCACGGTCACGTCAAGACCCGAGTAGCCAAACATGTCGGTCGCCGCCTCATTTGCGTAGCTGATGCGAATCACAAAGTTGCGAACGCTGCACCGGACGACAGCGACCGGTATTTTATCGTACACGTTGCGAATTACGGCTTCCGAGATGCTATTTGGATCCTGCAGAGCACAAACAACAACAAAACGTGAAACGTTAGAAAAAAAAAACCACCAGAACTCCATTGCAAAACTTCCCCACAGGACACAATTCTACGCATACCATCGATTCGGCGGGTTCTAGTTCAAGCACTTGCTTGCGGACACTGTCATTCGGGAATCCAGCAAGCAACTCTTCTTGCTTTGGGATCATTTCCTCAGCTGTGACGACGCGGAAGAGTTGGGTTTGCCCGATATAAAACCGCCTGCAGGTACAAAGACAAGGACGACACCGGTGAGCGGGATGACAAACAACCGCAGAAGCAATGAAGACAAAACAAACAAATCAAGCTTACACGTAAATCACAAAGCACTTTTCAAGGCGCGGACTGTAGTTGTTGAGAAGCATTTGCTTCCATTTGAGCAGTTCCGAAAAGACAGAAGAGAAGTACTTGCGAATGTCAAAGCGACGCAGAGGAGTGCCGTCCGCTCCAATCTGCTGCGAAGCCGCGACAGAAGCGTGAAGCCCTTCGTAGAGCGTTTGCAGGAGAGCGCTCTCCGAAATGTCCTCGTTGAGCACACCGTCCAGCATGGCGGCGGATGCGGCTTCGCTGTCATTGCCACTTGCTGTGCTTTGGAGCTGGAAGAGGCATTGCCAGGGAAAGTCGAGCTCGGATGCGACATCTATCAACTCCTCAACACTATGCACCGAGGCCGGCGAGTCGACATCGTCGTCGAGCGGTGACGCAGCGTCGTTTCGAACACGCTTGGGTTGGCCGTGAGTGTCGTCCGCATCGCCGACCGAAAACCCGGTCCCGCCGTCAGACAATGGCATGGAGTCCGACGACCGAGCGCTGAGCGGGCCGGCCGCGGCAGAACCAATGTCAAACTCTTCGAGCGACCGTACCTGTCCTCGGCCGAGGGTGATGGTAGCAGCAGGGATGGAGCCAATGGCGTCCGGCTCGTCAAACGCCGACAAGCCCGCGATCGGGTCGAGCTGCATGAGCTGTGCGCCTGGCATCAGGGTCATGCCTGTCGCATTGTCGACGAGGAAGGACGACGCGTCGCCAGCAAACACGCCGAGCGGCGGTGCGACTGCTGACGATTGCAGGGCAGTCGGTGGGGGATACAACGCAGCGTTTGCCTGCTGTGCGAGGTTGGCCTTGGGCCTGGGGACCTTGTGCTCGACGTCAATGCAGCTGTCGGCAATGCCCAGCCGCGAGCATCTTGGGCACGGGCGCATGTTCTCGCACGCCGTCTTGGCTCGCTTGCACGGAGCGCAGACGCGGGAGCACTTTCGGTGGCGTCGGGCGGCTTCACCTGCCTCGCCTGCCTCTGCCGCTGCAGCAGCTGTTGAAGCTGTTGAAGCGGGAGCTGCGGCGGATGACGATGAAAGTCCAGCAGCTGGCGTCCCAGGCACCGACAGACCAGCCGGCGGCGAGAGTGAGGTCGCAGCAGCAGCAGCGGCCTTCTTTGGCTTCCTTGAGCTGGTTTGGTGGAGGATGGCCTGCCGGTGGGACGAGGCCATGGCAGCCTGCAGATTGAGCTGCATCTGCGGCGGGAGCAGGCCGAGCAAGCCATACACGGGCACCATGTTATTGCCGTCTGCTGCTGGTGGTGGTGGTGGGGCCATGAAGGCAGCGTCCGGCGCAGCAGCAGCAGCAGCAGCGGCAGTGACAGTGGCTTCGGGGACGAATTCGCCTCTATTGCTGCTGCTGGTCGTCGTCGTCGTCGTCGTCACGCTCGAGCTCGAGTTGCTCATGGTGTTCATGCTGCTGCTGCTGCCGTGCTGCGTGTGCGCAATGGCGGAGGTCTTGCGTGCTGCGTCGAGGACGACCGAGAGAAGCGGATCGTGCACAAAGTGATTGGCATACGCTCCATTACCATTGCTATTGACGAGGCTGGCAGCGACGGCAGCAGCGGCAGCAGCAGCAGCAGCAGCAGCAGCATTATTGGCATCCACCATGCCAGGAGCGGGTGGCGTGAGTGAGGCGGCAGCATGCAGAGTGCTAGAGTTGTCGCTGCTGTCGGCTGACGGTGAGCCGCCGCCAGAGTGGATGTTGAGCGAGTGCATGAACTGCTGTGAGAATGCGAGCGCCGCCTGCTGTTGCTGCTGCTGCTGCTGCTGCTGCTGCTGCTGAGTAGTGTTGCTATGATGAGCAGAAGGAGCGAGAGAGGCAGACACTGAGGAGGAGGCAGCCACAACAGCCACAGCCGCACTACTACTGATTGGGCCAGTGTCACTGTTATTGTCATTGTAGTCGTCGTCGTCGTCCAGCTTCACCCGTCGCCCTTGCATTGGATGCTGTTGTTGTTGTTGCTGTTGTTGTTGTTGCTGTTGTTGCTGTTGTTGCTGTTGTTGCTGTTGTTGTTGTTGATGGTGATGATGGCTGTGGTGCTGATGCTGTTGGTGAGCAACTCGCGCGTCTCCACTCATTGTTGTTTCGTCCTTTGCCTTATTTGATGGCTTTGTTGTTGTTGTTGTCAATCAAAGAAAGCAAGAAAGGAAAAAAAAAAAGTTGGATTGACAGAAAGAGAAAAAAAAAAGTCAAGAAGAAGAAGTAGAAAAAGAAAAAAAGAAGAGCAGCAAACAAGAAGAAGAACAAGAACAAGAACAAGAACAAGAAGAAGGAAAGAAGAAGAAGTAGTAGAAGGAAAGAAGAAGAAGTATAAGAATAAGAACAAGAAGAGCAGCAAACAAGAACAACAACAACAACAACAAGGAGAACAAAGAAAAGTCATCCATGAAACAACTACTTCAACTGGAAACAACAACGGAAACAACAGCATTTGAACAATCACAACGAGAAAAGCCAAGTAGTAGTCGTGCTCCAAGCCAAGACAGCAAAAGAAACGAGGGGGAAACCGGCTCAGAACGGCAGATTCAAGTTCAATGCAAGTCTCCTCCAATTGCTTCTCAATCTATCAGACTTTGGGGGGGGGGGAATCGAGCTCAATATGTAACTACATGAACCATGTATCTAGTTTGGTTTGTGGCAGACCAACTACAGTACACCACTCTTTGTACTTTGCCATACAGGTCGATACCAGCAGCGCTACAATGCTCAGAGCGAGTGGATTGCTGACGACGGGTGGTCGTCCTCATCACCCAACCCCTGCTGCTTCAACTGCTGCTGCTACTTCAACTGCTACTCCATCTGGTGGGCTCTCGCTTCGTCGCACGCCGGGGGGCGTCGTGTCCGCCGTCGCAGTCGCAGTCTCGGCGCTGTGCTGGGCTGCGTTCCGCTCGTACTCGACATCGTCCAACTCCACTTCATCATCTTCATCATCTTCTTCTTCATCTTCATCATCTTCATCGTCATCTTCATCATCATCGGCTGGAGCGTCGGTGCTGGACAATCCACTGCTCGCGTGCTCGGCTGCCTTGCCGCGCTTTGCTGACATCCAGCCAGCTCACATTGAGCCAGGCATTAACTGTAAGACTATCGAGATGTATGTCTAGTTCACATTCGCATTGACATCCCGTCGGAATTGAATTTGGTCCAATCTTAGTCTTGCTGGACGAGTTTCAAGCATCCGTCACTCAACTGGAAAGCGCGCTCGAGTCGAAACTGGCCAACCCGACGACTGCAATCACTTGGAGCGATGTCATGATTCCCCTGGAACGTATTCGTGATCGGTGAGATTTCAATGACCGAGCGAAAGTTGTTTTCTCGCGGCTGCTCCATGACTCAAAAACTGTGCCACTCAACCCCCCCCCCGGGCTTGCACTGGTAGGTTTGAGGTCCCGTGGAGCGCTGTAAACCACATCAAGGGCGTGAAAAGCTCGCAGGAAACCCGCGATGCGCACCAGCGCGTTCTGGGTCGCGTGATTGACGTCATGAACAAGTTTGGTCAAAGCCAGACCTTGTTCCGCGCAAAGGAGGCCTTGCTTGCCGCCTCCACGTCCAGTGTCGCTCTGACAGCCTCGCAAAAGCACGTCCTGAGCAAATCCTTGCGAGACGCCAAGCTTGCCGGCGTTGCCTTGTCTGCTGAGGACAAGGACAAGTACAACCAGATCTCGAGCCGCCTTGCCCTCCATGGCAGCCAGTTTAGCAACAACGTCCTTGCCTCGACGGCCCAGTTTGCGTTTGTTGTCAAAGACGCAGCCCAGATTGCTGGCCTGTCGCCTGCAGTTCGCGAAATGTTGGCGGCGGCAGAGCGCAAATCTGGGAACGCTACTGCAACGGCTGACGCCGGACCGTGGCGCATCACGTAGGTTTCTTTTTTTTTTGTTTTGTTGTTATCTCACTGTGGGTGCCTCATTGTTGCTGACCCAAGTTTCAAAGAGACTTCAACTCACCCATTGTGCATTTCGTCGCTGGGTTTGTTTGTCATTTCTTCGATTCAGACTCGACCAAGGCATTGTTTCGGCAGTCATGGAAAGCTGCTCCGATCGACGCGTACGAGAGATTGTGCAGCATGCCATGGTCACCCGCGCAAGCGGCATTCCAAACTTGATCAGCGCAGCAGCCGACAGCTCTACACTGACCGCATCGGACAACACTGAGGTCATCCTCGAAATTCTGCGTGGAAAGCACGAACTCGCCAAGCTGCTTGGCTACACGCGGTATGCTGATGTTTCCATCGAGCCGAAAATGGCGAATTCCGTGGACGAAGTTGTAAACCTGATTCAAATGATCCGAACCAAGGCTATCGGGCACGCTCGCTCCGAGTTGCAGGCTTTGACTCAATTGGCACGCGAACAGGGTGAGGAGCACAAAAAAAGCCATCGCTGACTGGGATGGAATGCGGGTTGGTTTGGTTTGGATGCTGACAAAGGCCTTGTGTTTTGTTTTTGTTTCTTTTTGTTTGTTTGTTTGTTTGTTATCGCTTGACCTTAGACCCCTCGATTACCGAGCTTCGTCCTTACGATTTGACTTACTGGTCGGAAAGGCACAAGGAAAAGACGCTCAACTTTAACGAGGCGGATCTTTTGCCATATTTGTCCTTCCCTCGCGTGTTGAAAGCCATGTTCGACTTGGTGTCCGAGCTGTTTGGAGTTCGCGTTGAGGTACGCTTTGCTCATGCTGTGCTCCGCCTTTCGAACTCTCCATCTGCCAGTTCCACCCACGCTTGTGTATTTTTTTTTTCGTTTGTTTGTTTGTTTGTATTTTTTTTTTGTTTTGCTTTTGTTCCCCCTTAGGAACTCCCTCCTGGATCTGTCTCGGTGTGGAACGAGCACGTCCGGTTCTATCGCGTGCTGGACACCAAAACAAACCGGCTCTTGGCTGGCTTCTACCTTGATCCTTACAGCCGACCGAGCGAGAAGCGCGGCGGAGCGTGGATGGACATTGTGGTTTCCCGCACCGCTGCACTTGAAGCCCCGTCCGCTGTGCCGGCCTCGGGCTTTTCCCTATTCTCAGAAGACACTCTGCTGACTGGCGAGAAGGTTGTGCGACGACTTCCGGTCGCGCATCTCGTGTGCAACCAGATGGAGCCTTCGGCCTTCCCGGGCAGCGACGCACCTGTCTCGCTGATGAGCTGGCGCGATGTCGAGACCCTCTTCCACGAGTTTGGTCACGGGCTCCAGCACATGCTCACGACAGTCGATATCGGCGAGGCCAGCGGAGTCAACGGCGTCGAGTGGGACGCGGTTGAGCTCCCGAGCCAGTTTATGGAGAACTGGGCTGCGCAACCAAGGATGCTTGCAGCAATGCTCAAGCATGTTGTCACTGGAGAGACCAAGGACCCCGCAGCCATGGCCGCCGTTTTCCACCGTCGCCGCAGTCACATGGCGGGTATCGCCACCATGCGTCAGCTGTTTTTCGGCATCGTGGACATGGAGCTGCACGGTGCCAACTCCTTCCCTGCATCGCAAGCCCTGCAGGCCTTTTTGAACTCGAGCCGTCCCATCACACCCAGTGACCGCATGCTTCCATTTGCCGTTCAACGCGCCATCAGCGAAACCTTTACTGTTGTCCCTCCGATTGTTGACGACCGCATGTTGTGCAGCTTTTTGCACATTTTCGATGGTGGCTACAGTGCTGGGTATGTATTCATGTTGTCTGAGGTGAATGGTTTGCTTCAACAGCCTGTGATTGACTTTTGTTGGATTGTTTTCGCTCTACAGGTACTACAGCTACAAGTGGGCCGAAATTCTATCTGCGGATGCATTCTCTGCGTTCGAAGAAGCTTTGCTTGAGCCAGCTGCGGACGGTGCGCTCCTGCCCGAAAGCGTTCGCACGATTGGCCGGCGATTCCGCGACACTGTTCTGGCGAGTGGTGGCAGCCTCTCTGCGCAAGACGTCTTTGTTGTCTTCCGAGGCCGTTCTCTCTCCATCGAGCCTCTTCTTCGCCACTACGGCTTGATCTCTGACAGCGAGGCTGCGATGGATTGAATGTTTTGAATCCTTGTGATTTTCGGATTTTTGCAATCTGTCGCGCCGTGGCGTTCCCATGCGCTTTGTGGATTGTTTTTGCTTGATCTGTTAGAATACATCCCATTCAAGCTCTTGTCTGAGCAGAGAAGAAAACAACAACCTTCAGTCTAATTTTGTTTTTCTGGAACCAAAACGCACAGCAACCCAGCGAGAAAAATGGCCAAGAAGGGCGGCATTGACTACAGCAAGTGGGATCACATTGAGATCAGCGACGACGAGGACGAGACGCATCCCAACATTGACAACGCGTCGCTCTTCCGCTGGCGGCACCAGGCGCGTGTCGAGCGCGAGGCTGAGGAGAAGCGCGAACGCGAGGCCCTCAAGCACAACATTGACGAGTTGAGTTTTTGAAACAGCGCGCCTTTTCCCCCTCCGACGACGACGAGTTTGAAGGTCGCAGGAGTGGCGACTGGGTGTGACGGTGTTGGACGCGGAGGGAGGGAAGGAGATTGAAGGGGGGGGGGTCATCAAGCTGGCGATGGAAGACTGTGGAAAGCGAAGGAAACGCAGCCCTGCGACAGACCAGAGCTCCAGTGTGTCAGGGACGTCCGTGATGCAAGTGGGAGATATTAGAAGCATCGTGTTACACTTTCAAAAGTCAACTTGTGCCAGAAAGCGGAAGGCACGATTTGACGTAGGAGGGGGGGGACATACAGCGTTTTCCCTTTGCATCTTGAACGGGAAAAAAAAAAAAAAAAAAAAAAAAACTTGTGTTGTTTGTTTGTTTAGATTGGGATTTGTTATTCAGCGTCTGAGTTTGTTACATTGTTACAGCTTGACTTTGTTACATTAACAAACAAAATGCGCTATTGAAACAACAAAGAGAGCCAACTTTTCGATGCTTGTCACTGCTGAAAAAAAAAAAAGCAAGAACAACAAGTACTGACAAAAACTGAGATTTTGACTCTCAACAGATCGGCCAAGCAACGCCAAGTACTGCAAGCCGCTGCTGCTCATGTAAGCGAAATAAAAAAACAACCCCCACAACTTTGAGATCGCTGCATCCAAGCTCGAGACGATGCTGTAGTTTGTCCCCTCACCTTCCGCCGCTTTTGAAACTTGATGTGGTGAATAATCGCCACGGCCGCAGGCAAAGACGCTGAACGCACCGGAAGATGCCGCCAAGAAAATCGACGCTGCGCTCACCGAGGCTCAGAAGCAAGAGGAAGAGTTCCGGCGCAAGGAAGCCGAGCTCGAGCGAATGGAGCGTGAGCATCCCAAGTGGAACGTCGACAACATTAGCAAGCCCGGCTTCAACAAGACGGTAACGCGCACTGTTGGGCGCCTGGATGAATTCGTCCGTGCCGTGCTCGACGACGACTCACAGCGACCCTCTGTTGTTTTTTGTCCCAGGTGGTGAACAAGGGCGCTGCAGCCACGCCCGCCTCATCCTCAAAGTCGGACGAGGAGGAAGCACAGGATTTGGTGAGGCTACTTGCGTATCGACCAGAGAAACCAGTCCGAACTATTCTCACCCGTTTTTGCTTGTTTGTTTGATCAACTCCCATTGTTGCCCGATTTCCAGCGATCGTTCATCAAGAAGAACGAAGCACGTATCAAAAAGTACGCCATGTACTCCAAGCTCGACGAGACCCACATGTATCTCGGTGAAAACCTCGATCTGGTCTGCGAAGACGCTGCCAACTACCTTGTGATTTGGTGTCTCGAGCTCGAGATGGAAGGCAAGCACGACCTCATGAAGCGGGTCGCCCACCAGACGATTCTCATGCAGTACATGCTTCAACTCGCCAAGTCGCTCAACAACGACCCGCGTGCGAATGTCAACCGTTTCTTCAACAAGTATGCCACCCACTCTCCCCCTTTTTTCCTTTGCATTTTTTTTCTCGGACAATCCTTTTTCGTTCCAGCCCTGTTGTCTAACTCGTAACTTGATTCTCTGCCTCCTTTCCTTTCCTTTTGTTTTTTTTTCTTTTTCCCAGGTTCCGTGTCGCCGACCAACCGTACTTGGACGCATTCCAAGACGAGTGGACGTCGTTCGTTAAGCGCGTGCAAGACCGCGCCAAGGTCAAGATTGCAGAGGCCGAGGCCGAGCAAGAGGCCATTGAGCGTCAGAGCCGCCTCGGTCCCGGCGGCTTGGATCCGTTCGAAGTTCTTGAAACACTGCCTGCACCTTTGCGTGAGGCGTTTGAATCCCGCGACATGGCCAAGCTGCACGCGGCTTTGGCAGCCATGCCTCTCGAGGAAGCCAAGTACCACGTCAAGCGCTGCGAAGACTCTGGGCTTTGGGTTCCTTCCAAGAATACCGAGGCGGACGAGGCGGGCGCCGCCGAGGATGACGGCGCTGGGGTTGAGGAAGAAGGAAGCGACGAGGAGCATTACGAGAAGGTCCCTGAATGAGTTTCAGTGCTGCTTCCGTTGAGTAGTGTTTGCTTTTCATCAATACAACCTGTTTAAGACAATCCAAGTACCGCAACGACAGTGGAACAACAGCGCGTCATGTCTTTTCTACTTTATGTCAAAAGTTCATTAGACTTGTCTCACACTCATTGTTTGGAAGAAAATATCAAGCTATTCAACCATCTCAGGCTCACACACACACACAAATAAAAAATACACACACGGAATGCCAAACCCGCCTCGAACATAAAAATCCTTTACAAGACATCTTCGTCGTCGTCATCATCCACAGCCATCCAAATCATCGGGCGCTTGTCAAGCTTCCTGGAGCGCATTTGAAACATGTTTGGCATAGCGTGGCCACGAGACCGGCGGTACAGGAAGAGGCCGACCAAGCCCAGCCCGCCAACCAGCAGGACAACAGCCACGACAATCAATGCAATCGTGGTGGAGTTGGCGCCCCCTTCCGACGCGTCGGATGCAGTACCTGGAGACACGTGCGTCGATTTCGACGGTGCCACTTTGGAAGTTTCGGCAGATGCCGAGGAGACGAGTGGTGTGGCAGATGACACCGCTGGAGTGGCAGATGACACCGCTGGCGTGGCAGATGATATTGCTGGTGTGGCAGAAGAGGGTGTGGCAGACGAGGCAGTGGAGGAAAAAGGCTCCACGGTTGAAGACAGCAGTCCAGCAGAGGTAGAAACAACTGGCGCAACGCGCTGGCACAGCTGCATTTCTGAAAGCTGCAAGTCCTTTGTGGTCCGACTTAGAGCAGAAGTAATCGAGAGGCGGTAGTACTGGTACGCGTCTGCAGCAGTCATGTTGAAGAACCGAAGCAGAAACCTCTGTGAAAATGTTTCGTCGGTGCGCACGTCCAGTGAAGTCCACTGCGCTCCGTCCGCACTGCCTTCGAGTGACCTAGACGAAGCAAAAAAAGAAACACAAAAATATTGAGCCCAACACAGCCAAAACGCCATAAACACCAGCAAGTGAGTTCACCATACCAATCTCGCGGATCTCGGACCGACATGTCATTGGCCGAACCCAAAATGTAGCCATCAATCGCGACGGGCTCGGCAAACTTGACAGACACCCATGCTTGGGCAGGAGCGACACGTGTGCTATAAAACCACTTGGTCAAGACATTGCGGTCGAACATCATAGCTGCGGTCTCGTAGGGCGGAAGCTCGCCAGTGGCCAGGATTTGCGTGATGGCAGTCGCAATGGGAGTACAGTATTGTTCGCAGGCTAGGCCCACTGCATTGGGCTCACACGCGCACACATTGTTGGCCACGCAGCGCCCGTGCCCGGAGCAATTGTTGAGGCCACTGCAATCGAACGCGACAGCGCAATTGTAGTTGCCGTATCCACTTGCGCATGAGCACTGGCCATCAGCGACACAAATACCATTGTTTGAGCAGTTGCCGACCGTGCGACAGTCAAACTTTTGTGTGCAATCGGCGCCAGCAAAGCCCGGCGCGCACTGGCAGATGGCATTGGCAGTGCAGTTACCGCCCTGGTTGGCGGCGTTGCAGGCAAGAGGGCCACATTGGTACGGTGTGGCAGGCTGGAAATTCGCCACAAAGCCCTGGCGTTGCGAGGACCAGTAAGAAGTGAACTGAACTGCAAATATCTGTCCAGGAACCATGACGATTGGCACTGTCGCCGAGATGCCACACAGGTTGGAGACTTGTGCAAGTGCAGGATGCAACAAGGAGAACGGAGTTTGCAGGGCCATGCCGGGAGTGACCCAGGATTCAGGCGCAAGGGAGGCGTTGACCGAATAGACCACCACATTGTCGCAGTAAAATCCCGGGTCCAACTGGGTGAAGGAAAGCCGAGTGGAGGTAGCGCCATCGGCCGGAGTTGGTCCACGAACAAGCCAGATTTTGCGCACCGTGTTGAGGAAAGCTTCGGCGTCTTCTCGGGGGATTTGGAGCGTGTTGCTTCCGCCGAGCACTCCATCAACCACCTCAAAATCAAGCTCGTCTGGGACGGGAGTAAAGTGGACGCGACCGAACGGCAAGGTAGGTGCAGAGGCTGGCTTGAAGCAGAGTTGGAGCGTGGCTTTGGAAGGGGGCGTCGCAGCTGTACCGGTAACACGAATATCAACAAAGTGATAGCCACCATATGCAATGATTGTCATGATCGGACGGCCATCCAACGTGCTAGTTTGAACGGAGAGGCCAGAGGAAACCACGGAAAGGGTGAGGAATGGGTCGAGCTGTGTGCGATCGTCCAAGCGCAACCAGCCTGTCCAACGAATGCTCCATCCCGCTGGGAAGAGCTCGTTTTGTGGATCCGATGGCCAGGTGAGCTGGCCGGCCGCAAAGTCGATGCTCCGATCCATTCGTGTCCAACGAGAACTTGGAGGAGTGTTGTAGCCTGGCGACCAGCCAAAGCTTGAATCGTTGTAGTAAACGCCCAGGATGCCATGGGTCGGCTCAAACGTATCTGCCATCTGGACGAGATTGAGACAAAGCGCGTCATGCTCGGCATCGGCAGAAGCAAATACGCGGAAGGCTGAGAGCAGAGGCTGCGACGTGTTCAAGTAGGTACTCGTCACTGCCAGCTTGAACGCATTGAATCGCGGGCAGTTGTCCGGGGTGGGACTGGCAAAGCCTCCTGCCAGCGTTTCAGCACCCGCGCCAATCACAAACTTTCGAGTGGCCAAGTCCGAAATGAATTGCACGTCAGTGCGCGCGTCCACCGGCGTCCAGCTAGCACCCCCGTCGGCCGAGCCGTACAGAGTCCAGGACGAAGGGTCAAAGCGACGGTTGTTGGATTGGTACGTGACTGTCAACTGGTAGGCAATGGCGCAGCGCGCAACACCATCCAGAGCAATGGCCGTCAACTCTGTCGTCGAGTTCACGTCAAAAGGCAGCGGTGCAAAGGTCAAATTGTCGTTGTCCATCACAAGGACTTGGTTGGCCACCCTGGGGAACCAAAACGCGTCTGGAGCGCCATACAGCATTTCGACACACGGTGGTGAAAATGTTTTGGAGGCTGGGGGAGCGAGCGGCGTGCCTGGAACGAACGGCACTGCGGGAGGAGGAGCGTCAAACGTACAAGAAGGCACGGCGACGGGCGAAATGAAGAAAATGTTGGCGTCCATCCAGGCCAAGCGCTGTTCCAACCAGGCCTTGAGAGCAGCAACATAGGCTGCCTGCGACGTTCGCGTTGGGGCAACGTTCGACCATTGGCTGTCAGATGGCGGGTACTTGGCAGTGTTGCGCGCGATCGGCAGAGCACCAATCGAGGCAACAAGAGAATCGACGAGCTGCAGCACGGTTGAGGTTTGCAGCGGTCCTTGGCGCAGGTCTTGCCATCGTGCAATCACCCGCGCAACAAAGCAGCCATCTTGCAACATGCGCCGCCACCACAACGGAGCGACCTTTTTTTCGCCGGGGCTGTACCGGTAGTGGGTCCAGACTTGAAAGCCGTCTGGACTCATGCTCCCGTAAAAGTAGCTGTTGCCGAACGCAAGGTTGAGGTCCCACACAGGTCCAAAGACCAGCTTTGCGTCGTCGCCGCGGTCCTTGTACATGTACGCGCTGGCACGGTAGGCGTCCACGTTTTTATACAGCTCGGTGAGCAGCAGGTAGTCGACGGCCGAATCGACGTCAATGTAGGTCGCGTAGCCGAACGTGTTGTTGGCATTGTTGAGCAAGTCCTCGCGCGAAATGTTGGCTCGCGGGATGCTCTCTGGTGCGTTGAACGAGTCGGAAGCGAGCGCGCTCTCAAACGCATTCATGTAGCGCGTCACATAGTCGGTCTGCGTCGGGGTCAGCTCGCTCAGCGGCGGATCGGCAATGACAAGATTGGGCGTGCGAGCCGTAGTGTTGACAAAGTATTCCTTGGTCGGGTCGAGCACGTCAATCTTGACAATGTATCCGCCAGTGGTGTGGTTGCTCCCGGAATGTTTGATGTCGATGCGGTTTTTGTCCGCCTTGATCTTTTCGAGCACAACGTAGACGCCCGAGTACCTGCCAGGATAGCTGAGCTGCGACCCAGGCGTGACCGGGGATGTGGTGTTGGTGGTCGTGTTCCACACGGGCATGACTGCGCTTTCCGAGATGAAGAGTTCGACAAAGACCGAGCGACTGGCATACCGGCCAATCGAGTTGCTCAGAGCGTACGCCAGCGCGTCCTGCACCAAGGTCTTGTCCACGATCGGTCCATACAGGATAAAGTCAGATTCGGACGGCAGGTTGAGGAAGGGCCGGTTGATTGTCTTGTTGGAGACTGGATCCGACCAGAGCTCGACCGAGTACTGCCAATGCCAAACAGGGTGCCGTAAAAGAGGATTGAGTGAGAAAACAATGCACCAATGCATGGTAGCGCTTTAGAAAAACAGCGCGGCGGGTTTTGAGCACAAATCTGAGAACTCGGTTTTCTGTCGATTTCTGCCATATTTCCAAAACCCGTGCATTTCTTGCAGCATCCCACGCCATGAGCCTTGCTTTTGTGTAGGTCCATACATTGTCCTGCTCTTCTCCTCTTCTGGTGCTCTTCAACTCGTCCACACACACACGCAGAGTCACGCAGTTTGCCATGTTTACCTGCTTCTTGATAAAGCTACGCGAAGTCGCGCCACGCAGCCGAATGCCAATCCACCCGTCATAGTTTAAATTTCCAAGTCTACGAAAACAGAACATGCCCAACGGCATCGGACCAGAGTCGAGTCAGCATGAGTGAACTGCTTCAACGATTAGCATCATCCAGCACGTTCGGCCGTTACACAGTGTTGCCGAGACCACCCGTGCTGTTGCTGTCGGACGGTGGCATCTGGACTTGGCAGTAGGCAGGCATGCGGTCTGACTTGTACGTGGCCTGCGAGAGCACGGACGCGGGCGCTGGGAGGTACAGTGCGACGACCGGCAATGGCGAGACAAAGGACAGCGGCGGATCGACGGCCACGGCTGCAGGCGCCATCCGAGCCAGTACGCAGCAGCACGCGACGACACCAAGCATCACTGCGGACATCTTCTTCGTCTTGCCCGTCGCCATCGTGGCAGAGGCAGCAGTCGGACTGCCGCGCCTGTGCCGCATTGTTCAAAAAGCCTGTTTTTTCAAAGCTGGGAACTGAGAATTGGGCTGTGATGATGGGAAAAGGGAGACTGGGGATATCGTGAATCAAATGAATGTATTGCAAGATTGATCCACAGTGCTCTGAATCAACACTCAACTCTGCAATGGGCGAGAGGGGGTGTTGGAGGGCGATTGTTGGCCATTGTGCGCTCTCTTTCACTCGTCAGCATCTTTCCACACCCCCCCCCCGCCTCAAAAACACTAGTCTCCACATCTGTCCTTGGAATATGCTCACCGACTCAGATTTCCACTCAACTTGGAAAAAGAGCCCTTCCAAACTCGAAACCTGTCAGTTCAAGTTTTTTCAAAAAACACAAAAACCCAATACAAAATGGCTGACGACGACCGCGAAGAGCCCACGACTGGCGACGACAAGGTGCGACTCCCCCTGCTTCCTGACTGTGTTGATACTGCTGCTCGCTTACCCGTCTCGGTGGAGAGAAAGAGAGAGAGAGCGAGAGAAAGCAGCAAAGTTCGTGTTGCAAGCAAAAAAAAAAAAAAAAAAAAAAAAAAGTGAAACAATCAAAAAAACCAAAAAGTGAAACGGTTTTCTATGAATTTTCCATTGAGTTTTGTATGGAAAAACAAAAAAAAAAAAAAAAAAAAAAAAAAAAAAAAAAAAAACTCCTCTTGCTTTTCCACACATGGATTGGTTTTGAGTTGCTTGTTGCGCTGGCGGTGCGTTTTGGCTGCTGTGGCGCGTCCTTGCGCTATGCCTGTCCTTTGTGGACTTGAAGCGCGCGTCTGTGGCATGACCTGGGCGGCAGTCGAGGCGCAGTGGGTGGCTGGCAAACTAACACTCCAGCAAGACAATGTGTTTGAGATCGCTTCTTTTTTTTTTTTTTTCTTTTTTTTTTTTTGTTTCCCTTGTTGGCCTTTTGTTTGCTTCCAAGCGCCGCTCGTTGGACAGTGCAGCACACGCTCGTCTTCTTCTTCTTCTTGCTTCTTGCTTCTTCGCTGTCTCTTTGTGTGTGGAGAACGCGGCGACGTTTGATGCATGGCTTCGTTTCTGGTCGTCGTTTTTTCGTTTTTTCAACTGACGAAACGCTCTCACTCTCTCTCTCTGTGTGCAGGACGAAGTCGTTGAGAGCAACGATGTTCACTTTGAGCCCATTGTCAAGCTCAACCAAGTGGAGGTCAAGACCCTCGAGGAGGACGAGGATGTCCTGTTCAAGATGTAAGTTTGCTTTTTGTCGGTCTCTGTCTTCTCTTTAGGCACTGGACGTGTGCGAGTGCGGCCCAGCCGTCGCGGCTGTAGAACGATGAGGGACTTGAGCCTGTTCGTCCCCAGTTGACGGTGGCGGTGACGCCGCACAGAGGCAGAAAATTTGCCCCACATCAACTACCGACCATCGCATCCTTTTTGGTGGCCCGCTCTCGCTGACTTTGTTGTTTTTCCTCGCGTCTGTTTTCTCGACACAGTCGTGCCAAGCTTTTCCGATTCGACAAGCCCACGGGCGAGTGGAAGGAGCGCGGCACTGGCGAGGTCAAGTTCTTGCAAGATCGCACCACCAAGATGATCCGTCTGCTCATGCGCCGAGACAAGACCCTGAAGGTCTGCGCCAACCACATTGGTGAGTGTACACGCTGTTGAGGAGCGTGCATGTCGTCCTCTCTGTTACTTTCCGACAGCCATCGCTCACTTTTATTTGTTTGTTTGTTTGTTTGTTTGTTTGTTTGTTTGTTTTGACCCTCTTTTTCGACCTCGCCAGTTCGCGATGATATGGTCCTCCAAACCAACGTCGGAAGCGACCGCGCTTGGGTCTGGAACGTTGTTGCCGACTTTGCTGACAACGAGCCCAAGCCTGAGACGCTCGCCATCCGCTTTGCCAACGCCGAGAACGCCAAACTGTTCAAGGACAAGTTCGAAGAGTCTGGCCGCAACAATGCATCAAACAAGGGTCAAACACCTGCAAAGGGCGATGCCCCCAGCAGCAGCAGCAGCGCGGCAACACCAGCAAAGGAGGATGACGCAGCAAAAGTTGCCGAGAAGCTTGGCGACCTCAAAGTTGCGGACAAGCCGGAGGGCGACAAGCCCACTGCTTAAATGTCTTCCTCAGTCTGTTGTTGTGTCCTAGTGATCTGGTGGTCTTGCTTAATCCTCTTTTGTTTTGTAGTAATCAAACAAAAACAAAAAAACACTTTCCTAACGAAAAACACGTTTACCTTCTTTGTTATTTGTTTCGGTGTTGATTTTTTTTTTGCCCTAGTGTCCGTATTGCACTCAAAGATACAGTATAATGCTAACAATAACATGGACAAACTGAACTGATAACGGGTTGGAAGAACGACACGAAAAGGCCAAAAACAAAAAAACGAAAAACGCAAAAACTACAAATAAATATTGCATTTGAACTGAAATGCAAGCTTTCGCCTCAATCCATCAGCATTTAGCCGGTCGCACGCGACTTTGAAGCGCCAAACGTTGTGTACGAGTAGACGAGCGAGCCTGCGACGGACAGATTGATGCCCAGAAAGTTCTCGGGAGAGTACCGGTAGTAGGTGCCAAACATCATACCAGAGTAGGTGCTGATGGTGTTTTTCACCCCTACAACCGTCGTTGTCAAGGGGGAGTTGGCGTTGGTGCATAAATACATGGTGTAGTTGAGCAGCAGGCCCATGCACATTGTGAGGGCAAACCACAACACAAAGAGCGGCTCAGTCCACGCCGGATAGTTTGCGACTGCCGTCCACTCCTCGGGGACGAGCACAAGGTATGCCATGGCGAGTGGTATGCCGAGCAGCGAGTTGTAGTAGAGCAGGCCCAGCGTGCCGAGGTCGCGCGCATCCAGTCGCTTTTTCAACAGCACTCCGGACAAGGCGGTGCACAGATTGTTGATCATGACCAGAACATAGCCGTCGCGGTCATAGGCCAGGTCACTCCAGGCGGCGACAATGGCGCCAAGGATGAGGAGACCGACGCTCATGACAACGGGCGTGGGGGCTCGATTGCCCAGCACCAGCCTTTCCAAAACCATGGTCAGAAAGATGGAAAAGCGGCGCAAGACGGTGAGCATTGGTAAGCTGAGGTGCTGGGTGCCGCCGAGGCCGCTGGTCGAGTTGAGAACAAACAACACCGAGAGCGGGGCGGCTTTGGACACGACGCTTCTGGACATGGCTGGCAAGCGGACAAACCGAAAGAGTTGCAACGCACGCAAGACCAAGGCAGTGAAGGCAAACTGTGCGAGTGCCAGAACGACAAATGATGGAAACGCGTAGGTTGTCAGAACGGCCTTGTTGACGAACATGATCATCAGGGAGCAAGTCCCGTAAGCAACTGCGGTGATAATCCGCCAACGCCGCGACGCCGCGGGTTTGAACGGTCGTGGATCAGGAGCAGCCGAGTCGGATGGCACTGGCCCTCGACCTGCAAGGAGGTGATGCTGGCTGCTGCTCCAATCCGAGGAGTGCTTGGTCTTGTTCGGGGAGATTGACAACATTGGATCTTGATCGCGCCGGTCGAGCGGCGGAATAACGACGGCCGCAGTATCGCCTGTGATTCCCGTAGCAGGAGTAGTAGCAGCACCACTCTGCTGCGACCAGTGCTGGCCGAGCAGTGCCAAGTGCGGCTGTTGCCGGGCAGCCTGACTAATCGGCGTTTGGCTCGTGTCGTCATCGCTCAGCGCGGCGGCGTCCTGCAGCAGTGGCAGCGTTGTTCGTCTGCCAGCGTTACCAGTGCTCTGTTGGTACTGCTGATGGAGCGCAGCAGCAGCAGCAACAGCAGCAGCAGGGCTGAGCAGGGCGATCTGCGGCAGTCCCGTTGCAGAGGCGCTCGTGGACAGGCTCAGCGGGCTCATTGTCCCCGGCAACGGCGTCCCCGGCGCAGTGCTGATGGTCGGGCTGGCAGTCGCAGAGCCGAACGTGTCCTGCAGCACTGAGAGCACAGCTGGGTTGCGCATCGATACAGCACGGTGTGGTTTCCAACTGAGAAACGAACGCGTTAACCTGGACTGAGCGGCCAAAACTTCTGAGAACGATCGAAACAAAAGCCCAGATTTTGTGGGTGTTGAATAATCAAACATGCCTTGCTGTCATTCACAGCTTGCTGTTTTGGCTGTTGGTCGTCTGAGCCGATTTGCGTTGGGCGCTGTACTGCACCGGCGATTGAAGCCGTTTCGCCTTGGATCCTACAGTAGATCCAACCAACCCCAAACTTACACCATCCACTGATGGCACAGTACTTGCCATGTTTCTATTTTTGCTTGTTATTGTTCTCAGTCGCATTTTTCTTTTCTTTTCGTTGCGTTGCGTTGTTAACTGTGTGACTGAGTTTTTTTCCATTGAAAACCATGTCATCACCGGCGTCGACGTCATCCGCTCCGACTGCAGCGGCATCAGCAGCAGCGGCATCATCAGCATCATCCAATCCAAACGGCGTCGGCGACGGCAGCGCAGGCGAAGGGCTGTCCAAGTCCGACTCGGAGCCGGGCGAGCACGGCGCTCTGGGTGGAGGCAGCAGCACGGGACCGAACGCTGCTGCTTCATCTGCTGCTGCGGCTTCAACTGCTGCTGCTGCTTCAGCATCGTCAGCATCGTCATCGCCGTCATCGTCAGCGGCAGGCAGAGGCGGCGGCGGCGGCGCAGGTCGTCCCGTGCCGTGGAGCCGCAAGCACAAGCCGCCCGCAACGCGCTTCCAGCCCGGCGAGGTGCTCGGCGCGTCGTCGTCGTCGTCGTCGTCGTCGTCGTCTGCGTCGGGTCAGCAGCAGACGCAAGTGTTGCCATACTCCATCGACAGCTGCTCGTCGTACTCGGCGCAGTACCTGCCAACCAACATTCTGGTAAAACTTAACAAAAGGAAAAAAGCTGTAAAACTCAGATTTCTGAGATTTCTGAGCACTCTCCGACAGCCGACATTTAAAGCATTCCACGATGATCACGATGGTGGCGATGACCAGGACTCTCATGAATCATATTTGCTGCAAAATTGTAGGTCGATAATCCAACCGATCAAAGCTCGCGATGGTCGTCCAACGTCAATAATCATATGCAGTTCCTCATGCTCAAGCTGGCAGAACCATCGGTCGTCAAGAGCATCACCCTTGGAAAGTACCACAAAGTCCACGTCTGCAATGTTCGAGTACGTCTGGTTTGGTTGTTGTTGAGTTCTTGAATGTTGTCAGCTGTTCCTCTGAACTCACTTCATTCTGATCACACTACAGGAGTTCAAGGTAGACTTGCGCTCGCTTCCTATTGCGATGTGACTTTTGGGCCCGAATGGGTCTGCTCGTTGAAGTGGAATTGACTGACCTTTTTCCTTTTTTTTTTTTCCTTTGTCAGGTTTTTGGAGGCATGACAACGGAAAACATGGAAGAACTGCTTCACAGTGGATTGAAGAACGACACAGAGGCAGAGACGTTGCTCTTGAAGCATTCAACCAACAATATCATCTTCCCGTGCCAATACATCAAAATTGGTAAACCGTCTACAAACCTGCCCCTGCGTCTGCGTCAACGTCCGCCACTCAAAGATCGTTGCCAACTCATTCTTTTCGTGCGTGCTTCATCTGGTAGTTCCCGTGATGGCATGGGGACCCAATTTCAACTTTAGCATCTGGTACGTCCAGCTCAAAGGCTTGCCTGCCACGCCGCGCATCGTCCAGGAATTTGACAATGTAAGAATTTGGGGGGGGGGAATTGTAGGTGCTTTTGGGATGATGCTGTTTGCTGCTGAGCGGTAGCCCTGGGGTTACTCACCATACGCTTGTCATAGTTTCGCGAGCGACAGGCAGTGCGACTTTGCCTCAAATATCTGCGTCAGAAAAACCACATGGAGGCCTTTGAATCTCTTCAACAGCGCACTTCCATTCGTCTGGAAGACCCCATGTTGACCGAGTTGCACGAGCTTGTTGTGAGTTTCCAAAAATTGTGTTGCGCTGGAACAAACGGTTTTTTGCTTGCTTCCAATTGTTCCCGCTCTTTAACGTGGATCGCTCATGATCCCCTCGACACTTTGTCTGGCTACCTCGTGCAAAGGTCATGCAAGGTGACTTTGACAAGGCGGAACAAACGATGCTCAACGCCATCGATCAAGACCTGTTCGCCGAGTACATTTTCGACTCGCCTTGGACTCCCATGTGGAAGCGACTCGTGCCTGTCACGCAAGGTCCGTCCTGATGCTTGATAATCTGACGAATGGTTGATGTCTGTCTGGAAAGAAAAGTTCCGCCGACTCGTTTTGTTTGTTGTTTTGGGCCCGAGTAGAAGGACACGTGGCAACTCGCATCCCTGGTCCCCGAGGAGGTCACCAGATGTGCCTTGATGAACGCGACGGTGAGTTTTTTGTTTTTTTTTTGGATATTCAGTGCGATGAGTTTTGTTTTTGGATTCGACTCACTTTTTGGGGGTGTTTTTGGCTGTGCGGTGCAGGTGTCATTTACTTGTTTGGAGGCTGGGATGGATCTCGCGAACTGGGCGACTTTTGGGCGTACAAGATTGCGCAAAACCAGTGGACATGCCTTGCAGACGATGCAAGCATGTTTGGCGGTCCGTCCGCACGCTCGTGCCACAAGATGTGTTTGAATACCAAGTCCCGTCAACTTTTCGTTCTGGGGCGCTACATGGAATCTGACATCTCGCCCGCCTCCGAGCTGACTGTAACGCCACTGACTCTTCGGTCATTTTTGTGATTCTTGAGTGGGTCGAAGAAGGATTCACCATCTCATTTTGGCGGGTGGTTTGAACTTTGGCTAGAGCGACTTTTACATGTACGACATTGACAGCGCGACATGGCAGCTGATTGCGGCGGATACATGGTCAGCCGGTGGTCCCAGCCTTGCCTACGACTTCCAAATGGCGTACGATCCGGTGACGGATTGTCTGTTCGCATACGGTGGTCGCGTTGTGTTGCCAACCACTGTTGGCAAGCCAGACATCGAGCAGACAATCACGAGTCAACGAACAAACACGCTGTTCATGTATGACTGCGCGAATGGCGCCTGGTCCTCGGTCCTGAACCTGGACGACGCTCCGCAGTTGAAGGCGCGGATAGAGCACTCGATGGTGCTCGACCCCGAGAAGCGCTTGCTGTATATTTTTGCGAATCGGAGGCTGAAAGAGCAATCAAGGTATTGCTGCTGTTGTTGTTCATAGTGTCGTTTTTTGTTGTTGGTGTTCATCGTGTTCTTGGATTGTTGCACTTTCTGTTGACTCATCCGCCTTCTGTGTGTCTCGATGCGCAGCGATCTGTTGACATTCAATCTGGACACTCACGAGGTTTCGGTCCTTCTGGATGAGATCATTGCCTCTGGAGGTCCTGAAACAGGCTTTGCCCATCGCTCCACCATTGATCCGGTGCTCGGGGAGATTTACATTGTTCCTGGGCCGCTGCGTGACCTTCGCAACAACCAAGAGGTTGTCAATCTTGCCTTTTGGCTCTACTCGACGACTCTTGGACGCTGGTATGTCGCTGTTGGCGGACTTGGGGGCGTGGTTTACAGGTTTGGTTTTTTTGTTTGTTTTTTGCTCAGTGGTTGGTGTGGCTTTCCATCTCGTTCTTCGTTCAGGCGCCGCGTGTATCGCACCGAAGTCACGGACGTCGATCATTGGCAACAGCCTCAACCGACTCCTCGCCCTCGCATTGCACACCAACTTGTTCACGATTCTGCAACAAAGGTATCACAAGTCGTTGCACGGAGCGTGTTGGACATCTTGCCGAACTGCATTCTCACTGATTTTGCGTCCTTTTTGTTTGTTTGCTTGATTGCTTTCCTTCAACGCAGACTCACTACCTCTTTGGTGGCAACCCTGGAGATAGAACACAACACGAGCTCCGTTTGGACGACCTGTGGTCGTTCAAGATTGAGCGCCTCTCACATGACACATTCCGAAAGCGCTGCATGTTCCTCATTCGTCAACAAAAGTATCGAGAGATGTGCGCATACGCGTCGAGCATGGAGGCGCTTCGGTACTTGCAGACCGATCTTGCCGCGACCGTCAATCACAACAATCCCGTCGAGAGCGCCAACTTCCGAGCCCTTTCGGCTGCATTGTTCCAGCGCCGTGCTGGCTCTGGGATGCAGGATGCCTCCTTTTCCGCTGCTGCTGCGGGTGGGATGGAGCCGTCCGATACCTTCGGGGCGCGCTCGAAATTGTTCGAAGAGCTCGCCTCCTTCTTCCCGTCGGATATGCGCCAACCAAGCATTAATATTGTCGATCTGCTTTCATTATAAATATTCCGTCGCTGTGCTTGTCAACAGAGTATACAGTAAAGTACAAATTTGTTCTGCTTCTTCTTGAACAGTCCTCCAAGATGGTGATGAGCGTTTGGGGTGGTTTCCAAAAGATGAAGCGAGCAACACGATCGGAATTCGTTCTTTTAAAATGTGAAAGCATACAAGGAAAGTGATCAAAAGCAATGCAAGGAAAAAAAAACCGCGCTTAGTTTGACAATCCGGTTGAAAAAAAATGAAAACGCGGCGGGAGGAGCGTGCATGTCTTTGAAACACGCCTCGAATCCCCCTAAAGTACAAAATCGCATGAAAAGATGATTGCATCACATAAAGTCATTGTTGTGATGCCGGCCGTATGCCCCAGCATTATTGATGGGTCGCCCTGCAGTCGTGGAGATTATCCGAGGCGGAGACGCGTAGCCACTGAGCCCACTGCCCTGTCGAGCCAGCCCAGGAGCAAAGCCCATGGCCTGTGCATTCGCAAGGGTAGCGTTGTGCAATTGCTGGTTGAGGTAGTTTTGCGAGTTGACCACGTCCAGCTGACCGAGCGAGTGCAGATTGCTGGCCGACCCATGATGCCGCAAGCCGGGAATAGAGGTCTGCGTGGTGTACTGCGGGGGTCCGCGGTTTGCTTGTGGCGGCATCATCATGCTGTCGCGCTGGGGAGACGCGGGTTGCGAAGAGTGGAGCGGCTGCTGCATGTTTCCGTAGGCCGGGTTGAGTTGCTGAAGATGCAAGTGACTTTGTAATTGATAGTTGAGATCGTGACTTTGCAAAGACTGCTGCGAAGAGTACAGGTTGGACAAGCCGCCGTGGTGAGACTGCTGCTGCTGGTGCTGTTGCTGCTGTTGGTGTTGTTGATGTACCTGCTGCTGTTGGTGCTGCTGCTGCTGGGTTTGCGGCTCGTTGAAATTGAAATTTGGTTGTTGCATGTGCATCTGTTGATGGTGCAGTTGGTGGGGGTGTGCGTGTTGCTGGTGGGGGAGCTGAAGATGAGACTGCTGTTCGTGCTGCTGGTGCTGCTGTGATTGCGGGGCAAATTGGGACTGGTTGTAGCTGGCCGCATTGCCTCCCCACTGCAAGTTGAAGGCCATCTGCGTGCCGTGCTGGCCAAAGCTCGCTGGGCCGAAGTGCGGGCTGGACGCCAAGGCATGGCTCCCGCCGCGCGCGACACGCGGAGAGCTGCTGTACATGCGGCGATTGTTGGAACGCATTGCTGATGTCAGGCTATCACGCAGCCCGCGCAGACTGCCGACGTTGGAGTGAGAATTCGGCGCGGCGGCCCCTTCTTGGGCAAATCCATCCTCGGCCATCATGGCATCCATCAGCGACGGCGCCACGTAAGTAAAGCCCGAGAAAATGTTGCTTGCGCTGGCACTCAGTTTGTAATCGACCGGCGAGTCCACCGGAGTCATGTTGGTGAATTGGGCGTCGAAATTGCGCGTGTCCTCCTCGTTTTCCTGTCAAAAAAGATCGTGTCGGTGAGCTGAGGAAATCGGGGCACCTCCCTTCCTAGCACAGACACGGACGAGGGACGAGGGGGAAAAAGTGCCAGCTTACAATGCGAGGCTGGATGGGCATCTCGATCTCTCGATTGAGCAGCTTTTGAAAATCAATGTGGGCAAAGAACGGGTGGGCGGTGATTTCGTACATGTCCATTTCGCCGCTGCCAAGACGAGTAGAAACGTTTCGTCGGAGAAGCTGGCAAGGCATCATGCGGACAGTGAGATGTCTGCAGTGTCGTGCACAGCAAGAATGGATGGGCAAGTCACAAATAGTTATTACCTTCTTGAGCAAGTCGCAGGCATTCGGAGAAAAGTAGGGTGGCAGCTTGAGCTTTCCCTTGACAATCTTTTCCATGGTCGCTTTTCGGTTGTTGCATACGAATGGAGGCTACGGTTCAAAGAGAAGTTGGGTGCCAGAACCGGGAGGGGCGTGGGAAATGAGAGCGCTGAACTAGACGAAAACGAACAGGAAATGCCAAACATTACCTGGCCTGCCAGCATGTCATACATGAGAGCTCCCAAGCTCCACCAATCAACCGCCTTTCCATGGCCTTGTTGTGTCAAGATCTCGGGTGCCCTACAGAACAAAAATCAGGTGCGTGAGGTGCCTGTTCATCCAATGTTGGAAGAATTCTGAAAGCTCGACCCTTCTTACATGTACTCGATGGTGCCACAGAATGTGTGTGTACGATCCGTGGGTTCATGAATGGACTCTTTGCTCAAGCCAAAATCGGTTAGAACGACGTGACCGTGAGAATCCAAGAGGACATTTTCTGGTTTCAAATCGCTGCAACAAAAAAAAAAAAAAAAAAAAAAACGTCCAACAATGAGCGCACAAACGTTGGCGAACCTCCAAACATGAAAGCAAATTGCAATGGAACATACCGGTAAATGATGCCGAGCTTGTGCAAATGACCCAGTGCCAGCACAATCTCCGCAAGATAGTAACTGGCAGCGTCTTCAAGGAAAATACCCTCGCGATCCATTTGGGCAAACAACTCGCCGCCGGCGACATAGTCGAGAATGAGATAGAGCTTGTCGTCTGTCTGGAAGGCGTACTGCAGCGACACGATGAAAGGGTGCTTGACTTCTTCCAGAATGCTCCGCTCGGCCTTGGTGTGTTCCGTGTCCTTCTTTTTGCGAATAATGTGTGCCTTGCGCAACACCTTCATGGCAAAGATCTTGCCCGCATCCGGACCCGAGACTTTCCGCACTTGAATGACCTGTCGCAGGTGATTACAACGCAGTCGGAAGCAAGTGAACACGACTTGAAAAACACGCAAAAGCGAGGAGGGGCGGGGTGCGGAAGGGGGGGAAAAAAAACAAAAATCTGGGTTGTGGTTTTGTTGGTTTCGGTCGGCTGCGGTTTAGAGAGTAAATCTGGGACTGCCGAAGAAGAGGAGGAGCGGCGTTGGTGTGTGTGTGCCGTTGCACGCCTCACTCAAGCACAAAACAAAGACAAACCAGCGAGACAGACACGCAGACACTCGTTCGCCCTCGTTGACGTAGACTCGCTCAACGTTCGCTCGTTCGCCTATTTTTTTTTTTTCCTTTTTTTCCGACTGTTTCAACCGCCAGACTCGCGTTCGATTATGTTTGAGCGGAAGCTGCAGTGTGCATTCGTGTGTACGTTACCTTGCCATAGCCGCCCTTGCCGAGGACCTTGAGCAGCTGAAAGTCTGCCGGACCAATCTTCTCGTTCTGGTGGCGGCTGTGGTTCATATGGTTGACGAGGTCCATGACTGGCAGCGACTCGGTTACCACGCCTTCCTCCAGCAGGCCCAGCCCGCCAGCGCCATTCAGAATGTCGATGCCCGCGCCGTCCACTGCGGCTGCGGCTCCAGCTCCGGCTCCGTTCAGCAGCAAATCCTAGCAAACGCAAACACGACACAATAAAAAAAAAAAAATCAGCCAAAAATACAATAAAAAAAATACAAGGTTTCCATTGAATTTGCATTGCCTTTTTTTTTTCTTTTTTTTTTCTTTTTTTTTTCTTTTTTTTTTTTTCACGTCAGCATCATCTTCTGTCGCTGTTTCAGTACCGTGTAACGAGGCTCTTGCTTGCTCTCCTTCTCCCGATCAACTCACTCACTCAGTTTCTCTCTCTCTCTCTCTCTTTCTCTCTCTCTCTCTCTCTCTCTCTCTCTCTCTCTCTCTCTTGTTCGCCGCTTTGCGCGAATGCTGGTTGGGTCAACAAATCCCCCCGCTTTTTTTTTTTTTTTACTTTGCTTTTGGTCGATTGTTCTGCTCGCTCTGGTTTGCTCGCTCGTGTGTGCATTGTTCAAACAACAAGTCCACCAGGTGCTCAGGGAGGTGGTTGTGCGCACCCCAGCTTCAATCGTTCTGAAACAAGTGACGCCTCTTCTTTTTCTCTTTTTTTTTTTTTTTTTTTTTTTTTTTTTTGCCGCTGTTTTTTTGGACGTGTTCGGTTTGCTTCCGTTGTTGCTCTGCTCTGTCGGGTGACAGCTCGACAATGGGGGCGCTTACAGGAATCTCTTCGTCAGTCTCCTCAAAGACGGAGCCGCCGGAATCGGTGCGCTGGCTGTCCGCGTCGTCGTGCTGCTGCTGCAACTGCTGCTGATGAAGCAATCGTTGCTGGAGCTGCTGCTGCTGCTGCTGTTGCTGTTGCTGCTGTTGCTGCTGGTGTTGAAGCTGCTGCTGTTGGTAGTAGTAATAGTCAGCCTGCTGCTGCTGCTGCTGGCCCTGCTGTTGCTGCTGTTGCTGCTGTTGCGACTGCGAATGGTGACCGACAACATTCTGGAGCCGACTGCCTCCGCTGACTCCGCCAACGCCGCCGTTCGACATCATCCCAGACATGTTGACATCGTCAATGTCGAAAATATCGTCGCTCATCTTCGAAATCGCAGAAGAAGAAAGAAAAAGAAAAAAAAAAAAAAGAAGAAAAAAAAAAGGACTGAAATTTTATCCGTTTTGGTGTCGCCATCTTTTGGCTTGTGGTGTTGTCGGTGATCATCCGTGTCTGGTGTCGCCGCCCTGGATGCAAAGTGTTGCAGTGTTGCTACATTCATGTTCAGCATAGTGATTAAAATATTTTGACAGGTCGACTGAAAGTTGTGCTTCTATTTTTTCACAAGTGGTGTTATCAAGTCTCGCCAACCCCGTTCGCCTTCTTCCCAAAAGCACAAATAACTCATGCAAGTACCTTAGAAGTGCAGCGGGGTCGAAGCAGCCAACAGGACGGTGCTGTATCATGGGCAACTGGTGATTGTGGAGTGGTTTTTGTTTTGTTTTTCGTTTTGGGTGCAAGGAAGAGCGCTCCCAATATGAAGCCGCCAAACCGCCTCCGTCACGAGAGGAAAAGCAAAACAACAAACTTCAAAAAAACAAAAACAGACCTCGCGAATGCAGCGTTTCAATTGAGAGTCCTCCCTTTGAGAACTGATGTGAAACTGCTCAGTCGCCATCTACCAACCCACAACCCCGACCGAAAGCCGCTCCGACAGAAAAACTTTCAAAAACCACACATTCACAAAAAAAAATCAACTCATCATGCTGAACGGACGAAGCAAGCAAGGCCCGGCCGAGTTTGACTGGCGGGCAATGGCGCTCGGCAAGAAGCACCAGCGCAAGTCGATTGGGTTTGGCGCCTACGACAAGAAGAACAAGAGCCATGCGCACGAAATCCACATCCGTGAGCTCTGCGTGGCCACAGGCGCGCTTGGCTGTGCACTGTGGGACGGCGGCGTTGTGCTTGCCCGCTGGATTTACGAGAACGGCGCGGCCTTCCGCGGGCAGACGGTGCTCGAGCTTGGCAGCGGCTGCGGCTTGCCGGGCGTCCTGGCCGCGCACTACGCCGCGCACGTCACGCTCACAGACTACATTGACCCGGTGCTGGACAACCTGCGCTACAATGTGCGTCTGAACAGCGAGGACGCCGACGCAGACCGCGGCGTTGACGCAGAAGCTGCTGCCACGAGCACCACCACGAGCGCCACGAGGACTGGGCTGGACGGTGACCAGCCATCATCGTCATCACCACCATCCAGTGATCCGCAAGAAAAGACCACCAACGCCGATCCAGAGAACACGAGTGCATCGTGGGCACCCGTGGCTGACTCCGTCACTGGTGAAATGCAGCCGTGGAGGCGAAATCTCACTCCGCTCGTCACCGTTGGCTACTTGGATTGGGATGCAGTCGCCGCTGCCAGCGCCTCGCTTGCTGGGTTGAGTCTGGAGGAGCGGCGAAAGTGCGCCCTTGAAAATGAAAAGGCGCAACGGGCCGAGCAAGAGCAGCGAAAGCTGGAACATACCAAGGGTCTGCGGTGCACCATCGAGTCCCTTGGTCGTGAGTTTACGCCTCAGGACTGGTACCATTGCACAGACTGCCATGGCTCGGACATGACGCTAGGCTGTTGTGCGTCGTGCGTCAAAGTGTGTCACGCTCAACACAACACCAAGTTTGTCGAGCACTCCCGATTCAAGTGCGACTGCTACTCGTCGGAGGCTTGTGTCTTTGAGCAGCAAAGCCATGCTCAGGGCATCAATCTGCACATCGAACCTGTAGACGTCATTATTGGAGCAGAGCTCACGTACAGCCTTTTGAGTGTGGACTCGCTGATTCAAGTTGTCGACACCTTTTTGAAGCCGGACGGTGTGTTTTACGAAGTGCTGTCTGAAGATCGTGACGGCGTGTCCGAGTTTGTTGATCGCATCCAGAAGCGAGGGTTTATTGTGAAAAGGTGAGTGAATTTGTTTTTTCGGGTGGTGTTTGATTTGTGTTTGTCGGTGCTCATCATCTCTCCCCTCTCTTTCGTTCACATCCCAAGTGTTCCTGTTCCCGCAAGGTTTATGGGCAACTATGCCACAAGACAATGGACGTATCAAGACACGGAAACGTATCGGTGAGTCGTCGGGAGCGCATTTGTTCTTGTGTTGATGTCTGCGTTCCAGCCAATCACTATGCTCATGTTGAATCCGGCATACTCAGATTCTTTTCATTCCATCGACCAGGCTCCAAGCACCGCGATATGCAATAATGTTCCGATAGTTGGTTGCTGAATGGGCTTTGTTGAACAAGACAACAAAATAGAAAAATACAAACGGTCGCGTTTCTAATTATTATGAATGAATGGGTACAAGAGTTGAAGCTACGGTCGTCGAGTGACAATGCGACGGCCATCACCATCGCGCTCAGACGGCAGGTTGCGGGCAAATCCATCAACAACGTCAACGACGGGCGGAGGCCGCTTAAAGTTGTCCATGAAATCCGCAATGAAGGGACTCGACGAAAGGCCTGCATAGGCGTCACAACCCTGCGTTCGTGCTTGCTTGTCGGATGGATGAGGATGTGGCAAACGATACACCTTGGGGATATGGACGCGCATGATACTTTGTCCAGCCTGCTCGTGGAAGAGCTGGAAGAGGCGTCGTCCAATCATCGATTGGCAATTGGTATTGAGCAATGCGGTTTGCTGTGTCTTTGTGAGATTTCCATCTGACGAGTTGCAGCATGTAGTCAATGCGGTTCACGTCGCCAGTGATGCAACAGTTGTGGCAAAAAGCGTGAGTAAAAGCGACAACATCCATCACCACCTTAGGGACCACCTTACACGCCTGGGTAAACCGCTGGATGGTAAAAACGGGGTAATCGGCCTGCAACTCTTCAAAAAAGCCTGCGTCGGACATGAGCTGAAGGGGTGCATTGGGTCGGAGACGGAACGGAATCAGCGCCAACACCGTGTCACCCATGGCGAGCTGGCGAAGGTTGGAGGGAATACCGACGCCCGGTAAGACCAGCTGGAAGTCACACAAGACAACAATGGTCTTTGGGTCGAACGCGGACAGCACAGAGTGAATGGCCTGCAGAGTAAGATTTGTCTTCTGTTACCGCAGCAATCATACAAAAAAACGTTTCCAAAGGTTAGATGTCCCGCACGGCCAACATCCTGTCAATGCAAAGCGAATAGCAAACCTTTTTGGACACGTAGCTGGAACCGGCACCCAGTTTGGTAATTGCAGACGGCAAGTCCGGATGAGGTGAATCAGAAAAGTCAAGCACCACCCCTCGAACGCGATTGTCCTTGTTCATGTCGGCAATGTATCGAACCATCAACATGGCATCGGTAATGTTGTTTGGCAGCTGATGAATGGAGAAGGAGGGGCGGCGGTCAATGCGAGAGGGTAGGTTTTCAAACGCACAACAAAAGCAAAAGGTTGGCGCGAGCTTGTGATAACAGTTGTCTGCCCTCTCCCCCCTCCCCCGCAGTTTAAACAGGTAGTGTGTTCCGTACAGCATCTCGCACAATGTACAGCAGCACGATGGGCGTTGGACGGACTGGTTCGCTCTTGTATTGCAGCTGCTGGATCATTCCACACTCGCTCATCACAGTTGCTTGTTCGGTTCGAGTATAAGTCTACAAACGTGTCGAACTGAATGAGTAAAGTAATAGTTGCATTGATACCGAAATGGTTTGAAGGTGCGATGTACCAATGGGGCCCCAAAGTATCGAGCGTCCATTGTAAAAGTGCTCAAACGAAGGCGATCTGAAGTCAGGTAGAAGACTTGGCTGATCGTGGAACCGTTGGTATGGTCCACAGCAACCAATCGCTTGTTGCAATAGAAAGCCTGCTGGACATGGTATGGTCTAAACCCGAAAAAAAATAAAAGGCAAAGTCAGTGTTTGAAAAATCCGACGTCGCACAGCGAGCGACGCCGCGCGAAACAAACTTGGACGGGAAAAAAAACCTGACGACGAACTTACATGGTTGGAACCACAAACGGCTCAAATGCAAGGTCAATATCCTCGGCAACAGCGGTGGTGATTGGCCAGCGCAAAAGGGAATCGATGTGCTCGAAGATTTCGAGCGGCACAGCATGGACGGGAAGGGCCAGATCGTACGCAGTGCGCGGATGCCAAGGCAGTTTCGCCGCGTTGGGCATTGCATGTACCCCGTCGCACATCATGTCGCCAGACGATAAACTCAGACGGGAGGAGACACAGACAGACGAACTGAGCGTAATGGGATCCAAAAACGAAAAGCCCATCAGGTAGTTCTTGAATCCTAGCTGGATGTCAAACTGGCCCGGTGGACGCTGAACAGGCGGACGGACTGGAATGTCGCTTTCGTAAATCATGCGGTAAATGGCCGCTTCGGCCAGTCGCTGACGCGGCTCGGCAAACCGTCGCACTGTTCGAGGTCCGTTGATTTTCATCTTGTCGCGGAAGGCGGCATTGGTGGCGGCGTACTCGAGGGCGGAAGCCAGCGCCTGTGGATTTGTATAGTCGCGCACCAGATAGCCGTTTTCCTCGTGTTTGATGATTTCGTTGACCGGAGACATGTCCGAGGTGACGACCACCGCGCCCGCGGCGAGCGCCTCGACAAACACCACCCCAAAGCCTTCCCATCGGCTAGGCGTGCAAAAGACGTCCGTAAACGAGTAGAAATTGACAAGCTCAGAGTTCTCCACGCCGTCAAGCATCACGACGCGTTTTTGGAGGCCTTCTTGCGCAACCAGGTCCTGCAGACTGGCGAAAAAGTTGGCATCGCTTGTGCTGGATCCAATCATAATCAGCATGTAGTCGGGTCCAAGGATTTGCATCGCTTTCAGCAGAGTGTCGCCGTTCTTTTGGGCTGTTTTGCGACCGACATGCAGGATGCGATACTTGAATCCAGGGTACTTTGCTTCAAAAGCCGCCCGTCCAGATTCGGGCTGCGGGTTGAACACGGCCAGATCGACAGAGTTGGAGTACGGGAAGATTCGGTCGGGGTTGACCCCTCGCTGGGTCAGGATGGAATCCAGCGCTCGACTGACAGTCATGACATAGTCGGCTTGCGCGATGGAGCTGTGCAGCAGACGCGGGTTTGAATCGTGGATTGAGACGACCACTTTGACGCCTGGAAGGCTGTTGTAGACGGCGGCGTCGGAGGCCCAGTAGCCCCCGTAGGCTCGCACAATGTCCACCTTGTACTGGATCAGACGCGAAGGGATGTCGTGCGGCAAGGTTGGAATAATGTGCATGCCGTACTGATACCGCTCGACCGTCTCGAGAGGCGAGAGCAAGTACACTTCGTCGAAAAACCCGGCGGGATTGTAGTAGTTTTCCAAGAGTGCAGCGCGTCCTTTGTCCTCGTACGCGCGCAGAGGGTCAGAAGGTATGACTGCGAGGACGCGCTTGCGAGGAGGAGCCAGAATCTCGGTTGGTGGACGAACATAACTCATGGCATACAGACGGTTTCGGCGCGACAGCTCAGTCGAGCGCAGCGCACTTTCAATCGATGAAACAGCGGCAAGCACCGCAGCGACAGCGTCGGCGGGCGTCGATGAGGACGCTTGCCGCCCTGCTGCAACGGGTACTCCGAATGCAGCGGCATCTCCAGGCGTCATGGCAGCCACGGAAACAGCCATAGCGACTGCCGTTTGGGCCAGATCAAACGGCACCCAGTCCAGACCGGATCCGCTGTGCAGTACAGAACTCTCGACCAAAGAGAGGGTGCTCTTGGCCAGCAGCGGCGCCTTGTTATCAGCCTGACACAAGGCCAGTGCCATTCCGCACAGGTTGGAGACAAAGCGACGAGCATCCGTTGCAGATTTTTGCGCGGCTGTTTGGCCCGCTGGACTGTCGTCAATCACCTGATCTCCGACATAGCAGTCACGGAAGCGCCAGCACACGTCATCAACAGCATTATTATTGTTGTTGTTGTTGTTGTTGCTGCTGCTGCTGCCAGAGTCAGCAGTCGTACCGGGAGCTGACGACGTCACCGAAGCTGCCACGCCGGAATTCCAGAGGCGCAGACCCGTCTCGAGCTGGATTTGCATTTCAGCTGCGGCGCGATCGATGGTAAATCCCAGTGCGGGGCTCAAGAACGCAGACATGTCGCCCCAGACGTGGTACATGTCATCGTTGAGCGGGATGAGTGCCTTGCGCATTGCAATTGCAATCACATTGCGCGTAAACTCGGCCTGCTTGGCTACCAGCTGTGCGAGTCGAGCCTGTTTCTCTGGCGGTTTGATCGAAGGGTCGTCCACCTGGATGCTCTGCAGCAACTCGTCCGTCCGTTGTTGATCAGTGCGCTGCGTCATGACGGTGCCAGGTACGTGCACCAAGGGGCGACACAGCTCCCGAACACGCTGCCATACAAACACCTCGCCATGCCAAGAACTCTGCATGTCTCCCGTAGCTTGATCTGCAATCACGGCGCGAGCGCACGTGGTGTTCATGGCGAACGCTACTTGATCGGTTGTGCGGCAGGTGGCAAACGGAAAGCACGAGATCGAGGTCATGGTCGACTCTTCAAAGCCTTCACGTCCACCCGCATCGTCTTCTTGAGGGACACCGAAAGCGTAGGCGACATCTGCCTCGCTATACTCGACAAGAGTTGATGTGAGGATGGATGAAAAGTTGAAAAACAAGAGTTGGTTGCTGTTCACCCAGGTCACATAGTTGGCGGTTGTGACGGGCAGCGCCGCTTCAAGTGCGTCGCGGACATCGACCTGCGGCAGTTGCGATAAAAGTCGCCATTCTGGAGATGCGGTGGCAGCCGACCCTCGATTGGATGAATGCCAGTGCATAAATTCACGCGCTTTGCGCTGCAACTCGAGACGCTTGGATGTTGCTGGCATTTTGACGATTCGCAAGGTGACGGGGACGCGATCCAACGGGTCGAGATCCTTGGCTGTCACCGGACCGAGTGCCCGAGCTGCTTCTGCGCCAGCCTTGGTGGAATCGGACACGCTTTTTCCGGATGCGCGCGCTGCAGCAGAGGCAGCCGCCGCGGCTTGGCCACGCGCTCTGGCTTTGTCGTCACCAGCCAAACTCTGCGCCATCGCTGGCTCGGCTTCCAGATAGGCAGCCGTGAATGTGTCTTGAAGCTCCATGGCGTCAATTGGGCTGTCGTGCGGCACAAGGCCAATAAACTGGATGGAAAGCGGCCCGAGCGATTTGCGCATCTCGGCGCGAATGCCGTCCGCCAGGACTTGCACAAACGCATCGCGCTTGTCCTTGACGCGGTTGTTGAGCTGTTGTTTTGACGGTCTTGGCAAGTACAGTGGATATGGCAGCTGTTCGCCGAGCTCAAACCCCAAGAGGGTGAACGGCAGCAGCTGCAGATCATCGCTGCTGGTGCTTTGCGGTGGCACTGGGATGACATCCGCCGAGCTGTTTGCTCGCATCATCCCAGACGTCGCCAATTCTTTCTGCTTGTTTCTCGAGTGGACTTGTGCCAACTTGCGATGCCGCCGCAGCTCGTCGACGGACTCGAATGCCTTGCTGAATCCAGGTGGGCGGGACTGGAGGGAGCTGCCCGCTGAGGATGAGGATGACGATGCTCGGGTGGCCAGCTCCTCGCTCGACGAGACTGCAGCCAGCGCTGTGGCCATGTCTGCAAATGCCTCTGGCAGCAGGATGATGGCGAGCGAGCGCGCTGGCCGTGGCTTTGGGCCGGTGCTCACTGGCTTGGGACACATTGCGGCCTCAAATGCAACGTCGCTCGAGTCTGCCGTCGCGCCCACCGGCAGCTGCTGCTGCTGCTGCATCTGAAGATGGCTGCTGCATGGCAAGCAGTTGTTTGCATTGGATGCATCGCCTGCGCTCCCTCCGCTCGAAGTGGTCATCAGCAGGTGCAGCTGGACCATCCCAACGCACACGATCGTTGCTCCCATGACAGCCAGCAGCATGGCCACCCGCCGACGGCCCATCCGCCGAAGCAACTGCAGCATCCGTTGTGGGTATTGGACAGTGTTGCGCTTTTGTGGATGGGTGATGTATGGGGCAAGGGGTAGCGGCGTTGATGTTGCAAAGTCAAAAAGTCAAAAAGCTGCCACCGCTCAGAAATGGACTTGAACGCTCAGAATTGAAGACTGAGGTTTGTTTTGGGCAAATCCAAAAAACAAACAACAGGATGGGAATTTGAACATCAACCTCTGAGAATGCACAGGTGCAGTGCTGCAGCATGGCATTCAGATTGAATTGAGCTCCACTCTGATCCACTAAGACGGGCTGAGCGAGCGAGCAAGCGAGCAAACACCCAAAGCCAGGTTGCACAGCGTATGAACTCGGTCGCTGTTTGGTTGGTTGAGCTCTCGAAAATCCAAAAACCCATTCTCATTCATCTCAGTCAATCTCAGTCTTCATTTCCATACAACAGCTCACCGCGATCACCTCAGTCTTATTCCGTTCCTTCCCATTCGTTTTGTTAACTCTTTTGCAGTCTCCTCCAATCGACAACAAAAAGTCGACCCACATCACAATGGAGGTTGAGGCGCTGCCATTGCTGCTGGAGGGCGTCACTTTCCTGCTCTCCAAGCACGACCTCAATCCAGATGTGAGAGCTTTCGTTCCCACCCACCACTGCGCAGTTCCATTACTACTTTGGGCAAGGCTATTTCCAGAGCTGATATGGAGCAAATCATCTGTCCGATAGTAGCGGGAGGGGGGCTTCGTTGAGGTGGATGAGTAGACCTGTCAAAACAGAGTGACGTTGAGATCAAGTCGCCATCACCACCAGCACGGAGACCGACTCGAAACTCACTCTCGATTTGTTGTTGCTTGTTGGGGTGGTCGGGGGTTTCTGGCTGATGGACTTTGGGCTTCGTCTTTGCTTTTTGGCAGGAGCCGCCGTTGCTGCGAAACTTGCTCAAGTCGCTCGGCGCCAAGCAGTGCTTTGCTGCGAGCGCGGCCACGCACATCGTCACACGCAATGTGGATGCCGTTGCATCGCACAATGCTGTGGTTGTCACGGTAAGCTTGCAGCGTGCGATCGGGCGATTGTGGGCCTTGCAGCCTCAGTCAGTTCGGTCAAGTGGATCAGCCGAGCTCGGGACCTGTCGATAGCTTCACTCATTCTATGCTGCATGATGTGTTGATCTATGGGATTTGGAACCATCCGTTTGATTTTGGTTTTTGGCGGGAAATACAGCCGCTGTGGGTCGTCAACTGCGCCAAACTCAATCTTCACCTGCCGTAAGTTCCACTCTGTGCTGCATGATTGGAGGCTGTGACAAGAGTCACTGTGGTTGACAAACAATGCATACGAATGTTGCTCTTTTTTTGGATTGCGGAGGTTGAGATTTCTCATTCGAACGCGATTGTGTTTGGCAGTGAACAGTACTTTTCTCCAAATCTCGCGTCCGCACCTTTTGGTGGAGCTGTCGTGGCGTTTCACCAAGTGCGAGCTCGTGACGAATGCATGAACTCGGCGCGTGAGAATTACGAGACTCACCGCAACTCACTTCTGTAATTTGTACAACGGCATCTTGACAGATTGCTTTCGAAGATGTTCCTCAGCTGTGGGGAATAGTCGAGTACTTTGGTGGAACATGCTCTGCCGAACTTGATTCGAGCTGCACGCATCTGGTCGTTGCTTACGAAGATGTAAATTTGCATGCTCTATTCCCCCCAATGCCCAAACCTGTTTGATTGCTGACGCTTTGGACCCTCCCTGCTTTGTCTCGTAGGATACACTCATCGGACTCAGGGCGTGGCATTCCAAGCTTGAAATCGTGACAAAGCAATGGATTACCGATTGCGCCCGTGCACGACGAAGATTGAATTGCGACTATTATCGACCGACACCAAGAGCTGCAGAGTTGGACGAGACCGCCACTTCGGGGTTGAAGAGTCCAGTCTTGTTTGTTGGGTCCAACCACTCTCTGCTGCAGGATGCATCCGGGGCGTCCTTCACGCCAATTCCTGCCAATCAACTCATCGAGGTGGATCCCGACGTCGTCACGATGGATGTGGCACAGTCGCCGCCAATATGCCGCTCCGATGACCTTCCCAATCCTCACACAACCCCTTTGGAGCATCCGATTGCTACCGCGGCGGTTGTATCGGAACAGCCAAAGTTGTCTCAAGTATCGTCCAGCATTGAATCTTTGCAGGATTCCCGAGAGCTGCCTCTCCTTTTAAATACGGATGTCCTGTCGCTTCACATTTGCTCGGTTGACGAGTCAAAGCAAAAGAACATTCTTAAACTCTGGGCTGCCTGTATTGAGCGATTTGGTGGTGTTATCGAGGTACGGACTTGGAGCGTTTTACGTTCTTTTGCTTTGTTTGCTTGATTTGTTTGTTGTGTTTCTGGGTCGCCATCACCAACCACCATGTGTTTTTGTTGACCTATTCTTCTGCATCAGCCTCTGTCCGACCGAACAACACTTGCAGTCACTGATTCGCGAGCAACCGAGTTTTACGGCGAGGCGTTTCGGCATCATGCAGTGGTTGTTTCGCCACATTGGCTGAATGACCTCTATCGTGATGTGAGTACCTTTTTTGTCGCCAAATGGTAGTTGAGGGAGCGCCCTCCTAGTCTGACTGCTTGCTCTATGACTTGACGACGCCTGACAGGCGAAACGACCAGGCTTTGCAGACAAGGCCGTCTACGTTCCGCCCGTGCACAACGCGACCATTCCGGACATGTCCTCGCTCGTCGTTGGTGTGTCGGGCTTTCGGGGATTGGACCGCGTCTATTTGACCGACATGCTTCGCTTTATTGGATGCCAATACTCGACCGGACTTACCTCCTCTGCGGACATTCTCGTGTGCAAGCACGCCGGCACGCAGAAGGAGGTGTTTGCTCGGCGATGGGGCTTGACCGTGGTGAATGCGGGGTGGATCGAAGACTGTTACTTGCGATGGCAGCGCGTGCCTATCTCTGCAAGACATCGACAGCTTGATGACGACCCCCAGAGCGAAGGAGAAGGGTCACACGCTCGAGCTGCTATTCACTCGTCCACCGACCCGGGAGATGGACCCATTTTGCCGTCCTTTTCGACAACAGCTTCAGCCGCTCATGCTCCTTCATTCTCGCCTGCGCCATCACTCTCGCCCGTTGCCGAGCTGTCATCGATGGAGCTGCTCCACGGCTCCAACTCTCCGACAAACGCGGGTCTTTCGTCACCGCCCGTCCAGTTCGCAGCCGCTGAACCTGTCGCCCCTGCTGGGGCATGGCGGTTCCGCAACTCGTCCCCGACGAACAGAACTGTTCAATTCGACCGCTCAAGGATGGGTCTACAGGCGCCTTCTTCGTCTGCGCAACTGCAATCGCACCGACCGCACCTTCCGAGACTGGTCCAGGCGGCGTCGTTGCAACAGCCTTCTCGACCGCAGTCCCCTCCGCCGCCTCGAGAACAACCGTCACCCAAGATTCCCGAGCCAGATCCAGCTACGCCTTCCAAGCAGTCTCAGCTGCTGCAGCCGTCCTCTGCTGTCGCCAACGCCTCCAATTCAGCCGCCAGTGGAAAGGGTCGAGCCCGCACTCCCCAGTCGCGTCCAGTCCCGGTCGCAGAGCTCATGACCTCCGATCCCGAGACCGCGGCTGCTGTCATGTCCGCGGCGGCAAAGCCGATTCGGCGGCCAGTTATTGCCATTAGCAGAGCAGAAGCCTTGCGGAATGTGGATCAAGCGGGCTTGGACGCGCTGGTGGCTCGAGTCGCTGCAATGGGAGGCAAACTCTTGCTTGATTTCGGCGAGAACATTCGCGATTGCACCCATCTCGTTGCTTCATCCCCAGTGCCCCGCACGGTCAAGTGCGCCGCCGCGCTTGTCTTTTGCCATCATGTCGTTACAATGGCGTGGCTGGAGGCGTGTCTCCAAGCTCGCTCGTTCGCCAGCGTTGATCCAGAGCAATATGCCATCACCGAGACGCTGTTCTCTGCCACAACACCCGTCATCCGTGCACGGGCGCTTGCTCGACGCGCAGTGCCAGTCTTCCACGGCATTGACTTTTACTTTATCACCCCAATCAACCCGAGCACTGACACTCTCGCCATTCTGGTGAATGTCGGTGGCGGCAATTTACTCGAGAAGCTTCCCCAGGTCTCGACGCTGGTTCGACGCACTGCTCATCTGCAGCCGGACTCGTGGCAACAGGGCACCACCAAGCCGCTCGTCATCATTACCCAAGTGGATGACGACAAGCGGGCGACCGGAGACTTTGCCCGAACGCTGCTCAATCAGAAAGTCAAGCTCTTCGACGTGCGGTTTCTCGTGCAAGCCCTCGGGAGTCAGGAGATTGACTGGTCGTGCCAGGCGCGATGAGCTTTGGGTTGCAGGCTCGAGTAATATGTCGTTGAATGTTACGCCCAAACAAAATAATAATCATTAAGAAAAAGTGGACGTTGCAACCATTAAACCTTTTTTTTTTTGGTACTGGGAACAACGACATGCGCGGCAACAGAGATACACACCAAAAAATCATGGTTGTGTTGATGGTGGTGGTGCCTGGGATGTGGTTTCAGTGGTAGTGTCAGAAGTAGGGCTGGAAGCAGGCGCTGACGCTGGAACGCCCGTAACATGCTGCAGCGTCGCGATAGCTGCACCACGGAGCAATGCTTGTCGCAACGACAGTTTTCGGCCGTGGGCACCGAGTGCTGCACGGATGGTTTCGAGATGTGACATTGTTTTCTCGGTGGCCTCTTCCAAGTGAGCCATCGATGGTTTGTCCTTGACTTGCCAAGCCTTAATGCGAGTGCGCTCCTCGATCAAAGGCTGGAACCGGACCTTCTCGTCGTCGCGCTCGGGTGCTGCCGCTGCAATCCTTGTGCGCTTGAATGCAAGACCGTGTGCTGACTTTGCCTGTTCGTGCATAAACGTTTAGCTGTGGTTGTGACAACAGCAAGTGTGGCCCCAACAACCAATTAAGCCCGTACCATGTTCAATGCAATTTCGCGCTCAGAGATGACACGCTTGATTCCACCCATGGACTTTTTGACCTGATGAGACAGACACCAGCAAAACAATGGTGGGATGTGAGTTGAACGTGTTTTTACGTTGATTCTCCGTTCCCGTCTGCTGCATCTCTTACCATTTGCATGCGACGAGTATAACTGGGCACTGCGCGGTTTTGCGAGCGCTCGTAGTGCATGTGAGTGAGGAGGAGGTTGCGCTCCTTGAGCAGCACAAACCAGAGCTTGTGGAGGTCCTCAAAGCTCTTCAGACGCAGCTCCTGCGTTGACCACCTGCGACCTGCACAAGACCAAACGAAATTTCACCATCAATGTCAATGTTCAATAGTGAGAGATCAGATTGAGGTGGTGAAGGGCCGCGAGAGGGGTTCACAAGCTGGCAGCCAGAGCGAGACCACTGCAGAGCTACTGCATGGATGGGGGAAACTGCAACAGCCATCAGGAGTAGAGTAGCACGATGCCGATGCACTCAGAGTCTCATGCACGGAAACCCCCAACCCCCACCTCCCCTTTCAACAGGCGTCGAACAGGCTGCAACGGGGAAAGGGGAGCGCATGGCTTTGAGATCTCGCCATTGCCCCCACTATGACTAGCGACCCGCCGCCACCACGCCCCTCAAACAAGTCACTCGAGCTGGGACATCTGCGTCTTGCTTCCACCGTTTCAGTGAGGGCCGAGGCGGGGGGACGCACTCACCGTCAAAGGGGACGTCGCGCGCAGCCTGGCTCTCAAAGAACTCGGCCATGCCAGGCGTCTTTGGCACTGCCGCTGCGATCGCCGCTGCCGTCGTCTGCTGCTGGGTCTGTGCTGAGCTGGCTGGCTTTGCATTGGATGTGCTGGCGGAGGATGCAGCAGCGCGCTGGGACTGCCGAGCGAGGAGCGCTGGGGCTGAGCGTTGCTGCACCAATCGCAGCAGAACAAGCGACATGAATGGACCAAAAAAAAAAAAAAAAAACTGAGACTGGCTTGACAGACAGTCCAAGTCGAGACAGGACAAGACAAGGGATAAAATGGCACCAGAGCAAGGAGAAGAGAATGGAGGAAGGGGAGAATGTTCAATGATCGGTGCTAAACCCATCCTGGGCTTACTGTGCTGACCATCCAACAACACCTACAGGTGCTCCAGTCCATGCTTGGAGAGGTGATTCTGGTCAATGGAAGGACTTGTGGATTTCCTGTACATCTACGTTGCAAAAGCTTAACCATTTTTTGTTTTCTCAGTCAACTTTTTTTTTTTGTTTTGTTTTCTTTGCTCTTATTCTTAGATCTATTTTTCCGTCCTTGTGTTTCCTTTTGGGTGTGTGTTCTTAGATCATTTTTTTCCTTGTTCTTCCTTCTTCTTCTTCTTGTTCTTCCTCTTCTTCTGAGGCTGGATTGTTTTGTTCATGTTGCGACGCAATGCAAGCACGGCGCCGTCCGCTGCGTTGGCTGAGCTTGCAATCAATTGCTCGTCAGCGCCGCCGTTCCCAAAGCGCATCAGCGAGCGCTCGCTGTTGTGGGCGCAGCAGGCAGACAACTCGAGCACAGACGACGACGACGACGACGACGACAACAACGATGACGATAATGACGATGACGATGACGATGGGAGCGGACTGGTCTTTGGACGGAGACGACGACGCATGGGGATTGATGACGAGGACGCAGGACAAGACTGGCGGGGCAGCAGCAACAGCTCAGTCCGCGCCATGATGCATCAGCAGCAACAACAACAACAACAACAACAACAACAACAACAACAAGGCGCTGCACATTCTACGGCCATGAAGATGGCGATGCATGGTCACAGCGCGCACAGGAGTAGCAGCGGCGAACCCTCTGCGCATCACAACAACAACGACTCGTCCATGATGCAGACCGACGAGATGGCGCACACATCCATGCATCACCATGCTGGTGGAGCAACGCGGGATGCCTTCCACACTACGAGCACTGCTGGCCGGTTGTCGCTGGCGACATCCAATCCCAACCCAAGCTCTTCCGCAGCCGATGAAGAAGAGAAATCATCATCCTGGTGGACTGGCTCGCCTCAAGCGCAAGCATCATCAATACACACTTCAAGCTTTGGCACACGAGGGCGACAAGACCACCACCAGCACGCTGACATGTCTCTAATGATGCCGATGGGTGATCGAGCTGCCGCGAACAAATCGCTGACTCGCCACGATACCGTTCCACTGTCAAACCCGCTGCTCCAACCTGTGCCCAAGCAGCTGACATCACGGAGAGTGGCTCTCGACGAACAACTGGGAGTTGCTGACGGGCAGGCCAAGCCTGGCGTTCCTCGTTTGATGAGTTTTCGCAATAGCTTCGACCTCCAGCCACGGCCCCGCCTGCCTGCGCCTGACAACGACTGTGACGACGACGAAGAGAACGACAACACAGACTCTCGCCAACGCGCTGGGACAGACCGCTCCTCCTCGGCGCCCGCAATTCAAATTCCCTCGCTTTTACCAGCCCCGCCAACATTTGGAGTGTTTCGCCCCATCAGCGGCGACTTTACTCTATCACGCACTGCTGCTGCGCGCCCGGCCTCGTTGATTATTCTTGGGACGAGCAACGCGAGCAACGCTGGCTGTTCTTCTTCTGCGTCTGTCGGTGATGGCCGCCAAACGGCACGCTCGCTGTCGCGGTCGGACTCGCTCGTTTGTCTGCCGGCATCATCACCTCGCACCTCCCCTCGAGGCCTCTCTGCCTCTTCCAGTGTGTCCAATCTGAGCGCCGGCGATGTCGCTGCCGCAGTCTCTATGGCGCCAACCCCCGGACACGACAACTGCATCCAGCGGCTTTGCCTACACCTCCTCCTCCTCGTCATCGCTGACGCCAGTGATTGGATCGAGTCTGGTTTTGAGTCCTCTGAGCGCCGTTGATCGAAGTGGCATTGGATTTTATAGCAACGGCACTCATAGTGGCAACAATAGCACTGGAGTCAAGTTTGGCGGTTTGAACGGCGGTTTCGGCACTCATGACTCTGGCCACGCTGCCGCTTCTTCGGTTCGTCGCAGTAGCAGTCCTTCGTTGGCGGCAACGCGAGCCAATCCAGCTGGAGCGTTTCCCTCTGGATCGTACGTGCTACTCGCGGGCGAGCCAGACGCAGCGCAGCGCCTGCTGCAGGCAAAGCAAGATTTCCACGACCAGTTGCTTGCCCACCAACGGCGCATGAACCAGGCCCATGCCCAGATTGCTGCCAGTGCCGATGAGCTTCCGCCTGCTGCGCGTAGCAAGCGAGCTGCCGTTTTTGGCCAGTCTGGTCGATTGGAGCAGGAAGACATGATGACTGCTGCCGATGATGCTGCTGGCGACAACACAGTGCTGTTGGGTGAAAGCTCCAAGGACCTGGACAACGACCTGCTGGCCGGGTTGTCTCTTACGACCGCCCCACGTTGCGCTGTATGGATTCGGCACGAATTGCAACTGCCGCTCGACCACGTCCGCAATTCCATCGAAGACATCTTCTCCGCTCTCGGTGACATTGTTGACATGTACGTTCCTCTCGCCATCTCGGCCGATGCATTCGTCTCGTTTCAAACAGCCGAACAGGCTGAACTGGCCGTGGCGACTTTTGCCAATCCCGACCATGCTCAGCAGGCCGTGTTTGACATTCTCAGCGGACGCATCCAGCGTGGAGAGGTCCATGGAGATCACATTTACAGCCAAGGGCTTGCTTCCATTTCGGCGATTCGCCGCGTCTTCCTCGCGACTCCGACCGGTCTGGTTCGCACAAAGCGGCCGCGTATTTCCTCGACAGCGGATGAACACCTTCCGTCAAGCTCGACCGAGACCGGCTCGGGTGAATCGGCCGACAACAACAGACACACGGGTGGGCTATACGACAGCGTGAGCGCGTGGATGAATGCGACGAATGCTGCTCCCGATGCCGCCGGCCACTCTTCTGCGCACGCGCACACACGCGAGGCGCTTATTTCTGTTCAACAGCTTTCGCGCTGGGAGAATGAAGGCGCTACCATTGATGCCTTTCAAGCAGTGATTGAGTAACCAGCGAAAAATTGCGGAAAATACATTGCTCTATTCGTTTTGTGTACAATAATACATTACGTGCAAAACCACATCAAGACATTTTGTTTTTGAACAGCAATAGAGCATAGTGGGTGGGGGCAATTAATTGGCCGAATATTCCATCTCGTCCTTGATGTAAAACAGGAGGTAGCCTTGACTTTCGCGCACTTCTTCGATATCCACTTGGGTGATCCAGGCATCGTCGCACAAAAACCACTGCCAACAACGTTCCCATGCCAGGAGAATTTGTTAGACCAAAGATGTGCGACGAACTGACTGCGCTCGGAAGCAAAAGCAGAGATGGCGGAGACTTACGCGTGAGTTGTGACGAACGTAGCATGTGTAGTGGCCGTGATCGATCGAGCCGCGATGGTTGACCACAGCAAACAGGGAGTACATCGCATTGCCTCCAAAGTCGGGCGATGCATTGAGAATGGGCGCTTCTTCTCGAGGGGACGGTGGTACGACAGGGATGCTAGTGCAATGAACCGGGATATGAGAAAATCAGAAGCCAAGCATGACGAGAAAAAAAAAACTTGAAAACTGTAGAATGAGCTGGTTTCACTTACTTGCCGTTCTGGCGTTGCAAACTGGCTGACAAGTAGGGCGACATGTCAAGATGTGCGGGAAATTCAATATACGAGTCGATCTTGAACGAGCGTGTCGCGTGCTCAAAGCGCTATTGCGCACAAATCCAGGGGGGGGGGAAAAAAAAGACGAATGGTGACTTTCTTCATGGGTAACGCTCAAAAAGCGAATCGGTTCGTACCTTGAGGTGACAGCAGACAACGACAGGAAGGGACTTGATGGTCAGCTGCTTGATGCAGTCTTGGTGCGTCTTGCAATTTCCGCACGAGATTTGCTCTGTGAGTCGCTCGGGCCTGATGAAACGGTGCAGGCATTGCTCCAGACTGTTGGGCTGAAGTTCCTCTGGTGTTCCGGTCGCACCTGCACAGAGATCAACATGACATTGCATGATGAGTGCGCATGCAACCCAGACAAATTCAAAACAGGTGAAAACAACAACAAAAACTCACCTTTGTGATGGCGCAAATCCAGCGAAATGTCCCAAAACGGATCAACAGTACTGGAGACGGATCCGCAGCGGAGACAGGTCAGATCAGATTGAAGAGCTCCGGTAAAAACGCGGTGAATGATGCAGTGACAGTTCAGCAAAGTGCCTGCAAAAAGCGAAGCGGATGAGAACATTGTTCAAACAACCCACTTGCCAGCAAACACAGCGTTCAGGCAGATGTCGACAAACGCGGTACCTCGACAATGAGTGTGCATGGCATCCAAGGTGGCAATGAAAAACTCGTGAGCGTCTTGCTGCTCGTAACCCGCCAGATGTTTGGCGTGTTTCCAGACCGAGTGTAGGAACTGGTACGGAGTGTGCGGCTGGGTTTCACCAGAGAAGAACTGTGCACAACCAGAGTTGAACGTTGGTGATTATTGTGTTGTTTCACGATCACAAACCGTTAAAGTGCCAAACAATAAACACAACAAATGGAGCACGTACCCGATGTAGCAACTGGTCCATTTCGCATGCCATGCAGAGACTATCGCTGCCGCTTTGATGGTGGTGATGGTGGTGGTGATTGTGAGGCTGGACACCCTTGGCCGTGTCGACAGGAGGCAATCCCTTGCCCAGCTGAATGTGGCAGGTTTCTTCCGTGTGCTGGTCGGCCAAAAAGTAATTACGAAGCAGTGGGTTGTGGATGAAGCTCTGCAAGATGCAATTCATAAAGCAAGTGTTGCCGAGGTTGTTCAACCCGCGAAGTCCTGGACGAAGAAGCAACACGATGAACAAAGACCATACAAGCAGTTGAGCGGTGAGTCACCAAGAACAGGAAAAGCGGTGCGAGTGCAGGGAACAATTCGTCCACTAACCTAGGGTGGAGTCTTCCGGGTCGGTAACGTTGGCGACAGAGTGAGCCGATATCAACCTTGCCTCCTCGGCCTTTGGCACCCAGGGTAGATACGGCAGGCGGTTGGTCTCTGCGAAGGATTGAAAACAAACCACAATCAAGGCCAAGCACAAGTCATGTTAACGACCAAAGCCGAGTCTACGAAAAACGAAGAAAAAAAGTGTAACAGACCTGCGTAAGCGGCTCGCTCAGCCTCGACTCGTTGGTGTTCAATGATATCGTCCATCTCGTGGTCGTACACGTAGTCTTGGCACTCAAAGCAGTAGATTTGATCATGAACGACATCGCAGGCTGCAAAAGAGAACAGTGAGTCAAAGCGTAGTCTCCACACAAGCCAAAGAACCACGCGAATCGGCATACCAAGTGGATGACCACACTGTCTAGCATGTGCCTCTGCATGGCTGAGCGGCAATGCGGTGGTGCTTGTCATGCTCGTGTCCATCATCGTGGCAGTGGTGCCATTCGACGCGTTGTGGTTCAATTTCGCCCTGCAGCCAAAGAACGTGCAGGACAGACATGCGTGCAACTTGCGACCTGGCGCACGACACACTGAGCAAGCTGGCGTTGGAATCTGAGATTCGAATGCATCATCATCGAGTGGACGTGAGATAAGCAATCGTTCTTAGAATCTTTGGTGTGCCAGTCTCAGCGACCGATTTTGAGCCCTAAAGCGTTGCGCACACACACACACACAAACACACACAAACACACACAAACACACACGCACACACACACCTTGGAGGCAACTGCTGCGGGGCTCAGCTGAACCTCTGTTGGCGAGGCAGCGGAGGCTGTGGCTGGCGGACCAGACCGGAGCGAGCGCTGCCTGCCACTGGTGCCACTGGTGCCACTGGTGGTGGTGGCGGCGGCTGCAACTGGCGGTGTTGCCAAGGACGCCGCAGACGACGTGGCTGAGGCTGCGTGCTTGCTCGTCAGCTGGAGCGACGCACGCCAGGCCTGCAGGTAACGCTGCATGGCGGTGAAGAGGTCGCGGCCCGTCGTCTCGCCCGTGCTGCCGCCGTCTGCCTGCTGATCGTGCTGCTGGCTGTGCTGCGAGTGATTGCGCAATGTCGGCTGCGGTCGCGGCTGGAAGAGCGCTTGCTTGAACACAGCCAGATGCTCGCACCCTCCAGCAGCTGCTGCCATTTTCGCCGTGTGTGTGTGTGCGGTCGAGTAGAACAACAGGGAGGACTGAGCTATCTATCGTATTTATTATAGTAGCAAGTACCAATGTATAGCATTGTAAACATGGAACAGGGTCAGAACAAGCAGGATAATGCAGCACGTTCGAGCGTTCCTCCATCCGTCAATGCGACTGGGCACAAGAGAGAGAGATCGGTGGGTATCAGATGGTACAGTATGCTACTTTCAAATGCACGCCTTTGGAGGTTGAATGTGACACCTTCAGTTCCAGTCTCACTTTCTCAGAAACGCTGGCTTTGAATGGCTCACGCTGAATGAACTCTGCGACGAGGACTCCGCCTGCCATTGCACTCGTGGTCTGCTGCGGCTTGCCAGGGTCGGGCAAGTCCACCGTGACTTCCCGCCTGCGCCGAGACTGGCCGGCGACCCAGACCGAGGCGAATCCATTGCTGTGGTGGCTGGTCAATGTCGACCAAGCGGTGGAGCGACGCTGGCCGGGATCCGAGCCGGGCTCTCCGCGCCATGCGACCGAGTCGTACGCTGAAGGTCATGCCTCCAATGCGCTCGGTGCATCGACCGGGACTGATCCAGCTGACGAACCCGAGACGGCTGCAACTTGGCGCCAAAAGCGCGCGCGCTTGATTCAAGACGTGGGTGCCTTCGTTGCACAGCTCTCGTCAAGCTCTGACAAGGATTATCCATTCGCATTGGACTCGTTGCAGACCAAGGGTCAAGAGGACGGCGTCGAGTCGCGGCTTCAAAGCTTTGCTTGGCTGTTCAGTCCGGACGACCAAACTGGAAATCTCGCGCGAATGCAGTCTCAGACAGGTTGCACACATGTGGTTGTGGTTGATGACAACAACTACTATACCAGCATGCGGTATTCGTACTATCGTATTGCCCGGCAATGTAAGGCACTGGGCGAAAAAATAGCTATCGAACGTTTTGTTCGCGCTTCGTTGATTGCTATTCAATGTTTGCTGTGACCAACAGATCGTTGTGCCTTCGGGATTGTACTGTTTGAGTGTGAGACGAGCACCTGTGTGGCACGCAACGATCTGCGCCATGGTGGTCGGATTGCTTCCGAGATCATTCACGACATGAGCAACCGCTTCGAAAAGCCTCCCGCTCGAGCTGTGCTGGAGCCAAGTACAATCTCCAATAATTCGGACTGGCAGATCAATTGTCTTGTGTGCAGCACGGAGAGCCAGCCATTGGACTCTTGTTGGTGAGCATGTTGTGCTTTTTTTTGTTTGTTTGTTTGTTTTGTTTTGTTTGTTGGTTTGGTTTGTTTTGTTTGTTTTGTTTGTTTTTGGTTTGGTTGGGTTTGGCGCGCCTCGTTCCACTCACAATCTGTTGATTTGATCATCCGAATAGTGAGGCGGTGACAACCTTCATCCGACAGTTGCAGAGCACTGTTGTTGAAGCAGCGGTGTCGAGCGAAGATGATCGAGTCGCTGCGCAAGCGGCACAGGTCAGTAGACGACAGATTGCACATGCCTCGTCCATTCTTTGACTGATGTCTTGGTTGACTGCATGGGCAGAGTCGTGAGCAGACGGCTTCGAGTGCGCTGCACCAAACCGAGCTCGCGCTGCGCAAGCGGACGTCCCTCGCTATTGCCAGAGCTCGAGCGAACGGCTCAGTTGCGCCGGCCACACTATCCCGCATTCTTCAGCTCAAGCAGACCTATTCAGAGCGCATTCGCGGCTGTGACAATGTGGAAGCGCTTTTGCTTTCGTTTGAGGCTGACGTCGCCTCGCTCTCACAGAACTGAGCTGAGCTGGTGGCGACCAAGAAGAGACGTCGGTTGAATAACGCGACCAAGCGGCTTCTAGCAAGGCCATTGGCAAGCTTCTGAACTTTGTGGCATCATTGTTTGGCTTTTGTTCCGATGCATTTTGAGTCAGGTTGTGCGTACATTTGGTGTGCTTGCATCATTCTTTGTTGTTGTTGTCCTGTTCTTGTTTTCCTTGCGTTATGACAATCTCAGATGCAGTTCTTTCCTCACTCTTTGATTTTTCGTTTTTTGCTTTATTCTTTGTCATAAAGCAAGGAAAAGAACAGGACACCAAAACGAAAAAAAAGAACGATGCACAACTCACAATCTCAGATGCAGTTCTTTCCTCACTCTTTGATTTTTGTTCTTGTGAGTCAAAAAGTCAAAAAAATCCGAATCATCCGATTTTTTTGATTTTTTTTTTTTTTTTTGGCGTTTTTCCTTTTCTTTTTTCCACCTCCGTTCTTTGTTCTCCGTTTCATTCGTCGTCGCTCCATTTCCATCCACTTTCTCGCACACTTTTCTTTTATTTTTAAGCATTACCAGCACGAGATGCGACGACGAGGCGAGACACGCGGTCGCAGCAGCGGGAAGTGAGAGCAGTAAAGTCACGCCACAGTGTTTCAACGCGTTTTCCCCGCTCTCTCTCTCTCACTGTCTCTCACTGTCTCTCTCTCTCCACCATCCAAAGTCTCCCACTTGTTGGAAGCTCTTCCGATCTGAGTTTTTCCAGCATTCATCGCTTTTCCTTGCTTTTTTTTTTTTCGTCTCGCTCTTCAGCGTTCGAGTGAGTGCGTCTCTATTGTCGGCGAACGCGCTCCGCTCACGCCACAATCCATCCACATGCGTTTTGTCGTACCTACCTCAGTTCACTCGCTCCCTCCTCATTCGCTTCAATGTCAAGCAACATTGCTATCGATCGTGTTTGTCACTCTTCTTTTCTTGTTTCCCTTGTCGTTGTTGATGTTTGTGCTTGAGCTCTGTTGAGAAGGCATGACAATCATCCAACTGTGGCGAAACCAAATCTGCAACTACTACTGTCTCGCTCACTCCACCTCTGTCAATCATCTTTGCGACGGACTTTTGATAGAGAAACTTCGAAACACTACCAATGACCATGTCCGAGCAGTTGAAGCAATTCCTGGCTGTCTTTGACACGCTTGTTGCTGACGTGATGGACGTCGCCGTCAACCAGTACGAAACCCCCAAGGAATCCCAGCAATGGATGTCAGAGGTAAGCATGCCTGCTGGATGCAGCTACGTTGCATGGTTTTGCTTGTAGAGTCGATTGAGCACTGACATGTCGGCTCTGCGTGCGCTGCTGTATTGGTGCTTGTCCACTTCAGAACCTCAAGTACAACGTTCCCGGCGGTATGCGCAGCTTCCCCCTTGCCTCTGTGGTGACTACGTGTGGTCGTGCTGCTGGTTGCTCACGTGTGTCGACTCTCGACTCTTGGTAGGCAAGATGAACCGTGGCTTGAGCGTCGTCTCGACTTATGAAATTCTGCTCGGCCGTCCGTTGACCAAGGACGAGCTTTTCAAGGCTCAAGTTTTGGGCTGGAGTGTTGAATGGGTAAGCATTGTGATTCTGTTGGCTTTCGTGGATGCCCTCTTCCCTCCTTGCCTGGAAGGACGAAATCGCTCATGGCATCTCTGTTTCACCATCTCATCCCAGCTCCAAGCCTTCTTCCTGGTCGCTGACGACATGATGGACCAATCTCAAACCCGCCGTGGTCAACCGTGCTGGTACAAGAAGGTAAATGTAGTTTGGTTTTTTTCAAAGAGCTTGAACACTGGACACGCTACGCTGTTTCTGACTCTGCTTCTTTTTGGTTTTGAATCTCACAGCCCGAGGTTTCCAACATTGCCATCAACGACTCGTTCGTCATCGAGGGCAGCATTTACATTCTTTTGAAAAAGTACTTCCGCTCGGAGCCCTACTACGTCGACCTGCTCGACCTGCTGCACGAAGTTACCTTCCAAACAGAGCTGGGCCAGATGCTCGACCTGATCACTGCCCCCGAGGACCACGTTGACCTCACCCGGTTCACCCTGAGCAAGTACAAGACCATTGTCAAGTACAAGACTGCCGTGTACTCGTTCTACCTGCCCGTCGCAATGGCCATGCACATGGCTGGCGTCAAAAACCCCGCAGCGTTCGCGGCCGCACACTCCATTCTCATGGAGATGGGCGAGTTTTTCCAGATCCAAGACGACTACCTCGACTGCTACGGCGACCCAGCGGTCATTGGCAAGATTGGCACCGACATTCAAGACAACAAGTGCTCGTGGCTCGTCATCCAGGCCCTCGACCTCGCCAACGCCGACCAACGCAAGATTCTGGAGCAACACTATGCACGCAAGGACGAGGCATCCGTCGCCGCCGTGAAGGCTCTGTACAAGGAGCTCGAGCTCCAGCGCGTCTTCACCGAGTACGAGGAGAAGAGCTTTGCCAAGCTCACACAGCTCATCAACGAGTTGGACACTGCCACTATTCCCCGGGAAGTGTTTACCGAGTTTGCCAAGAAGATTTACAAGCGTCAAAAGTAAAATGGCCTGATGGTGTTGATGGTGTTGTTGTTGTTGTTGTTGTTGCTGTTGCATACGAAAAAACAAGATATTGCTCAAAATATTGCTCGAAACCTCCTCACACAATCTTATACGATAACGAGGGGGTCGGCGTCCTGCTGAGAAACTGTCACTTGAACTCCGGCAGTGCCAAACAGCTCGGCAAGACTCTCGCGGAGCTTTGCGAGGTAGCCACGCTCAGTGTTGGTGTGCTCGCAGAGGACGACGGCGGCGCCACTGCTCACCGCGTCAAGGACGTCATGATGCCCCATCTCACCGGTCAGGTAGACGTCGGCACGCACTCCGCGCATCACGGACGAGCCCGAACCGGCGCACAACGCAATCTTTTGAACGAGCACGTTCTTGGCATGCTCCAATGCAGCAGCTTGCGTTTTCGGAGGCACTTGGGCGGCTGGTACCGCCGCCGATGGGAGAGCGATGCGGACATGCTCCACCTGCAGGTGCGCCTTGATTTTGGTCAGCAGCTGGGGAAGCGGCGTTGGCTGGGCCAAGGTGACGAGTCGGCCCTGACCCGTGCCAGGCTGTGGCAGCTTTTCGAGCGAGTGTGTCTCCCAGGTCACGCCGTTGCCAGCATGCTTGGCAAGCAGAGCGGCAAGCGACCCGAGGTGCGATTGCTGGCACTTGAACTCGAGCTTGCTTCTGGAGGCGCTGTCGTTGGACGAACTGTAAAAAAAAAAAAAAGAAGAACAAAAAAATGGTCAGTGATCTGACCAAACAAGGGATGTGTCGTTGTTCTTTGTTGCTATTGTTGTGGTTGTGGTTGTTGTTGTCGTGTCCGTAACTTACAATGTTGCAAAGGAGCTCTCAGAACCGAGAATCGAGGCAATGGCCGTCCTGAGCTCGGCAAGCTGGCCTGCCAGGCCGTAGACACTTGCGCGATGCGTACCGCTCGAGGTTTGCGAGTCGCCGTCGTGATGGAACGTGTGCGGCTGCAGCACGCTGATGGCGGAGGCCTCGCCGAGCCCGGACGCGAGCCAGTCGTTGATGCCGCCCTGCACCGAGTCGTAGCTCGTGTGCGGGCTGTAGATGGCAATGCCATGCTCGATCGCCTTGACTGCAATGCGTTCCTTGGTTGCTCCGGCTGTGAGCTTCTTGAGCGCGGCAAAGATTGGCGGGTGGTACGCAATGATGAGCGGGATGCTGTGCTGCGCGGCTTCGTCGACAACGCGCTCGGTCAGGTCGATGGTCAGCAGAATCTTGTCGATCGGCCGGCGCTTGGTCACCGGCTCGACCAGCAGGCCCACGTTGTCCCACGACTCGGCGAGGCGCAAGGGCGCAAAGGTCTTGAGGGTTTGCAGGACTTTGGAGAGTTCCATCTGCTGAGCGAGTGCAAGATGATGAGTGGTGGAGTGTCGAGGTCTGATCCAGTCATGGACTACGATAATGTGTCGTGTTGTGGTGTTTGTTTGTGTTGGGTGTGGTTTGGAAGAGAGTTGTGAGGAAATCAATTGTCGATGTTTTTGGTTGGTTTTGGAAAACGCTGGATGTGTATCGTATCGCGTGTGCCCAGTCATGATCTCAACAAGCAATCCGACCTTAGCTCAGTTGGTAGAGCGTCTGACTGTAGATGAAAGCAAATATCAGACGGCCTCTGGTTCGAATCCGGAAGGTCGGATTTCTCTTTTTGTCCTTTTTTTTTTTTTTTTGTTTTTTTTGGTTTGTTTGAACGCAGTCCACTCATCTCTCCCGTGACTCTTTTCTTTTTCCTTGATTCGTTTTTGTTTCGTCCTGGTATGAGTTTTGACGATACTAGGCCGGGCGTACAGCTCAACAGACTCAAAGGCAAAAAGTTGACCAAAATCCGACGCTCAAATGGTCCACTTTGCCGCTCCGACCCCAGCGCCCACAATCTGCAAACGCCTCGAAAGCTCCACAAATGGCGAGAAAAATTATTTGTCTACTCATTTTATTTGCTTTGGCTTTGCTGGGAGGATGTTTGAAAGGGTTCAGCATGGAAAAAACAAAGTCGATTTTGAGTTGAGCATTTCCCAGTGCTTCCCGAGTCGCGTGTGTGCTCTGTGATGGATTAAAAGTTGTGGCATGATTGGTATTCTCCGATGTCGTCGTTTGTGGTTGTTGGAAAGGGCTAAAAGGGATGGTAATAAGGCTTTTGCAAAATCGGACGAAAAACTTGAACACGACCAGTTTAGTGCGCTGCAAAGTAATGCTTTACGATCAATTCGATCGCCCCCGTGTAGCACAAGTCTGATTTTGTCCAATCCAAATCTGTATTATGAATTTACATATACAATATAGTATTTTCAATCCTGCTAGGAAGAGTGTACACGAATGGGGGACAGGTGACGAGCACTTTGCCAAATCGGCATCTCAGCTTTCGGTTTCTACCCATTCTTCCGACCATTCACAGCCCCCAATTTCTTATTCCAAAACTCGAAACTATGCTGTCGACTCACGGCACTGCATACCTTGTTGCCAAAGTCCGACCGTTGGACCTACGCTGTTTCTCTTTTCGGCGATCGTCGTCTGAAACAGTCTTTTCATATTATTTTGGTTTTTTGACTGTACAACAAATGCTAGTGAAGGAGTTCCGCGTTCCCCTCCCGATTTCCGTTGAGGAGTACCAAGTTGCCCAGCTGTACGCTGTCGCCGAGGCCAGCAAGAACGAGACCGGTACGTTCTCGCTCTCTCTCCACCACCGCTGACATAGCCCCCCTTCGTCGAGTGGCTGCTGCGTTGACATGTTTCCGTTCGGTGATGGCTTCCTTTTTTTTTTTTTTTTTTTTTTTCGGTTCGCTGTTTCTGCTTCCTTTTCAATACTCTCTCCCTTGCCACACCTCTGCCATCGCATTGCAAAAGCCACCTCGCTCACAAGCAAACGCGCGCTCCATCTCCCAGTGCCGAGACTGCATCACCTCGGTCGCGGTCGAACTCGACTGCCTTTTTTTTTTTTTTTTTTTTCCTCGTGCAAAACCGCATCTCGTTCGCTCATCCTCTTCCTCTTCTTCTTTGTCATCTTGAACGTGCTCAGTCGCACCCCGCCTTCCATCTCTTTCTACACCCTCACCTCAATGTCTCCACAATTCCAACCAGCTCCACCAACGCTTGGCTCGTCTTGCTTCGTTTATTCAACTTTGCTCGGTCGAACGCAGCGGTTTTTTTTTTGGGCTGATCTCTTTTTTTTTTTTTTTTTTTTTCCCCAAATACAATCCACACTCGTTTGCACTCTCTCGCCATTCCAAACGGACTCAACATTGCCGCTCACACACGCCCGTCACATCACTATCACTGCTATCGAAGCTGTTGCATTGTGCTCTGCCGCGATTGCCGGTCGTCTCTGTGATGCGTTTTCACTGTTCGTCATCGAAGCATTTTCCTTTTTTTTTTTTTTTTTTTTTTTTTCGTTTTTTCCTCCTTTTCTCAATTGTTCGCTCCATTGCGCTTTCCGGCTCTCGTGGAGCCTTCCCTGCCCCTCCTCACGACACTCTGACGCTGCTTGCAGTACTTGCTTATCACGAGTGCGACACCCAATCCACTAACGTCACAGCTTCACGTTTGGACGAGCAGCTCGAGCGGTTCATACAGCCACTTCAGAACCAAAAAAAAAAAAAAAAAAAAAAATCCAATGTAAAAGTCGAACGTCAGCGAAGCAGCACTTTGGGTGTGACCCCACACTGCCATGCCACGAACGCACGTCACTTGTCGAAGCACATAGACGATGTACCACTCGTCCTATTGCCTCCCCCCTTTTTGGAAGAGGAGACGCTCGTTGCGAGTTGCACGAGCGCTCGACAACGCAGTTCTGCTTCTCTTCCTCCTCCTTCCCACCGGAACACTCGACTCGACTCAATTCCACTTGACTCGTGCACACTGGACTCACTTCTGACCCAACCCCCTTGAATCAATCGCCCCCCCCCCACAAACACAAATAGGCGGTGGTGACGGTATCGAGGTGCTCAAGAACGAGCCGTACGACGATCCCTCCCTGCCCGGCGGCAAGGGCCAGTACACTCACAAGATTTACCACTTGGCAAGCAAGGTTCCCCGATTCATCAAGGCGATCGCGCCAAAGGGCTCGCTCGAAATCCACGAGAAGGCCTGGAATGCCTACCCGTACTGCAAAACCGTCTTGAGCAACCCGGACTACATGAAGGACAACTTTTCCCTCACCATCGAGACCTGGCACAAGCCTGGCCAGCCCACCATCGACAATGTATGTTTTTTTTTTTGCTGAGATATGGGTGCACTTTGTGACATTGTGCCACTGTGCCACTTGGTGCTGAAATCCCATCGCTTATTCTGCACTCTCGCCAGGTTCACCAACTGCCACTGGACCAGTGGAAGAAGGTCGAGGTTGTTCAGATTGACATTGTGAACGACCCCGTCGAGCGCAAGGATTACAAGGAGTCGGAAGACCCTGCCCTTTTCAAGTCGACCAAGACTGGCCGCGGCCAGCTTGCTGCCAACTGGAAGTCAACCGCCGAGCCTCTCATGACCGCCTACAAGCTTGTCTCCATGGAGTTCAAGTGGTGGGGCTTGCAATCTCGAGTGGAGAGCATGACCATGAAGACTGAGCGCAAAATTTTCCACAACTTCCACCGACAGCTTTTCTGCTGGATGGATCACTGGTACGGCTTGACGATGGCCGACATCCGAGCTCTCGAGGACAAGACCAAGCACGACCTCGACGAGGCACGCCAACACGGCGAGGTTAAAGGCACCGCCATGCACGACGAGTAAAACCCCCCCAAAAAAACTCGACAGTGTTTTGTTGTCTGCCTGTACTTTTTCTGATAACGCCCTAAAGTGTCGAGTCTCCAAGACTCCACTCTATTCTCCCCCCCCCCGCTCCCCACTTCCACGTCCCTCTGCCTTGTTTGTACCTGTTCATTCGCTTTCTGTTGACAAAAACAAAATAATACGTTTTTCCTGAACAACCCAATAGCGACCCAATAGCAACCTAGCCTATTGTTTTCCAACACCATTCACAGCCAAAATTCGTGAAAAAACAAAACAAAAAAAAAAACAACAGTGGATGAACATTTGTTTAACGAACGACAACGAAAACTACAAACAACATAACACTATTTGATTAATCCCTTCTTTTTAAGCTCAGTACACTGTGGGCAGTACCACTTGCCCTTGGGCTTGGCTGTGAGATTGACGCATTGGAAATGGAACCACTCGGTGATACACTAAACAAAAATAGTCAGGGGGAGCGGTGAGTTGAGCCGCAAAAACCATGAACGACGACTCATCCGCTTCCAACTGGCAACTGGCAAAAAGCTTTCCAACAGCATTTCCCCCATCCAATGACATACATCGGGATTGTCGCAGCCAATCATTTCGCCGTAAGAAACTTGGTGACACACGCAATACACGGGCTCGTTCGGGTCGACTGGCATGTCCACGTCAACGCCTGGCGAACGAGCTGTGCCACGATTATTGTTACCGAGTTGGCGTGCACCACCAGCACGGGCAGCCAGTGCCGCGGCGTGAGCTCCAACTGTCAATGGCGGCGCTTGGTCCTTGGCGTTTGCTTTGCTGCCTTGCGCGGCTCGATTAAGCTTTTTGCCATATCCTGAGCTGCGGTCATCTTCGACGGACATACGGCTTTCTGCAGATTGGGCGGAGAGGGGCGGTGCGGGGAAAAAAAAAGACAGAGGGAGAAAACAACATGAGAAACACAGAGCAAAGGAAACCCGATCGATGAATCATCCATGCATACTTTTGCGTGCGTTGCCGTCGTCGTGGTCAATGTCAGCAACTTGGCGGACATGCTCCACGTCAGCGTCCAGTCGTTGGATGTGTTTATCGACCTGTGTGACAGTGAAAAGGTGAGATGTGGAAGCCGGAACTTTGAGCCAAGCACAAGCTTTTGACGTACCAGCTCGTAGCTCTGAGCAGCAATCTGGATCTTGTCGTCGCCAAACTCCAGGCATCGGCGGAAGTGCTCTTGGATGCCGCGGATCTTTTGGATGATTTCGTCCTGCGGCAGCGACTTGTCTGCAAGCGCCGGGCACAGCTGCTCGACCATCCTCAACGCCTCTATTCATGCATACAAAATTCACACTCTGAGTCAAACGAGCAATAACCGCAAACTGAAGCTGTCAAAATCAAAAACTGTCAAACATTCAACGTTTTTCAAAGCTATGAAACGAAAGCCAAACGAAAGCCATTGAAAAAAAAAAAAAATAAATAAAAAAATTGGCGCCTTTTTTTTTTTTTTTTTTTTTTTTTGTGAGCAATGCGCAAGGGGCGACCTCGACTTCTGCGCGCTGGCTGCCCCCCCCCCTCCGCCGAGTGCAAGTGCGGCGCATGCAAGAGCAAGACCCTCCTCCCACCCAGTAGATGGAGTGCCTGGCTTGTTCGAGCACTCGAGCGGACTGCTAGGAGCGTGGAGGACTGAGCAGAACCTGTTCGGCTTGCCTCCTGCCACATACAGACGCAGACACACAGACACACAGACAGAGACACACAGGAATCATCATGACGGTACCATGGGTGCGCGCGTCAAGCTCGCGGATGAGGGTAAAGTTGCGCTGAAGATCGTATGGCAGCGACTCGATCGTGGTTAGAAACTGCTGCAGGTACTGCGCTGTGACTGCGGGCCGAGCCATGTCGATGCAGAGTAATATGACTGAGGGGTCAACTAGAAAGAATAAGATAAATAAAAAAAATAGAGTACGCGAGAACGAGTGAGAGAACGAGAGAATGACTTTGCGCAATCATCTGCAGAAGCAGCGTTTTTACGAAAGAGCCGTTCGTTCCGCCGTTCTGTCGTCTCGCTTGGATCTGTTGTTGATAATACGAGACCGATACAGTATTATTATAATTTCAAGCAGGAGGAGCGGATCGGAGAGTTTGAGTGTGTTGCAAAACCGACGCTTGTCGATTCGACCATTGGCGATACTCCCATCCTCCGACAAGTGCGCGAGGGTTGGCAAGTTGTTCAAGTTCGACCCCGCCGGTCTCTCTTTGATGTGATGTTCGATTTGCTTTATGTTGGATACGTCTGATGACACTCATTGGAATAGAATTGTGCATGGCAGTTTGTCTTCAGTTGGAATACAGTTTGCAATTTCTCGACAATGTTGAGGCAAGTTTCAGCCTCAACCGACCAAGGTGTGTAAACATAGGCACTGAAAGAGTGCAACACTGGCTTCCAACTCGGGATTACCAGCGGACTGCCATCGAGCTTGTGCCAAACTTGATTCTTGAGTTAAATTGGCTTTGAACACAAAACTGTGTACCACCAGATACCCTTCAATGACCTAGTGTGCCCAGTAGCATCGATCCATCACCACGGAGGGCAATCGAAAGCCTCAGAGCAGGAACACAGGAGGACCACTCCGTGAGGCCAGCAACCAACTGGCATTCCGGAGCCGCATTGCTGGTACAAACAATCCCAATCCCAATGTACTGTATATCCTGCAGCCTTCTTGTTGTCCATGCACGCCTATCGATCAGCATGCGATTTGGCGCGCCAAGACTTTTTGGCTTGTGGATTACTGCATGGGCGTGGTCTCGTTTGGGCGGCCTTGGTCTGGCTGCTTGAACGCCGGGGCTGACGACGCCGCACTCGCAGATCCAAGCACATTCTCTGCATAGAACAGCTGCAGGATGGTCTCTGGCTTGGCGGTGAAGACGAGGTAGAAGCTTTCCATGTGGTCGACGCCTTCGCGCACGAGCCGCGGGACGTCCTGCGGCCTGGCGTGCCGTCCGTTGATGACAATCATATCGCGCACAATAGCTCTATTCCACAAGATGGGCAAAGCGCGTTGCAGCCGTTGAGAAATTTTGACGACGATCGCCTCAATGGTTTGTGTTTCGTTTTGTTGGCTCACCTTGTGCGACGCTGGAACACTGGCGGCATGTGTCGAATCAAGCCCAAGCAAAACCGATACAGCTGAATGGGCGTCTGCGGCATGACCCGCGGTCGAATCGACGGAAGCGGCATTTTGCACCGTCCTGGTAACTGTAAGAAGAAGAAGAGAGACTGAGCAAACACGAGATGCTCACTCGCTCAGACTTGAGTACTGCTGCTGTCGAGATAGGATTCCGCTTTCTGATAGAGACGTGCTACTGCTCTTGCTAATTCTGAATGCGAACGAAACCAGTTCTCATTCACTCTACCCACAGCAGCAAATGGACGGCGCATCGCATCGGCCGGGCAAGCTCAAGCAGCAGAACAAGTCGCACAAGACGGGTCGCCATCGCGCGAAGGGCGTCCTCGACACCGCCAACAAAGGTACGGGAAATCAGTCAACCCGACCATCTCGAGGACTGCTTCGTCGTCGGGGCAAGGGGAGAGGGGGTGGGAGAGAGAGAGAGAGAGGGGGCTTTGGTCTGCAGTGAGGCCGCGTTGCGCCATCCCCGACGATCGCACTGCTCCTGGCGGCGACTTCCTGCCATTTCTTGCATTGGGCGATTCTTGCTGTCTTTCCCTGACCACATCGCATCGACGAGGCGAGCTCAGAAGCGGCTCCACCAAGTGGCTTGTGAGTGTGCAAGCGAACCATGTGGACCTTTGCCATTCACACATGGTCTCTCTGACCCGACATCTGGATGTTCGGCTCCGGACTGTTTCAGCAGACTCACAACGAACAACTCTACATGTGCGAAAGAACACCACTCCCCACCACCTCCCCCAGTCTGCTTCCAAGGGGGGAACAGAAACGCACTGCACGACGGGAAAAACAAAAACAAAACCCCTTCACTCACTTGCTCCGTTTCGCCTTGCTCCGTTTGTAGGCCGCATGATTGACGACAACTCGTCAAGAACGAGCAAGCGATCGACCAGCTCGTCGGACGCAAAGCGCCAGGACAGACGCAACCACCTGAAGCAGCAAATGAAGGCTAAGCGCATCGAGGCGCTCGCCCAGCGGAGAGGTATTGGGCAGGGCGACGGCGCTCCAGTCACTGTGGCAATCCTGCCGCTGTGCGCAGACGTCGATGCGCGTCAGGTGCGCGCTGCCTTGATCAAGCACATCCAGGGCAACGACGCCGCCGCGGCCTCAGTGTCCGACTCGGGCATGGTTGTGTCTGCACAGGAGGATGCGATCGATTCGCGCGCTGTCGTGACAGTGGCCGTTCCCAAATTCAAGTCTCGCCTCACCCTCGTCACCTCGCCGAACGACCTGTTTGCGCAGTGCGACGCTGCGATCGGTGCTGACGTGGTGCTGTTCGTGCTGTCTCACTCTGTACCCGTGAGCGAGGCTGGCGAGCTGCTCATCAGCAACGTGCGCTCGCAGGGCGTCCCTTCCGTTAGCTTTGCCGTCAACAATCTGGAAGAGGTTCCGCCGCGCCGACGCGCCGATCTGCGCAAATTCTTGCTCAGCTACGCCTCGTCGCGGTTTAGCAAGCAGCAAAAGCTGTTTGCTTTCGACTCTGACTCGGAAGCCAGCTTGCTCGTTCGCCACCTCTGCGACAGCAGAATCGAGACGATTCACTGGCGCGATCGTCATCCGTACATGCTTGCCGACCACGTCGGATTCTCCGTCACCGACAGCACCGCCGGCACGGGCATTCTCAGCGTCACGGGCTTCCTTCGCGGCCGCTCGCTCGATGTGAACGGCCTGGTGCACTTGCGCAACTTTGGCGACTTTCAGATCGGACGCATCGATGGTCCGAACGACCCTTACTCGCTCAACCGACGCAACGCGACGGGCAAGAAGCAATCACAGCAGAACGTTGCCCAGATGGACACTGAAGGCGAGACGGAGGAGGTGGACGAGCATGGCAATCGCATTCTGGCCCGTCCTTCGGCCGAGCAGCAGCAGTCGCTCGTTTCAGAGATTGAGCCCGACCCAATGAGTCAACACCAGACCTGGCCCACTGTCGAAGAGATGAAAGCCGCGCTCCGCCAACAGCGCGCCCCCCGTGTGCTTCGTGTCCCGAAGGGAACATCCGAGTACCAAGCCGCCTGGATTGTCGAAGACGGCGATCGCGACGAAGACGACAACGGCGACGAAGACAGCGGCGATGAGGACGACGAAAACGCCATGGCCATGGCCACAGAGTTTGATGACGACGCCATGGATGGTGGCGACGCAATGCAGGATGGTGGCAATGACGAGGACGAGGAAGAGTACGAAGACCTTGTTGAAGAAACTGCCGATGCCAAGTACGATGCCGAGATGAACTTTGACGACGAAGAGCAGCAGTAAGTCATGTGTCGTCATGTTTGTAGTTAACCTTGTTTCGGCTCGTTGTTTGCCGTTTCCTTTGTCCTAGCTTGTACGCTGGGAATTCATCGAATCTTTCTGACTTGTTGCCTGATGACTGCCAGACTTGAGCACCGCCGACGCTTGAAGGAGCAAGCTGCGGATGAAGACACCAACTTCCCCGACGAAATTGATACACCACGAGATGTTCAAGCGTATATTCGTTTCCAAAAGTATGACCCCCGCCTCTAGATGTCTACAGCGTTGCTGGTGCGGTCTGGCAGCATTCTAACCCGCTGCTCTTGCGTTTGTCAGGTACCGTGGCCTCGAGAGCTTCCGAGCATCGCCCTGGGACCCGAAGGAAAACCTTCCTTTGGAGTATGCACGCATCTTCCAATTTGAAGACTTTGAACGAACCAAGAAGCGCGTGTTGCAGTCATACGAGGGCGTCGAGGTGAGTTTTGGGTTTGTGCTTATTTGGGCTCATCTGGCTCAATGCTCATTTTGGCACAATGCTCATTTGGTAACTGTCACTTGTAGTCTGGATCGTACATTACTGTCCACATTCAAAACGTGCCTGTCGCGGCATTTGGTATGTCATGAGCGGCACTCAAACTTGTTTCCCTTCGCCAGTCCTCACTATTGCCCAATTCCGATTTTTGTTTTGTGATGCAGAGGACTACCGCCCAGAAATCCCATTCCTGCTCTTTGGCCTCCTCGAGCATGAAAACAAAATGTCAGTGTGCAACATTGCCATCCAGCGCACCGGCTCGTTCGAGGCTCCCATCCGAGCGAAGGTTTGTGATTGATTCTCTCATCTCCAAGTGTGCTCTCTACGTTTGCCTTTCATCTCATTCTTGAACTTGCTCGTTGTTCATTGTTACTTTTTGTTTTGGCTGCAGGAGCCCCTGTTGTTCCAAGTCGGCTTCCGTCGATTCACCGCCGAGCCGATCTATTCAACGCACACACTCGGATCCAAGCACAAGATGGAACGTTTCTTGCATCTCGGCCGCTTCACGATTGCCACCATCATCTGCCCACTGGTCTATCCCACGGCGCCAGTCCTTGTTTTCAAGGCGCAGGTTGATGGCTCGCTGCCGTACGTTGGCTCGGGCACGCTGCTGAGCGTCGATCCCGACCGTATTGTGCTCAAGCGCATTATCCTGTCTGGCGTGCCGTACAAGATCAACCGCCGCTCGGCAGTTATTCGCTTCATGTTCTTCAACCGCGGTATGTGGAGCTTTTGTCATTCTGTGTTTTGGTTTTTCTCGTTTTTTTGTTGTTTTGGCACCAAAACTCACACATAATTCTCGACACGTCCGGTTTCGACGACCTCTGCTTTGCAGACGATATTGATCTGTACAAGCGCCACGAGCTTTACACCAAGCATGGCCGACGAGGCCACATTAAGGGCCCGATCGGTAAGAAATTGTTGCTTGTGTCCGACTCTAGTTTCCACAACAGCACCGACCTTCAACTCACGCGTTGCTTTCGGGAATACACCTTCCAATACCTGCAGGCACACATGGTCACATGAGCGTGACGTTCGATCGTCAGCTTGTCAGTCAGGACACGGTCTGCTTGAATTTGTACAAGCGCGTCTTCCCCAAGTGGACCTATCAGCTGTTTGCTCGGCCAAACAGCATTGTGCCCCTCGATTACTTTGACGTGCACGCTGCTCAAGAGGCAGCACAGGCGTTTGCTCCCGCAGCAGCCCTGATGCAATGAAGTTATGATCTGGGTGTTGGGGTTTGTTTCCTTGTGAAAGCAGTACATTTTTTGTGCATCGCTTTGTGTTGGCTCTGGACATTTTTCGCGATGAGGAGATTTTTTTTGGTGCACAATTTCCAGCCTTGCCTTCTCAGAAATTTCAAAAAGACAAAGAAAATGCTCCCAAATTTATTCGCTGCATTTCTTGTTTTCGCGCGTTGTTCCATTTTTCAATTTTTCATTTTTTTTGGCGCGAAAAGTCTGTTTCAAGTGTTCTTTTTGGGTTCTTTTTGGGTTCTTTTGGTTCTTGGCTCCGTCTCTCGCTCTCTCTCGTCTCCCCCACCAGTGCGCTGCTCGCTCGCTTGGGATCTGCTCTCATATCAACAAGCGTTTTGCACTTTCTCTCCTTTTGCACAGGGCGGCACAGGTTCGACCGCGCGTCTTGCGTTTTGTGTGTGCTGAAACTTGTCGCTCGCTTGCAAGCTGATTGCAATTTTTTTTTTTTTTTTTTTTTTTGGGTTTTGGTTTTTGACAGGAAGGGCGTTTGTGGGGACTGGCATTGAATGGCAGCCTCTTCTGCGCTCGCACACGATGCACTGCAGTTGAACGCACCTGTCTGTCAATTCATGGTCAAGCCCGGCGATGCGCAGGTCGCACACCAGGAGCAGCAGCTGGACTTGTTGCAAGACCACGACACGCAGCCTGATGAAGCGTTGGCCTTCAACCCTGCAGCAGTGACCACTCTGGCACTCGACCACCACCACCACCACCACCCCGTGGTTACACAGAATGAGCTCGGACTGACAAATCCGCTGCTCGGCGCCCAGCCGCAGTCGAGGGCAAAGTCGCTCGGCCCACTTCGAAGACGCTTTCCTTCGCCGCCAATTCCCACACAGACCGACACCACAGCAACCGCAACCGCAGGACCAGTCCCACTCGCCGAAAACCCATCGCCCAGGTAGGCTTACTGATTTTCAATGATGAAATGATGCGAGTGGTAGCGCTCACCCGCTCGTTTTTCGTTTTGTTGTTTGTGCATCGAACCCTTTTGCTGCAGCGCACTGTCAACCACGCTTCCCGCTTCAAGTTTTTCTTGGTTGCTCAATGCTCCTACCGTCAGTCAGGATGACGACAACGACACGAGCGCCGCATTGCGGCCATCCACACCGCCAATTCGAAGTTTCCACGTCCCGACGTTGACGAAATCGCGAGCATCTCATCTGTCGATTCCAGCGTTGCATCCAGTGTTGCATCCAGTCCTGCTTCGGGACTCGAGGATGCGCCTGTCACCTGCCGATGGTCCTGTGGCGACATCGAGTTCTTCATTGCTGCTGCAACACACGGACGAAGCAACTTCTGCTGCTCCAGAAGCTGCGTCTTTTTCTCCCAACCCAATACCAGGGCTGGTCGACGCCATGGCGATTGCACCGAGCTTGCTGCACGAAACGCAGCAAGCAAGCGCTCTCCCATTGCCGTCCAAGGTTCTTTTCGGCTGCCACCGACTGGGACCCGCATCGGAGGACGAGCGCGAGCCCCCTTATCCTTCGAGATCGACATTAAAGCAAAAGCTCGAGCGGCGGCGAAAGCGGTCACAGCAACTAACAGCGCTTCGACAACGAGAAGAAACAGAAGCGCGGGGAGCACGGGTACTCAAGCGCCAGTCTTCGTGGGAATCGCTTCCGCCGCCGTCACCGAGCTCTCCCACGACGGCTGGCCGGACTGACGACTGCGAGACCAATCGTCCTTCTCTGCGTCGAAGGCTCTCAGACTCGGCCGACGAGGTGGAAAACGCCATCGACAATCTCCAACTCCATTCTTCTTCCGCCGCCAGCGCCCTCTGTCGACCCCGCAAGCGCTTGCGGTGGGCTGAAAATCTCGAGTCTGTTGTCTTCTTTGAGCGCGACTCTGGCGATGTGACAGAGGAAGAGCCAGAGGACGAAGCCTTTGATTGTGACTCGAACGACTCGCCCAGCAGCAGCAGCACTGACAACAACAACAACAACAACAGTCCAGTACAGTTCACTCGGACAGACTCTTTCAACGATGCCTTGTCTCCATCCAACACAGCTGATCTAATCTCCAGCCCATGTCCTTTCGCTTTTGGTGTTCGACCTGCGGAATGATTTGATGATATTTCATTGTATTCTATTATTGCTTAGTTATGCCCCCCCGCCGTTTTCAATACATTGTAACATACTCATGTACCCATCTCAGTCTTGCATTTTGTCACCGCCCAATGCAACGCTCATCATCATCACCTTCATAAAATGAACTCCAAACCTCAATCTCGTCATCATCGGATTTGCATGGTTTCCGACTTTTTCTACCCGAACACGGGCGGCGTCGAAAACCACATCTATCAGCTCTCCCAGTGCTTGATCCGACGCGGCCACAAGGTCGTTGTCATCACGCACGCGTACGACGGGATTGAGCCAAAGCACCAGCACCCATCGTCTGAATCTGAATCCGAATCCGTTCCACAGCAGCAGGACGCGTCGTCGTCGCCCACCGAGTCTGCTGCTGCTGCCACCACCCAAGCCAAGACATCCCAGCCAGCAGGGTCGATCGCAGGGACTCCCCGCGTTGGCGTGCGCGTCCTGAGCATGGGGCTCAAGGTGTACTACCTGCCCAACATTGTCTTTTACAACCAGTGCACTCTGCCGACCTTGTTCACGAATCTGCCGTTGATGCGGAACATTTTCGTCCGAGAGCGCATCTCGATTGTGCATGGCCATGCTGCATTCTCAACGCTATGCCACGATGCAATTCTGCACGCGCGCACAATGGGCATTCCGGCCGTTTTCACGGATCACTCCTTGTTTGGATTTGCCGACGCGAGCTCCATCCTGACAAACAAATTCCTCAAGTTCTCACTGTCGGACGTGAGCCACGCGATCTGCGTGTCGCACACGAGTCGCGAAAACACCGTCCTTCGGTCTGCAATCGAGCCAGAGCGGGTGAGCGTCATTCCAAACGCCGTCGACGCTTCCCTCTTCGTTCCAGACACGAGTCAGCGCGACCCTGCTTGGATTACTATCGTGGTGGTGTGCCGCTTGGTGTACCGCAAGGGTATGGACTTGTTGGCAGCCATCATTCCAAGAGTCTGCGCAGCCCATCCCAACGTTCGGTTTCTGATTGGTGGCGATGGCCCCAAGCGCCTCCTTCTCGAAGAGGTGCGCGAGCGCCACAAGCTGCACGAGCGCATGTCGCTCATTGGGCACGTTCCGCATAACGGTGTTCGAGCCGTGCTCAATCGCGGCGACATTTTTCTCAACACGTCTCTGACCGAGGCATTTTGCATTGCGATCGTGGAAGCGGCCAGCTGTGGTCTCTCGGTTGTGAGTACGCGGGTGGGTGGCGTGCCCGAGGTCTTTCCCGAGGACATGATGGTTTTAGCCGAGCCGACAGTCGACGGTAATTGTTGCAGTTGTTGTTTGTCTCGTTTTGATTGATCTTGTGTTGCTAGCGAGCGAGAGCGACGCGCTTGATTGGTGTTGGCGCTGGTGTTCCCCAAAATGCGCAGAGTGGTGTCGCTCAGTGCTGTGAAATGGGCTCTGTTGAACTCAACACTCATGTTCTGACTTGCAATGCCAGATCTTGTGCGGGCAGTCTGCGAGGCGATTCCACGGATCAATGATATCAATCCCGACCAACTACACCAGCGCGTCAAGAGCATGTACAATTGGAATGATGTCGCAGCGCGGACGGAAGTAGTTTACGACAACATTTCCGGTGTCGAAGAGTCGCCTCTTGTGGAGCGCTTGCATCAGTACGACCGGCAGCTGCTGTATTGATGAAAGAGAGCAGGGTGGCAGAGTTGGTATCACGCTCATTTTTGCCTGTTTATTGCATTCCAGGTACTATGGCTGCGGTCCCGTTTCTGGCAAACTCTTTGTCATGTTTGTCTTGATTAACACGCTCTTCTACTACTTTCTCGAGTGGCTATGCCCTCGCGCTGGCATCGACATTTGTCCCGACTTTGATACGGCTCGCTACACTAAACTCGTACGCCAAGAGCGTGATCGAGGCCTTTCTCAACGTCGAAATCTCGATATTGTTTAGTTGTGCAGATGGCTGTGTACAGTACATTGTTATTCTCATCTCGTTTTGCCTCCACTAATTTCGATTCCGTAGTGATGGGAGGAGAGGGAGAACCAGAAGCTCCAAAGGATCTGCAAACAAAAATACTGCACACCTCCCCCCATTATTGTTATTATGATTAATCATCCTTCTGATTGACCATTTCACTCCATCTATTTTGACTTTGCGACAATGGCGAGCACTTCGCGATCCGTTTCTGAGCGACGTCTTCGTCCAATCTATGGTACGCCTTTTGTCCCCCTTCGACTGTTTCTTCCTTCGACCCTTCCAGTTGCAGTTGCTTGTCCATCTCGCTCTATCTCTCGCTCTAACTCTCGCTCTTGCGAATGGAGCAAACACAAGGCGAATCGCGCAATGGGATCAGCGCAGTGCATGGAACAGCATGGCCATACAGCCACTCACTCACTCACTCACTGTCTGCCGCTGTCGTCTGGTACCCAACAAAACACAAACACAAACAGACGCGCTTGATACATTCAACAACAAGCAGGCCATCCAGCTGGCCGACAAGGTGCTCAAGAAGGACCCCATCCTGGCAGCCAAGGTAAAAGCAGTCTAGTCTCACTCAGAGCTCGAGACCGGCCATTCCCTCACTGTGCAGGCTAAACCAAGATTGCCCGAGAGGACAGAGATGGGGATTGCTTGATTTTGTCTGAGGGGCGAACGGACGAGTCGGATCATGGATCGCTTGCTCCAATCTCTCTCCATCGCTCAGTCTCACATCGGAACTCACACCTGACTTGATTCATGGCTGAACTCTTATTGTTGTTGTTGTTGCAGGCGCTTAAGGCAATTGCGCTCGAGCGACTCGGAAAGCGCGACGAAGGTCTCGCGCTGCTCAACGAGCTCAAAGTCGTTGGTCCGACAGACGAGATGACCTTGCAGGCGATGACTCATGCGTATCGGGACATGGACCAGTTTGATCAAATCCCAAGCGTGTACGAAGTTGCCGTGAAGCACTCGCCGCTCAACGAAGAGTTGAATGCGCACCTGTTCATGGCCCTCGTTCGCATCAACGATCCGAAGCGCCAGCAGGCGGTTGCCATGCAAATGTACAAGACATTCAAGCTGCCACGATACTACCTGTGGTCTGCAATGTCGCTTCTTGCTCAGGTAACACGCTTGATCAACGAAGGAGTGCTGCAAAGGTTTTTTCTTTTAGTTTTTTTTTTGGGCAAAAACGTTCACGCGGTTTTGTTTTGTCGCTCCGATGCACACGCAGGCAATGCTGCCCTCCAACATCCAAGCGGGCTTGTCCAGCAAGATGCTCTTCCCGTTGCTCGAAAAGATCCTCGAGAAGGCGACCAACGAAAAGCTTCTGGCGAGCGAGGAAGATCTCGATCTCTACCTTCAAGCGTTTGAGCGTCAGGGCAAGCATGCTGATGTGCTCAAGTGGCTGGAGCAACCCGAGCTCGCCTCGCTCATCAAATCATCCAGTGCCCGCGATCAGCGAGTCGCAGAGGCGCTTGGGTCGGCCGGACGACTGTTGGAAGCCGCATCAAAGTTCCAAGCTCTGTTGGAAGCCCCAGAGCACCGCGATCAGTGGTCATTCTTCAAGCTGTACTTGAAGTACACATTCGAGCATGCGGCTGCTTCGCCCGATGTGGCGACTCTGGAGAATGCTTGGTCGTTCGTGTCCAAGCTCGTGGCTGAGGAGACTGCTCCTTCGGCAGGTGCTGGTCCCAAGGTTGTTCACCGAGGTCCTTTCCTTGCGCAGCTCGAGTTCCTCCGTCTCTCTCAGCAGCGAGTGTCTGCCGGGCTGCCAGTAGCCTCGGTCGCAGGTACGCGAGGTCATTGTTTCGCAATTGTGTTTTTTTGGCGCTTCTGGTTTTCTGATTGACCGCTGGTCACTGTGCGCTTGATGTGGTTTGCCTGCAGCTTCCCTTGTCGAGCTTCTGGCCGCCTACTTTGCGCGATTCGGTGCAAAGTGGTGTTGCTTTGACGACATGCGAGGCTTTGTTGGGACGCTGTCTCCTGACGCTGCCAAGGAATTGCACGAGAAGATGCTTCAGCAGGTTCAGGCGTGTCCGAAGGATGCTCCCGTGGTATGCCGTCTCTGCCGTTATTTTTGATTGTGAAGGTTGAATACCAGCTGAATTTTTTTGGTCTTGCTTTTGAACAGGCAACGCAGGCCGATTGCATGCGCCAGCACATTTGCACCGTGCAGCTTGCTCGCTGGATGGGCTTGCATACCGCAATGACGCCGGAGCAGCAGCGAGAGCTGGTTGCCGACCTTGTCTCGCGCTACCACGCCGGGCTTCAATTTGGTAAGAGGAGGGCATTGAGCGAGAGAAAACCACCACGAGACGCGGGCTCAGGTTTGATCGCATCTGTCATTTGATCCTCATTGATGTTCTCGATCAGGCTCCGCTCTGAAGGAGACCGAGCGACAGTACAGCGATGATTACGCGCTCCTTGCAACGCTGGTCATGCTCGATTTGCACGAAGCAACTGGTAACGTCGCCTCTGCACAAAATTTCTGCATGCTCGAGAAATTGTAGTGACCACTCATATTTGTTGCCTCTTGTATTTGACAACCCCCCTGCCTCCCCAGGTGATCGATCCGTTCTTTACGACATTATTGCCCTCCTTCAGTTCGGCGTTGTTCGCAGCAAGTTTAACTTCCAGTTCAAGCTTTTCCTGGTTCAGTGCTATGTCAAGCTTGGTACGTACCCTTGAAAGCGATGCAGATCGGCAAAAGCTGTGCTCTCAATTTATTGACCGGCATCGTTCCATTGCCTTTTTTCTACAGGCGCGCTTGCCCCTGCGCTGGCGCTTTACCAAGAGCTCGAGACACGTCATGTGCAGCAAGACACACTGAGGTGAGTCAGACAACGATTGGGTACGAGACGAAAGACTAACCTTCATCCCTTGTGCAGCTACGTTATTTCAGACCACCTTCTCAGTTGCGCAAACATGGCGGAGGGTGTTAATTTCCACCGCATGGTGCTGAGCTACTTTGAGCGCGCAGGCAAGGAGCTCCCCGAGATGGTCATCAACGCTTACCGTCACCAGACGTTCTCAAAGGTACGCGCTTTCGCTTGATTCATTTGAGGGCGGAGATGCTTTTTGCGGGTTTCAATCGCTCATCCTTCTCTGATCTCTTTTGGTGTTCCGCAGGTTCTCGAGTTTATGGAATTTACTTCTCGCACGAATCGTTCTCTGCAGCGCGCCATTGTTCGCTGTCAAGATGCCAAGCTGCGCCTGCGCACCGGCTTCAACGGGCAAATATCCGAGCTGGAAGAGTTCATCCGTGTGTTGCCGCTTCCAGTTGAAGGTTGGTGAACTCCACGCAGCTCCTTTTCCGCACCACCCAAACCTTCAACAAGAGAGAAGATTTCCACCTCCTCATGGTGCTTTGCGCGTTTTCTGCATGTGTAGTCTTGAACGATCTGTCTGACAACCGCGATCACGACGTCATGGATTTCTGGGAGGCCGAGGCTCGCCGCCCGACAAAGGAGCAGCTGGAAACTCTTCGCGCACAAAAGGCAAGTGGACAGAACAAAAAGTTTGACTTTCTTTCAAATACTAGAAAACCCCTGACCAACTTAAAACCACTTTGCGACACACAGATTGCCTGGGTTCGTCTGTCAACCTTGACGTTCAACACTCTGCGTTTTGCGGCTGCCAGCGACAAGGCCCGACTCCAGTCCACCCTTGAGCAGTTGCAGGCTGCTGTTTCTGCGATCGCCGAGCAGTCCTTTGCTGTGCCTTCCAGCCTGCGCCTCAGCCAAACACCAGCCAACACCCAGCAAGCCCTCGTGCACGCAAAGATTGTTCTCGAGTTTGGCAAGGCTGCCCAGCACCTGCAGGCATACGTTGCATCCTCGGGTGAAGCTGCTGGCGCTGCAGCGAGCATTTCCGACGCTGCTGCCAGTGCTACCGCTTTCATCTCCAGCGTTACCGCTGCGGCTGAGGCTGCCACCAATGCCATCGCCTCCACGCCGCTTCCAGAGTCGATTGGCCAGAGATTCTTTGAGCGCGCCGCCGGCCAACTTGAGGTAATCGTCCAACTGTACAATTTTGATTCGCGCGGCAGTTTGAGCTGATTTCTTGATTTTGCCGTTCGTGTCCTGACAGGTGGCTGGAGATGCGCTCGTCTTCCTTTCGGCGTTTGCTCGCGTTCTTGGGGACATTGCCAACGCTGGCAAGAAGAACCGCAAGAAGCCGACGGACGGCTCGCCTGCCATTTCGGTATGGCTTTTGAATCTGCTCAGTGTCTTGAGGTTTCAGCGCAGCCTCATTGACTCACGTGCCCATTTGGTTTTTTTTCTTGTAGGTGGCTGATCTTCGCGCACCAATCTCCTCGGCAGCCAGCGGCTTTGCGCAGCTCTTGCGCAGCCTGGAGTCTCAGCTGCAAGCCAATCGCCGCAACCTGCCGGCTGCCAGCTTTGCCTCCAAGTCTCTGGTTTCCAGCGAGGCAGACGTCAAGGCTGCTGGTGAGAAGGCGTTCACCGCGCTGTCCCAAAGCCAGCGTGACGCGCTCGAGAATTTGGCAGAGTGGGTGGGCTCGAAGCGCTCCTGTGCCGAGTCGCTTTCTTCTTGAAGGTTGAAGGTGGCAAGTCGACAGCATCTGCCTCATGAGGGAGGGAGTCCGGTGCGATGCAAAAAACTTCACCCTCTTTTCCAATACAATGTTCAACTTGAGCGGCAAAACAATGAACTGTTTTATTGGACTCATACAACTCTGCAACCCACGCTAAGGTTGAGATGCAGGCGATTCGCTCTGTGAAACTTGGGGAGTGGTGGAGGCCGGTGGCTTGGGGTAGGACGTTGGGCGAAGCGGGGTGAGAGTCTGGTCGTCGATCAAATCGACGCGATTCTTGTGAATCTGGAATGCGGGGGTGACCCAAGCGCCACAAGAGCATTGCATACCTGCGTTCGTTCAAGCAGTGTAATTCAGCGATCGATGTGAGTTGTGAGCTGTTGTTGGTGATTCCAAGGCCGGTCAGCTCGCTCGTGTTGGTTCACTTACCATACCAGTTGAAGTAACCCAACCTGCTCGCGCACTTCGCGTTCGGACACATGACTTTGCCCTCATAGACGAGCGGCTGTGGCTTCTCTTCATCGTAATCGTCGTCGGTAAAGTCTGTGTAAGCCTTGCCAGACGCAGTGCGCAACGTTGCGTAAGGATTGTGCAAGTCGTCATCACCATCACCATCGCCAGCGTCGGCGTCGTGGTCGGCGTCGTGGTCATGACTCTGTTCTGCGTCCGCCTCGCCAGACGTGGTCGAATCGCCGCCAGCAGCATGAGCGTGAGCCTGGTCTGGGTCGGCGTTGGTGCCTGAGAGCTGGAGCTGCGGCTCCATCCAGCGCAGCGGCTCGACAAAGAGCGACGTGCACGCGGCCGTCTTGTGGAGCAGCGAGACGACCGTCAGACCGCCATCTGCGCCCATCGTCGTCGCACGCTGGCCTGCCGCGCTTGCTCGAGCGCTCTGCTGGATGGCTCGCGTGCGCTTGGTCGGGCGGAAGGACGCCTGGCCCCTGCCCTCCGCGTGGGCGAGCAGGCACGAGTCAGTCCCCAGCGGAACGCGGCACACGCGGCATCGGAAGAGTACCTGCGACTTGGGAGGCTGCTGTGCTGCTGCTGCTTGCTGGGCCTCGGGCTGGGCCGCGGGAGGTGCTTGTGCAGACATTTGAGAGCTGGGGTGTGGTTTCTGAGAAAGCTGAGAACAAAAAGCAAAGACTGGGGCACTGTTTTAGGTTGAAGCATTGTCTGTATGGAAGAAAACAAAACAACAAAAAAACAATTGCACAACACTCGGGATGTCATGGAACAATGAATCATGTTGTCAAAGCTCAATTTCGCCCTGGTTCTCCGACAGCGAGCGATCGGAGCGCTCAATCTCGGAAAGCAAGGTGCGCACGATAGGCGTGTCTTTCAGTGCAAACGCAACGTCTTCGTGCGTAACGTTCAGCGAGGTCATGCGCTTGCGCATTTCTTTCGCTTTTGCGAGAACGATCATGTTGCAATTCTCCAACGCCATGCAAATGTCGCAGAACTCGCTCCACGTCGCGGGAGCAATTCCGCGATTCCGACACGTCTGACAATACGAGTCGAACACCTACAGCGAGAGTGAAGGAGCAAGACAAGTGAACAATACAGTCAACAAAGAGACACGCGATGAAATGCTGGATGTTTACCTTGCCAAGCTCGGCTGGCTTTTCCCGAAAAGACGCCAGCATAGCGCATAGCAATAGCTTTTGCTGGATGGGAATTCGCTGCAGTCGCTCCAGCTCGCGCGAGCCAAAGGTAGAGGCAATCCGGGTGATGTCCACTTTGGCAGTTTCGAATGCCAGCGTGCCGACTCGGACCTCGGTCTCGACCGCTGCGATTGCCTTTCGGCAAATATCAAGCGCCTTACGTACATCCCCAGAAGACGCAGCAATGCGGGCAGCGCACAGTTTGATTGCAACAGGGTCAATCACAGCGCCAGAGTTCCGGGCGGCCAGGCCGCTCAACCGATCAGCAATAATGCCAGAAATCTGTGGCTCAGAGTATGGCGGGAAATTCAGCACTTCTGGAGGGCCTGTGTTTCGATTCATCATGCGACGGCAAGTGAGGACCGATGACGACGAGTGGCAGGATTTCTCGTCAACAACAACACCAACAACAACGCATCGTACAGTTTTGCGCCTTTAAACGCTGCAATGTGCGATCCACCAAGTCGAGAGCGTTGGCAATGCCAATAAGGATCACCCGAGACCCCGGAAGCGTTGGCCATTCAAACAGCTTGTACAGGATTTCTTGCGTTCGCGTTTCCAATTGGTCCATCTCGTCCAGAATCAGAGTGCTGCGCAAGTGACCATGCCATCATTCATGAACGAAATTAGCCATCAGGCAGCACAACCACAGCGAAGCGGAAAAGGGAGTCGAGCAGAATCATCGGAAAGTGACAACAAGCACCAACACAAATCGCAATACACTTACGTGCTATCACGCCGCCGCTCGAGTGCAGCAAGGCACTCTGCCGCAGTGGACTTTCTGTACTGCGTACCAGATCCATGGAGTTTGGCCAACTGCGTCATAATGCAGCCGTAGAGCTCGCTCGGGTCTTTCAGTGACATGCAGTTTATGTAGATGGTTTTGGAGTGTGGCAGCCGATTCTGTCAACGAGATGCAAACAATCCCCCAAGCCAACAGAAGGAACCAAGTCAATACATAGGCACAATGGATTGATACAACAGTCGAAGCTTTCGGCAAGTCCTTTTTACCTCGGATTCCCATGGTGGAATGGACTTGGCAAGCTCGGTTACACTAGCAGTTTTGCCAGTGCCAGGGGCACCAGAAATATACAGCGATCGCGTTGCCGCAGCCCCAGAGGCGGCCGCTTGCAACGCAGTGTGCCAGAATCGCAAAATTGCAGTGTGCTCAGTGTCGCGGCATGGCACATGTTCCGGCACGGCATCCAGCTCAAGAGCAAGACGAGCGACGCCAAATCGCGACAGAGCTTGCTGTTTTGGTGTCAGAACGACTAAACCACAACAAAAAGCGTCAAAGATGAGGCCTCACCTGACGAATGACTGACAAGCAAAAGCAAACATGCCCATGTCGGCTCACCTTCTTTCCGATCATCCGGCTCCTCCTCTGTCTCGGACACGCTTCCCTTGTTCATCTCAATCCGATCTCGAGGAGTGGACACGATGGCCGGACGCTTTCTGGATTGCGTGCTCCTCCCATTCCCATTGTCGCGTTCGGGCGATTGTGATTCCGCTCTTCGCTTGGAGGTAATGCGCGTCGTGTCCGACAAGCCTTGCGTTTTCGCTTTGAATCGCGCGCTCAACGCCGCTGTCTTTGTCTCTGTCACGGTTGTCTTGCTTCGTGTTCGCGCGGACGGCGCTTCTCTCGGATTGACGTAGCTTCGAGACTGGTACGAGCTTTGGTCCATTGCATCATTCTCGGAATTGCGTCCGTCTTCTCGAGTGTCTTGTTCCGTATCTTCATCATCATTCTCACTATCTTGATCGTCTTCACCATTGTCCTGAGATTGCATGCGAGCAACGTCGTCGTTTGTTCGCTTTGCAGCCCTTGCGTTGATCGTTCTCTGCTCGGGTGCCCGTCGCCCTGGACGCGTGCTCGCAGTCATTGCCATCGCTGCTGCAGTGCTTGTTGTGCCATGTCGACCCCTGTGATGGTGGTGGTGGTGGTGGTGGTGGTGGTCGTCGTCGTCTTGATCGTCTTGGTCTTGGTCTTCGTCGTCGTCGTCGCTCGTGGTCCGAGTCGCAGTGCGTCGCTGCGCCGCGTTCAATGTGCTTGCCATGCTCGTCGTCGAGTGACGATCGTCCTGAGTGCTTGTGCCCGTGCGGTGGTCGGGTGCCAGACGCCTCGTGGCTGCCGCTGCGACTGAGCGACGACCTGTCAAACTCATATCCCAGCAGAAACAAACTGAGAACTGGACTGAGCAACTGAGCTCATAAACTTGCACTCACTCAAACACAAACCGAGCATTTTCGATCGTCTGTGCTGATGCGCTGGAGGTCCAGTCTTATTCCCTTTTTCCCCAATGCTGAGCAGCTGGAGCGTGCTGGCTGGACTTGCACGTCCCGCTCACCGATCGTGCGCTCGGGCGTTTGCATCGTACTCTGTCAGCTCATATGCACCAGCAGCAACAACAACAACAGCAGCAGCAGCGTCGGGGAATGGGACGCTCTCTGCCGCCGAGACTGAAGCGCTGTACGCGAGCATCATGGCGCGCGCATCATGGCGCGCTTCCCAAAGCCACCGCAGTATGCCTTTGCGTATGGGTCTGGTGTGTTCAACCAGAAGGGGGTCTCGCCCAGCGATCGATCGGTGAGAGCCAGACACTCGCGGTTGAGTTGAGGTGAAGGGGTGTGGTGCTGAGAATCTGAGATTCAACATGACTTTACTCACCATTGTCAACCTCCATTTCGTTTTTGTTGTTTTTGTTGTTTTTGTTGTTGTTGTTGTTTTGGGTAGGCAAATATGATTGACTTTGTCTTTGCCGTGGACAATCCGACCGACTGGCACGCTGCCAACTTACGCGCAAATCCGACAGACTACTCCTTCTTGCGCGTGTTGGGCGCAAGTGGCGTCACTGCTGTGCAGTCCAAGTCTGGAGCTGGAATTTACTACAACACGCTCGTCCCTTCCAATGGGCGACTGATCAAATACGGCGTCATCTCGAGTCAGGCGTTGTACCGAGACTTGGTGGACTGGAACTCGCTCTACGTTGCTGGCCGCTTGCACAAGCCGTCCAAGCATCTTCTCGGTCCTTTGAACCAGACGCTTGCGACACACGAGCGATTGGCGCGGGATTCAGCCTTGTCTGTGCCTCAGAGCGTCGACAGTTGCGGTTTGGTGCCGTCGTCGGTCGAAATGCTGCACGCCCAGCACTGGAATCTGCTTTCGGCCACTCGTGCCGCGCTATTGACGCTCCCAGAAACCTTCTCCTTCCGAGACTTGTGCCTCGCAGTGTCTGGCTTGTCGTACACTGGCGATTTCCGCATGACGTTCGGAGAGAATCCGAACAAGGTTGGCAACATTGTCGACGCGAATCTGGAGCACTTTGTCGAGCTGTACGCGACACCGCTGCTGGTCGATCTGCGCGATGGCGTGACTCTATTAAGCACACGACGAGAATCTGGCCTTCCAAGGTGGCAGCCCACCACGCAGTTCCAGCAAGACACGTCCCCCACAGCACGCCAACGTTTGCTTCAGAATGTTCCACGAGGACTCTCGGAGGCTCTGGCGCATGTCAAGCAGAACGCACCTAGATCCTTGACGCGAGCTGCGCCAGAAGCGTCTGGCGGTTTGTCCATTCCCAATAGATCGCAGATTCTCGCTGGCGTCGCTCAGATCGTTGCCGGCACTGCCATTTCCCAAAGCCTCAAGGGCATTCTCACGGGTGGGGTTCTCAAGGCGTCTCGCTATGCCCTCCAGAAGGTCGGCAAAATGCGCAGCGCATCCAAATGAAAACCCCAAAATGTCTTCCAACACTTTTCTGAGACAATCCTTTGTTTGTTCTTTGTCTGATCCATGATTCGATTACTGTATTATTATTTTTTTTTTCCACAGTCATTCATTTTTGATCATCATCATTTCTGTTCCATCACGAATGAACCGACTTCGAGGCAACAGCGGACCAACGCAGCAGCAGCAGTTCCAGCAGCAGCAAGCGCTGGCCATGGCTGAGCAGGAGCTCGAGGCCTTCAGCGACCTCTTCTCACGGTCAGCGCCGCCCCAATCTCACTCGATCCTCTTTCATAGACCTTTGATTCAATCCTGGAGGTGGAGGTGGGGGAAGAGCGGTTTGCTGGCAGAGGGGGTTGAGGGTTGACTTTTCCATGTGTTCCAGTCAAGTCCAGTCCAGTCAGTTCACTCACAGTTCAAGTCACAGTTCCAGTCAGTCAGCAAAAACGCAAGGAAGCTCAGGATTTGCTCGTTGAGCCCGTGTGTGATTGCGTGAGAGAGAGTGAGCGAACGTGAAGGACGAGGATTTGCTCAGTCGAAGGCCAAGACAGAATCTTAGTGAACACGGGCGTAGACGAATCCCATTTTTATGCAATACTGGCATACTCAAGGTTCACTACTCGTCCACTGCTTTTGTTGCGCTCGTCTGACTCTTTGTTTTTTTTTTTTGTGTTTATTTTTCACAGAATGACACACGGCTGCTGGACCAAGTGCATTGCCAATAATTACGCCGACGGATCGCTGGCCAAGGGCGAGACGGTGTGCATTGACCGATGCGTTGCCAAGTTTGCCGAAGTTCACACACGAATTGGCCAAAGTTTGGCAGAGATGCAGCAGGCACAACAGGGTGCAGCACCAGCAGCGCCGCAATAGTGTGGTGTGGTTGTTGTGTGTTTGTGATGCTCGGAGATCTGCATTGGAAGGCGTGTGGGTGTTTACAGTACTGTATTTCGACCTTTTTTCTGATGGAAGCAGGAATAAACGCGGCTCGATAACTCTACAACCGTGCTTTTGCAAGCTACACCGCCATGATTTCGATGCAGAGTTTTGACCAGATCTTTGGGGGAATGGCGGGGGCTTGAGGCAGTGTTGCCTTCCACCTTGCCGACCGCTTTCGAATTTTTTTTTGGGATTTTTGGTTTTTTTCCAATTCCTGCAGGTCTGTTCTGCCCCCCCCCTCCATTCCACCATGTTATGATAGTATACCATAGATATCAATAATCGATGGCAGAAAATATGGCATGCAAATCGAACAGGTCGCGAGGGAACGAGTTTTTCGTCAATTGCCCCGACAATCGCCAGTTGCCCATGACACAGCGCCGTCCTGTTGGCTTCTTCGACCCCAACTCCACTTCTAATTTACTTGTGTGAATTATTTGTGCACTTGGGAAGAAGGCGAACGGGATTGGCGAGACTTGATTTCACTCGGTTTCCTCATGCTACAACCTGGGCCAGTCATACATAGAGGGGGGTCGCCTGAATATGAACAAAATAAAAGTTGCTGGCTATTCGAGTGCCGCCCGAGTTTTTGACATTAAAGTACTCGACACACTCTTTTAATATATAGGTGCGACGGAGAGGTCGGCGGCGGGCGATGGGTTGGTAGGGTATCGCGTGGCAGTTTCGCTCATTTTGCTGGACGACCATTACGCTTGTTCATATTCAGGCGGACGGCCTCTCTGGTCGCGACCATACTCATCCAGGCGGACCATCTCTCACCGGTGCCTATGTTATCGAGTTAGATCTTCCTATTTCTGGCAAGAAGCGGGACAGAATCGCGCAGGGGTGGCCGCAGGGCCCGATGGAGGCTCAACCCAGCCAAACAGCCATACGGCGGCACTTTGGATAGGCGAGTCCGAAGTCCCTTCCGTTATGCAGAAATTGATGTATGCAACATGTATGTTTATTGGATGAACAGGTGTTGGGACGGGAACATCGCGGGGACAAAGCCAAGGTGATTTGGCCGGTGCGACAGATCCACCAGCGCGGGAGGCGCCTGCACAGCCTGATCGGGACTATCGAGGCGCGCTCGTTGCGAAATACGACCGGGTGCATCATCATCATGATCGGGTGCCTGCTCGCGGGCTCGGCGCATTGGACGCAGGCGAACATTTTCCGCCATATT
>NW_011887301.1:50265-175069 GCF_000151315.2 Capsaspora owczarzaki ATCC 30864 | reverse complement strand
ACGACCGCAGAACGCGTGTCTGACGAGGGAGTGCAAATGACACGACCCGCAAAAAAACGGGTCGTGATTTCTGTCTCGTCCATGTTGGAAATCCGACCGGGCTCCTCCACAAGAAGCGGATGCTCATCGAACAGCTGTTTCAAAAGTCCGGGGAGGCAATCGAGTGTTTCAGCTTGTAAAGCGGCAATCCTGGTGAGCTCCAGCGTTCGACCCTTGCGGATGGCTAGGCGCCCGCGAGCATCGCGCAGAAAGGCATTCCACCATTCATGGCTCGGCAGACTGCCGGCGAACTGGCGACGCGGGGCGCCCGACATGCGCGGGAGGCGTGAGAGTTTCACAAGATAAGCGCCCGCCTGCTTCTGGTTGAGACACTGCCCAGCCCGGGCAAACCCCTCCAGCAGCCGGATACAGTACTCCAGTTCATCTTCAGTGAAAATGCTCTGTCCTCCGCACGATGGGCTCTCCTTGACGAGCTGGAGCACCTGATCGAGCGGGCTGGAACGAATCCACTCGGCTGAATTCGCGTGTTTCGTTTTCCAACCATGAACTGTGGTGTGACCGCACTGATAGCCCTGTTCCGCCAGCCGCGCGGCTATGGCCCGTGTTGTCCAGCCTGTAGGGCGATAGATTTCGCCCCCTTGAAGGGTCACAGAGTCTTGGTAGACAAGCTTGAGAGCGACTGCGACGGCAACATTGTGCTTTTCTCCTTCGGGCGCAGCCTTCACTGCCTGCAGCCACGCGAGACACCGAGTTGCCGCCTCGGATGCACCCGCCATCGATAAAAAAGAATGACTTTATTATAAATTCAAACTGGGGAGCAGATCAGAGACCACGAAGTCGACTTGTGACGCAAATACCAGTGTGTTCATATTCAAACGGAAAACCCTAATGTAGTCCAGCGAACACTTTTTGTTCATATTCAGGCGACCCCCCTCTATAGGAGGTCTCTTGTCCACGAACAAAATGGTCAGTGTTGCTGCTGGCGTTTGAGCGTGTTGCGAGTACTTGACATCATTATTGGGGCGATGGTGTTTGTGAGCCTACTTCTGGCCAACTCGCAATTGAATGGCTCGTGATGGCTGTGTGGAACCTCCTAACGTCGTGCACCTCACCCTGATGCGATTTCCACGTTTGGTACTCAACTCTGTTGTTTGTTTCCTCTAGAACTGGTGTCCAAACAGACATGATGCTGCGCAAGGCTGCTATTGTGAAGAATCTCTCAATCGTCTTGGCATTGTCGTTGGAGGCGCGTTGAACTCGACTCCAGGCGTTTGGCACCACTTGATCTTCCCCTACGTTGCGGACTTTGTGCAGAGATTGGGAGTTGAATGCAGAGTCCTCGGAATTCAGCCGGACGTTGTCCTGCTCAACGAGTTACCCGTCGCCCCGCCGCTGTACCCGAAACTTTCGATTGCCTATGTGGTAGGCATGAAGAAAGTGCACCTGCTGGTCCCGTCTCTCCCTTTGGGTGCCGTTGCACTGTCTGTAGAACCGTCGATGCGTGTTGGCGATCAGACTTCGCCCGGCGTTTGTGGCGCTTGGCAGGGTGCACTACGCAGTCTGCCGGCGGCAGCAGGTCTCCGCTCAACCTCACAGTTTAAGAGCGGTGCCATCCAAGATGGCGAGGAGCTCTTTCCTGGGCAGAAATTTCGCTTTGCGGAGGCATTGGCCGTGGCTTCCGCAGCCGCCACAGCGGACGCTGAGACCTCGACCTGCGAGTTCAAGCTACCGTCGAGCGGTGTACTGTCAGAGACACGCAAGTACCTTCAGAAGTTTCTTCCCGTGATTCGTCAGTCGTCAGGCCGCACAGTCCACCTGCTTCTGGGCATACACGACAAGTCACGCCTCGTCATCGGGATGCAAGAGGCCAACGAAGAGCTGTCAGAAGCTTTGGACTCGTTTTTCTCTGGGGCGTTTCCGTTGCTTGATCCGGCGTTCTTGACTATCCGAGCTCATCCTGTCGCACTGCCGAGTGACAGTGGGGAACTCGTCCGATTGTCCGATGTTCCTCGGGCCCAAGCCTTCTTTGCTATCAGCTGCTTGTCTGGACACGCCTGGTTCATCAATGGAAGCACGCAAGTCGAAGCGAACAAAGTCGACTTGCTCGTGAACAAGCATGTGCTCGATGTCGTTTCGTGCTGCTTTGGCGAATGCCGCGATCTCGCAAATTTACTTCCGGATGACTTTGCTCGGCCTAACGTTGTCATCTCGAATGCGGATCGAGCTCTTTGCGATTACGCCTTGGCTGTGGCGTTGGCTCTGCGGAACGAAAAGTCTACGACGGGCTTTGATTGGCTGAACTGCGCTCAGTTCGCCTGCAACGGTGCCATTCCTTTGCGGCGCTACGTTTACGATCTCGCCTTCGCCGTTCCAGAGAGCGATGCCACCTGTCTTGTTCATCCGACCCTACTCAACTCAGCTAAGTCCCTTGCGTACCAACTGCATCGGCAACCGCATGGGCAGAAACTCACCATGCCCCTGTTCTCGATCTGGCTTCGCGCACGCCCGAGGACCAAATGCCCGTCGCTGCAACTCTTCCTGTCCGAGACTCAGTATCGTCGCGTGCTTGTTGTCAACACACACGAGCAGGCCCAACTGGCCCGCCAAACGCTTGAAGTGCACACACATCCAGGTGCAGGACTGTTTGATCACGTCGTGGTCCTACAAGAGCCCCAAACAATCAATCACGCCCAACTGAGCCTTGTGTGTCACCCAACCCAGCCTCGCTGCTTTTTTGTTGACGCCGACCTTTTGCACGACCCGACCACAATCCAGCTGTTCGTCGTTGCCCGGTCTGTTTCCACCACCCCGCCCCCGGCAGTGGTTGCGCTTTGCACGCTGAACGTTTCTGCCGATTTGCTTCGTACCGACAAAATCGCGACGCTGCGTGACGCAATTTTGTACGATGAGGGTCATGATGTTCCGTTCGAAAGCGCCGACGAGCCCGGTGTCGCACAACGCAGTCTATGCTCGCTCTTCGACGGCCGCGTTGAGCTGATGCCGCTCGAGTCGCCCGCTCATGCCCAGGTCAATCTACCCAGACTTGTGCGAGAATGGGTTTCCGACGCCGCGCGCCCGCCGCCTTCTTGGGAACTTGTTCGTTCTGGTGCTGTCGTAGTGACAGAAAACATTCAAAACACTGTTGATTGCATCCGCAGGAGCAGTACAGCAGCTTGGACCGTGGTCCACCTGCAAAAGATGCAGCCCGGTTGCGGAGCTTCCGCCGCCCTGCGCGCCACGGGCTACCAGCTGCGGGACACCCATGATGTCTACTGCGTGAGACATCTCGATCTCAACCAAGTGCAAGCATTCTGGCAACGGTTTCCTGCGATTCTTTCGCGCCCTACCTTGTTGCTGCTTGACGAAGACATGCTGCATGGTTTCGAATTTGAAACCCCCAGTCCTCCGCCGCTGCTTCGACACCCAGTTGTGATCGTGCGGGTCGTCCCGCCCCTGCAGCAGCACAAGCGCCCCTTGGGGCTGCCGAATCCTCACATCGTGCAGCTTCGGTCGAAGCTGACTCGCGCAGATACGAAAGAGGTTTGTCTCCGCCTGCATTCTGCCCTCAGTCACCCCATGGCAGAGACCGTCTCCAACGAAGAAAAGCGGTGGATTGAGCATGCACGAGAGGCACTCGACGCTATGGCTGGCGCAGAACTTGCTCCTGACGATCGACATCTGTACATCATAGGACTCTCTGCTTGCAGGGGCGAATTCATTCCCGCCGCGACGTGGATCGGAGACCTTTGCAAGCAGTTGGATCCGCAGCTCCGGAGCCGCTCTCCCACTGGCCTCAGCTGGCTCCTCTGTCTGGCGCGACTGCTGGCCTTTCTCTCGGCGTTTTGCCAGGATATCGAGGTTGTTCTCATGGCTATGGAGAAGTGGACGCAGTGGTGTACCGACCCATCTGCATCTGCCCAGGCTTTCGTCCAGTTGGTGCACTTTGATGGCAGGCGACTCCGTTTTCTGCATCCTTTTCTCGCGCGATTGTTCCTGTCGGTGTTTGACGATACTGGAAGCAACGAGCACTGGAAAGAAGACAAAGAAGACCGCCCTGTTCCAGCTTCCTTCCTGCTCAACGAGTGGAAGGCTTCGTTTCCCACGCTGTGCGAGCATCTCAACCAGCCACCAGCGCTGTGTGAAGCAGATTTTGGATCCGATGCGATTCAGGAACTGCTTTCACGCAGAGATTCGAAATTTACGATGTTCCCTCCACTGGTTCAACACATTGTTCGGACAACTGATTCTACCAAAGCCGCTATTCGCGAGCGCCTGGGTCTGTTGAATCATGTTCTCGCCGTTTTCGACGAAGTGCATCAGCGTTGCTATCCGCGCTTGACCATCGAGCCGGCATTCCAGCATCTCATCCGTTCCCGTGCGCTTCGCTACTGGGGCCGGATGCAAGAGTGTTTTTTGGCTGATGCCGTCTCGGAGGCTAGAATCGCTTTTGATCTGCTCAAGTTGTCTAAGTACGAGCTTCTTGCTCGAAACAACCTTGCTACCGCTCCTTTTGCCATGCTCTTTTCGATACCACCAGAACCACTTGAGGATTCGCAAGACTTGAAGGAATTCCGCGAGCATTCTGTTCGCCTGCTTGCTTTCCCGCAGGCACCGCAGGTCCAACGGTATATCAACAGACTTAGAGACCGCGGCTACCAGCTCGACATCGACCAACACATGCCACGTCTGCCTGATGAGCCTGGCGACCCGACCGAGCCACTCGTCACGACACGGTTTCCCAGCTCCTGGAAATTCCCAACCGTAAATACGGAGACGAATCGATGAAATTGCTCTTGGTATCTGTCCTCCTTCTTTCCAAAATGTTCGACCCCTGTTGTAACAGAGGCGTGTTGTCCTTGTCAAACTTATCAGTTGACAGAATGGAGGTGGAGGTCATTGAGAAAGCAGCAAAGCACTGAGCGCAGCCTGGGAGCTCGATTTTAGATCGCATTTGAAGTCAAAACAAACTGTTACCCGAAAGACAACAACCTAAAGAAAAAGGCCAAAAAAAAAAAAAAAAAAAAAAAAAAAAAAAGCACAATATTGCGACTGGTTATCTTTTTTGTTTTTCGAACCCTCTGCATTTAACGTGTCCGATTTTTGTTTTTCCAGGGATTTCAATCATAGGATGCATGTAGTTACATTCGTAGGTTAGGCGAAACGAGAGAAATTAGCATGAAGTCGCGATGCCATCGCAGGGGCGGGGACTCGGTTGAAAGTGGGCGGCGGGGTTGAAGCTTCGTTTTGGCTCCCAGCACGATGCCAGTGCAATTCCGTTTCCTTGTTTTGGGGTTTGCCGACGCTGCAATGTCCACCTGCAGCCGGTCTTCCTTCATTCAATGTGATCCAGTCGAAACAAGCAACGGTTCCAATATGCCGTATCTTCTACTGTAGCATTTGGACTGTGATCGAAGCAGATCGTTCGACCATTCCACCTTTTTGTTTTTTGTCCTTGTTCTTTGAGGGTTCGATTTTGCGTTTTTTTTTTTTCTGTCTCTTTTCCTTTTCTTCTCTTGAAGCACAGCTCTTGCCACCTTCATCATCTTCACTTGAGGCTGACTTGCACTAAAAACCAACTCTCATTGGTCGCTTGCTGCTCAACTTTGAACTCGGATTTTCAGCGCAGTGAAACCGAGTTCGGTGAACAAGTTTTTGTTGGTTCGGCGTTTTTGTTTTTCTTTTCCCAATTTTTCTTCTTTTTCTTCTTTTCCTTTCTGTTCTCCACTCTGGACCTCCACTTCACCCTCTTACATTACCTAGTAATCACATCATCGACTCCCAGTATCTCCCGGCGTTGCACGACCTCATCGGTTGCCTGAACACCATGTTTCGCAAACTCTTCCATTCTGCCAAACTCATCAGCGCACACTCTGCCCGCTTCTGCGCTGTTTTATGCACCTTGTTGCTCGCTGCGGGCCCGCTTTCTGCCGTGGGCGCACAGTCAGCACCATCGATTGACGGCAGCCAAATTGTGTGCACACCGGCGCGCGGCTTCAATTCCACCGCGACCGTCTCCATCTCGTGGGCAAATGCGGTCATCGGCGTCGATTTTGCCACTGCCACGTTCGGCCTGTCCTTCTCTGTCGGCTCTGATACCTCCACACTGATCAACGTCGCGATCGATCCATTTCCAAGAAACTCGAACGTCACGGTGGGCCATTTGGTGCCCTTCACGGCCTACAGCTTTACACTGAGCGTTAGTATTCCTTCGGCCGACCCCGCCGACCCTCCGAGCTCCAGCGAGGTCACCTGGTCCACCACAACACTCAGCGATGCACCAATCTGGCCAAGCGGCGCAGCCAACCTGACTCTTGACACCTCCAGTCTGACCGATTCCTCGATGGATTTATCCTGGCCTGCACCCGCGAGCGCGTCGGGACCGACACCGCTTGCCTACTGGCTCACGTACGCGACGAACGACCCGAATCCCGTCGGTCAAGGCCCTTTCCAGTTGCTCTTTGACCAATCTACGCAGAAAGCCTCCATTACTGGTCTCGCGCCTGGGGCTCGCTACCGCTTCAACCTCACGTGCTCAAACGCGGACGCATCGGCTTCCGCATCGTCCCGCCTCACCGTGGCCGTTCGTACCCTTCCTGGACCAATCATCTGGGGCGCAACACCTCCAGTGTACACGACGGTCGTTGCGAACAGCACGGTGCTGGTCGTCTCGTGGAAGGCGCCGCAGTATGTTCAGGACGCATCCGCCACCTACGCTGTCGTTGTCACCAGGGTCGACGACCCAGCCGCAGGGCCATACAATGTTGCCGTCAACTCGACTCTCCGCACAGCCACCATTTCCGGCCTTGCTCCGTTCACCCTGTATCGCATCAATGTTTCGGCGAGCAACAGCTTCTCTCCCGATTGGTACACGGCACCTGCCACCTATCTCACATCCACCAAGCCCGGCGTGCCAGCGTTTGCACCTTCCACTGTACTCGATGCCACAACCGTGTCCGACCTGAGTGTCCAGCTTGACTGGGCTCCAGGCTTGGCGGTTGTCAACGACGATCCCAGCCAAGTCCGCTTCCAATTGGTTCGCATGCCTGAGGCAACCGTCGTGTTAAAGTTCGATCAGTCGACGCCGCAGATGACCTCGTTTGTCGACTCTACCGTCGAGGCTGGGCGCAACTACACCTACGTCCTCACCGCCCAGAATTCCGCCAAGCTCGACACCCCCACCCCATTCCCGACACTCACCTCGCAGGTCGTCGCCATCAAGCACGCAGTCACCACTCCCGAGTCGAACAGCGAGAGCAAGACGCTTCTGATTGCACTGTTGGTCACTGGTGGCGTGATCATCATGGGAGCAATCATTGGTCTTGTCGTGTTTTTGCGCTCCCGCTCACGCAACAACCACTCGCACAAGCGACGTGACATGCGCCGTCAGATGATCCAAGTCGTCCGAGATGAAAAGTAACCGATTCAAAAAAAACCGTTCGCTGTTGTTCGCGTTGCAGTGTTTTTTGTGCGTTTTGCTCACCACTTTGTTTTTCAACAACAGCGGCGTTACCATCAATGCCTCACCTCTCCCAGTTCAAAGATCCACATCCACAGGAGTGCCCATCGGCACGATTCAAGTGTCGGAATCCACCCCATCGAGCACCACCATTTTGCCCATGAAACGCGTTACCCGTTCCGACTCGTTCTCTGGCCGCCAAACCCCGCGCGACTTTGACGAGCACGGCTATGTCCGGCCCATCATGCCGCCCACACGCCGTCCGTCCTCTCCACTTCCTCCGTTGCCGCGTGGAGCAACCTTGTCGACGTTGCTAGAATCGTCCGAAAGTGTCGGTCCAGCCCATTTCCCGAGCACCGAAGCATTGAATCTGAGCTCGTTGCAGTCTCCATCCAAGCTGCAGGCGCAGGCATCTGCGTCCAGCGACTCGCGTGGGTCCGTACTGCAGTCATTGGGTGGCTTGCCTGCAGCCATGGCGAACAGGCTTCGCGTTCAGCGATCCATGTCCCTGAAGACCAGCAGCGAGTTCTCGCCCTCATCGCACGCGTTGCTCGGTAGCTTGGATGCCGCTCAAAAGTCTGCTGACGACCTGAGTGCTCCCGAAAGCAGTCCTCCACGCCAGCGCCGAACGTCATTCCCGGTTGTCTCGACGACGGCGGGTGATTTGCTTCGGGGCAACAGCGCCATGACGGACGACCTCGCGATTTTGCCGGCCGCCAAGCTTGCAGGCGAGTACATTAGCTTTTCCAACTCGCCGTCTGCGCGCGAGCGGACTGCTTCGCCACGGCCCGCCAGTACCTCAGCCCGCTCTCTGAGGGAGACGCATCGTCATTCGCTCGCCGGGGAACACGTGTACTCGAGCCCGCAAGAATACAGCGAGCCACAAAATGCCCTGCGCAAGTTCTCGCAAGACTCAAGCCTGGTGCATGCGCACAATCACCTGTTTGGCAGTTCGGGCAATGGCAAGTCGGTGGCGTCGCCGTTGCTCACCTTGTCCCGTCGGCACGGCCGCGTCGACCGCTCTCAAGTCCTCTTCACGGGTGTTCTCGGCGAAGGGTTTTCCTCGCATGTGCTGCTTGGAGTGGCGCCTGCATTCTGGCTTTCGATGCGATCTAGGAATGGCACGGTTCGTCACTCGTCGTCCTTGCACTCTCGCGCCAGCGTATCCAAGGCACTGTCTTCGCGCCACAGCACGCTGTCGCCACAAACTGCCACCGACTTGACCACCAGTCAAAGCGCCGATTCCGCCTCTGGTGAGGCTGTCGATGTGCCCCCGGGATTTCTGCCTGCTGCGGAGAAGATTCGGGTCGCCGTCAAGGTCCTCAAGTCCACAGTCGACGGCGACAATGTTCACTGCCAGCATCTTGCCAACGAGGCGCGGCTCCTTCAACGGTGAGGCTTGTAGAAGATGGAAAAATGATGGATGAAAGGGATGTAGAAGATTGGCGCGCTGAGCTGACAGCTTTACCCTGTTTGAATTTGAATCGTCCCCCACCCGCTCTAGACTCAATCACAAGAACATCATCCGAGTCATCACCTACTTTGGCGAGGCCAAGCCTGCCATGCTGGTACTCGAGTATCTGCCCTACTTTGATCTCGCGTCGCTCTTGCATCGTGGGCGGACAGCCACTCCAGAACCCATCGTTCCGACGACCAAAGAGTCACTGCACGTCCTCTCACAAATTGCCTCGGCCCTTGTCTTTTTGAGTGAGCATCACATTGTTCACCGCGACGTAGCGGCTCGAAACTGCCTGGTGGGCACGGCGCTGAACGTCAAGCTGAGTGATTTTGGTCTTGCGACCACCCTTCCGGTTGACACGGAGCTCATGGAAGTTCCGAACGATGCTTCGGTTCCGATTCGGGTAAGCAGGCTGATTCTGCCAACGAGGTTGGTGTTGATGTTGTTGCTGACATTTGGTTGCACTTTGATTTGTTCTGTTTTCGCAATCGTGACAGTGGACTCCGCCGGAAACGCTGCTCTACTCGCAAATTGCAGTGACATCGGATGTTTGGCAGTTTGGCGTCTTGTGCCACGAGCTGTTTTCCGGTGGCCAAGTGCCGTACAGCAATGTCGCAACGGAGGACATTGTTCCGTTGCTCGAGTCTGGCGAACGTCTTGCAAAGAGTTCACGATGCCCCGATCCTCTGTAAGTGGCTTCGATACTGCCGTTACGCGTTCGGAGGGTGCTGAAGTGCCTGGCGAGCGGACCAACTGACGTTTCTGGTTTAATCGTGCGTGGCAGGTACGAGCTCATGCTCTCAATGTGGGAATGGGATCCGCTGACGCGCGCTTCCATGCACGAAGTAGCAGGAGAGCTGGATGCCCTGCTTGCCCTGCCCAGTCTTGAACACGAGTCCATTCGCGATATCGGAGCCATGCTCGTTCGCCGACCAAGCAACGCCGCTATCGAACAGACTTTGGACGCCGCTGTTTCCGACTCCAACTTGACCAACCTCTCTCCATCTGTCTCCATCACCATTGATGACGATTCTGCTTGCTCTGCTCCTGCCTTGGACCCGTACAAAACCTTCTACTCTGATTCTTAAAGCGCGAAAAGCCGACAAGCAACATGTCATTCGCGCTAGCTGCTCGCTGTTATTTTGACTGATGGCGTCTTTTGTTTCAAATAATGCATGTTTTAATCCTAAGGAGTCCATAGCCTCTCCATTTCCATTTCCATTGTTGGACAATCCGAGTTTGAACGAGCGGAGTTGTTGAAATGTCGAAGTGCGCTTCCCGCGAGGCAGCAACCCAAGCTCATTTTTGAACGTGCTGTAAATCCAACTCCTCTCCATACGCTCATAAATCCATGCGAGAGAAGGGGGAGGAGGAGGCGATCCGTGAACCCCGCCAAAAATCCAATTCGCCCCCACCATTTGCCAGCAACCTCCAGCTTCAACAACACCTCCCAATCATCATCATCGTCTTTTTCAATCCTGTTTGCTTTGTTTGATCTCACACACACTTTGGACGGGAGAAGCTCACTCCCCCATTCGTCTTGCACCACAATGTCGTCGATCAAGACCCTCAACCCGAAGGCCGAGGTGGCGCGCGCGTCCCAGGCGCTGCTGGTCAACATCACGGCTGCCCAAGGTCTCCAGGAGGTCCTCAAGAGCAACCTCGGTCCCAAGGGCACCATGAAGATGTGAGTGCAGCGATGCTTGGAAGCCGCGATCTCGATTTATTCTATTTTATTTTATTTGTTTGACTGACTGTTTGCTTTGGATTCTGTTTCTTGTGTCTGGCTTCTCCCACCTCGTCTCCTTCGTCTCTCTCTCTCTCTTTCTGCGACATCAAACAACGACGTGCGCACTCTGCAGGCTCGTCTCTGGCTCTGGCGACATCAAGATCACCAAGGACGGCAACGTTCTTCTCCACGAAATGGTAAAAAACCAATATTTTTTTTTTTCTTTTGGCGGCGACAACTGTATGGAAAGAGCCAAGGCAGCGGAGGGAGGGGGTATGCGGTGACATGGAAGGATGGTTGATCTCATGGATGCACATCCGCTGTGGCCGACCCGCTGAGGCCAGCCCTCGAATGTGATGCAGTGCTGCATCGTTTTTGGGACTTTTGTGTTTCATAGAAGCCCAACTATTTTATTTTATTTTATATTTTATTTGTATTATTATTTTATTATTTTTTTTGCATTGGCTTTTGATTGAGTTTCATTGCCATGTGCTTGAGTTTTTTTTTTTTTTTTTTTTCTTTCGCTGAAACTGACGTAGCAATGCGAGTCCTGTTTTTTGCATTGGTTTTTTCTTTTCCTTCTTGGACTGGCACTCATCCACATCTGCACCCTCATGCTACTCGCACAGCAAATCCAACACCCGACGGCCTCGCTCATTGCCCGCGCATCGACCGCCCAGGACGACGTGACTGGCGACGGCACGACCTCGACGGTGCTGCTCATTGGCGAGCTGCTCAAGCAGGCCAACCGTTACATGTCCGAGGGCCTGCACGCCCGCATCATCAACGAGGGCTTTGAGATTGCCAAGAAGAAGGCCCTCCAGGTCCTCGAGGACCTGAAGGTCAGCAAGGACATGGATCGCGACACGCTTGTCCAGGTCGCCCGCACCTCCCTCCGCACAAAGGTTCCGCTGGATCTTGCCGACCGTCTGACAGAGGTCATTGTCGACTCGTTGCTGACGATTCAGCGCCCAGAGCGACCACTGGACCTGTTCATGGTTGAGGTCAGGATTTTACTTTGTGTTTTTGAAGGATTCATTTTTGACCTCTCTTTGCAACGCCATTTTGTGAATGCTTGACTGACTCTCGTCTTATCGCCATCATCCAGATCATGGAGATGAAGCAGAAGGCAGACGTTGACGCGACTCTTGTCAAGGGCTTGGTGCTGGATCACGGCGGTCGTCACCCCGACATGCCCAAGCGTGTTGAGGATGCTTACATTCTTACACTCAACGTGTCTCTCGAATATGAAAAGAGGTATGGTGTTTTTTTGCTTGTTTTGGTGCAACAAGGGAACGAGTGGGCTTGCCATTGCATTTTTTCTGTCGTTTGGTCTTTGAATCGCTAGCATATACTCACAAACACCATCATCCCCTCTCTCACACATACTTTTACTACGACTACTACTTAAACACAGCGAGATCAACTCGGGCTTCTTCTACAGCTCTGCTGCCGAGCGCGACAAGATGGTCGCTGCCGAGCGCAAGTTTGTCGACGACAAGGTTCGCAAGCTGATCGAGTTCAAGAACTCTGTTGTCGGGTCGTCGAACAAGGGCTTTGTCATTATCAACCAGAAGGGTATTGACCCTCTGTCGTTGGACATGCTCGCAAAGGCCAACATTCTCGCTCTTCGCCGCGCCAAGCGACGAAACATGGAGCGGTAAGACAGCCACACCCACCTTTGACTGTTCTTTGATTCCTTGGAATGTGGGGGCACGGGCGTGGAGATTGCAAGGGCGTGCTGGCTTAGACCTTCCATCTCATCATTGTTTCTGCCTTCTGTTTTGTTAATTTTTTCGACTTGCTCGCACAGTCTCGGTCTCGCGTGCGGTGGCAGCGCCATGAACACGGTGGATGAGCTCACCCCCGAAGTGCTCGGCTGGGCTGGCGTCGTCTACGAGCAGTCGATCGGCGAGGAAAAGTTCACCTTTGTCGAGAACTGCAAGAGCCCGCTGTCCGTCACTCTGCTTTTGCAAGGCCCTGCCGCGTACAGCATCACCCAGCTGAAGGACGCTGTTCGCGACGGTCTCCGTGCTGTCAAGAACGCCATCGAGGATAAGGCCGTCATCCCTGGCGCTGGCGCGTTCGAAGTCGCCCTCTCGAGCGAGCTCCAACGCTTTGCCCTGACCATCAAGGGCCGCGCACGTCTTGGTGTCCAGGCATTTGCCGACGCCTTCCTCATCATCCCCAAGGTTCTTGCCCAGAACGCTGGCTTTGATCCCCAGGACACGATGGTCACACTTCAGGAGGAGCATCAAGCTGGTCACATCTCTGGCGTTGATCTCGCAACAGGTCTTGCCCTCAACCCCGCCGACGAGGGTATCTGGGACAACTACCGCGTCAAGCGTCAACTCATTCACTCGTGGTAGGTTATCATTGATGTTTTGCGAGCGTTCGGTTGCTGAAAAAAACAACAAAAACTGATGGCTTACTTTGGTCTTTTTTTGATTTTGTTTCCTTACAGCTCGGTCATTGCTGGCAACCTTGTGCTTGTCGACGAGATCCTGCGTGCTGGCCGCTCGTCTCTTAAGGGCTAATCGAACTGTGTGTTGTCCGTTTTCGTCTGTATCATAAAACCGACAATTTTCTTTGGCTGCATTTTATTTCTAGTCCATTTCGACTTTGGAGAGGGCGAGCCATCTTGACTGCTCAAGTGCAATCTTAATGGATGTCATAAATGCAGAGTACAGGGCTGGAAAGTACGGAGGCATCGATATATCGAGTTTCCAACGCACCCGGTTTTCAAAAATTATTCTTTCAAATTACAAAAAATAAAAATAAATCAGCACAACACACACACTGGCCGGGTGTGTTGGTGCTACTTGGCACGCTACTTGGCTGAGAGCAGAAAAGAAAAATCAATAAATAATGTAATTTCTTAAATAGCCAAACGAAAACAACAACAGCAACAACAACAACAACAACAACAACAACAACAACAACAACAACGAAAAAGCGAAACTACTTGAAAAACAACAGTTAAAACTTGGCTCCCAAACAGTCCATTAAGCACGGGTAGTCTCGAAGGTGGACGTGGACGACGAGGCATGGATTTGGGAGGCCGATGCCGAGCTGCTGAAGGAACTATGGCCTTTAGGACGGAAAGGGTGAAGAACCGATTGGGTCAGTTTGCTGCTGAGCTTGCTGATTTTGCGTTTCACCGACTTTTTCTTGCGGAGAGCGGGGTTGGGGTTGCCAGTTTCCTGCGCTGTTGGCGATGGAATAGTGCGCGACTGTTCATCGAGAACAACCCAATCGGCGCTGCCGTTGCGTGGAACTTGCGCAGGCGAGAATGCCGACTCGCCACCAGCCTCGTCGTCTTCACCCAGTGCATCGCTGCTGCTGAGCAGATTATCGTCCTCGGAAGCAGCACCACTTGAGGTGGTTGTGGCCTGAGTGCCCGAGTCGGACAGCAGATCGTGCGAGGACGACCGCGGCAAGTCGAAGCTGCCATCCGGTTGGCCGTTGCGAGAAACGGGCAAGCTCGCCGACCGGCCAGCGCCCAGCAGCTCGCCAACATCTGACGCGGCGCGTTTACGCGTTTTGGACATGCCAGATAGCCGACGGCCAGTCGACTTGCGAATGTGATGAATCTGTTGCTGAAGAAACACAAACGGCGCGCTGGCAGCTGTCGTTGCCTCCGATATGAGAGAGATTTTTCGAGAATTTTGGGTGAGCGCAGCCGCTGACGCTGGTAATGGTGCACTACTGGCGCCACTGGAATGCGCACTCAAGGAAATTGCTTCGCCAGCTGCTTGTGAGCTGCTTGCCGTGGAGTTAGAAGCAGACGCGCTGCTGGATGATGGGGGCAAGGTAGCGGAAGGCGGAGGGGAAGGCATGGTCGATGCCAGCATCTCGGCCGAAGCAGGCAGCGCTGATTTCGACTTGGAGGACGGAAACAAGCCAGCAAAGGCTGCCAAGGGCGAAGACGAGGCATTGGTCGCCGACGAGCCGAATCGAGCAGAGCTGTTTCGAGTGAGCTGAGACGACCGCGTGCTCGGATTGCCCTGGGAAGCAGCGCGCCCGTCCCGGTCGGTCTCAAAGGACACGCGACGAGAACCCTCGATTGGTCGTGACGGTGCCAGAGACGCAGACGACACTGGCCCAGTAGTCGAGGATTTTGTCGTTCCTGCTGCTGCTGCCGTTGCTGCTGTTGTTGGAGATGCGGGCGTTAAAATGTGATCGTAACGTGGCAAGGATATTTGCGCGAGCTGCTGCAATAGCCGCTCTTGCTGGAATCTTCGCCAACTCAAGACGAGGACTGCGACAATGATTGCCGAAGTGACAATGACTAAAATTGGGTAGGCAACCACAAACACCGACCAGATGAGCTGCCAGATGAAAGGGTGGCCGTCCGATTGAGGTGGGGCTGCAGTAATCCGTCCCATCATCAAGTCGACGACGTCTGCAAACAAGCTGTGGCTGTCTGGTTGGCTGGGCACGGTCGTGGCTGCCGTGAGCAATGTCGGCTGATGAGGATTGTGGCTCGTGTCCACGCCAGCAGCAATAGCCTTGGCCCACCATTGTGCATCAGGCACCCAGAATGCGGCCGCGTTTGCCATGCAACGAGACATTCAGGATTCAATCCTGGGCGAGAGAGACGGACGGAGACCGGGAGGGTGCTAGACTTGAAAAGCGTTGATCACGTTTGTTTTGGCTTTTGAGTTTTCCCTTCGTTCTCAGAGTGTGCAGGTCCTGTGATTGCAACAAACCAGATGACAAGAAGACGCGGTGAGTATGCAAGCGCTTGGAATCTGAGTCTTCTTCGTCTTTCAAAACAATCCGGTTTTCTGCCATCTCTTTCCTTCTCCTCCCGCAACCTTGGCTTTGTGGTTGTTGGTGAGTGTGAAAAGCGTGACTTTGCGAAAATGGAAGCGTGAGATGAGTGCGGGTTGCGGGGTGTGAACAAACAGCCGAGCCGAAATAGCATCCCCGCGCGAGCCGACGAAAAGACCCGCCGCTCAGCCGATCCACGACGAGAAGAGAAGAGAAGCGAGGAGAGAGAGAGACATCAAGACAAAGAAGAAGAAGAAGAAGAAGGATGCAATGAAACAAGAAAATCGAAACAAAAGAGATGGAACAACACAAAACCAAAACGAAATGAAATGCAATGCAATGAAAAAAAAAAAAAAAAAAAAAAAAAAGGTGCCGAAAAACACAATCAACAAGAATGAGAAAAAAAAAAAATCATGAGACGAAAAATGTGAGCTTCACAAAAAGACAAAAGAGAGACAAAGAGAGACAAAGAGAGACAAAGATCAAGAGAGAAGGCCACTGAGGGAGGGTGTTGGGGTTTGGTGGGGTGTTGATTGCGATATGAGAGGAGGTGGGAGTGGACGGAAAACGGCTTCCATGGAGCATCACCCCACTTCACTGCAAAAACGAGGCCCTCAGCTCCCCCGTCTCACCAACAAAAACCCAACAAGCAGCCATCGTCAGAGTGCTGCAAAGTGACCGAGTGACCGAGAGTGGCAGCGAGTGCGCAGAGAGTGAGAGTCAAGGTTGAGGGAGGAGGCGGGAAAATGTGTGTGGGGGAAGAAACCAAAAATCACAACAAAACTGGGAAGCAAGATTGTCGGCCGAAAGAGAGGGGAAAAAACAACAAAAAAGAAAAGCGGCGCACTGGCAACTCACTGTTGAAAAACGTGGAGGACTGTTCAAGTGTTTAGCGCATTAAAGGGGGAAGCAAAATCAAAACAAAAAAAAAAAAAAAACAGTGACAAGTCAAAGAAGAGTGAAGAAGAGACGAAAAAGCGGGGAAGCAGGGAACAAAAATCAATAAAGGAGAATGAAAATCGAATGAGAATGCGAAAAAAAAAAAAAAAAAAAAAAAAGCAAAGCAATGAGAAGGCAATGAGAAGGCAATGAGAAGAGAGAACTGGGTTTTGTGTCGCAACGCAAGTGACGAATGAAGAAGAAGAAGAGGTCCGCGTGATGTGGTGCGAGAGAGGAAGCGAGCGCGACGATGACGGAGATGAGGAGCAATGCAGCGACGATGAGGCAGTTTTCGATTTGTGTGTGTCGGAGGAGGAGGATCCGGCGCTTTCGTCACCAACGCATGCCGTGCAAAATAGCCGGCGCTGCTATCGAATGCCACCCATCCATGTGCAAAAGTGTGTGGGTAGATAACAAGGGGGTGGGGAGGGCACAAACAGGAAGCTGAAGAGATGCGGGCGAATGGATGGGGTGATTGGGAGGGCCAACCAATGCAAAAGCCAAAAAGTTGCAATGGGCGAAGCAGCCACCTGGAACATACACTAAAATAGGAGAAGGTTAAGGTGGCTGATGCTAATAATGAGTACAATGACAAAAAAAAAATGAAGAATGAAGAATGATCCACAAGACCTGAAAGAACCAAAAAGGGATGGAAGAGAAGCAGAGTGGCTGGAAAGGGAAAAACCCATTGTTCATTGTTGAGCTGTATTAACGCACAAGTACAAGAGACACCAAGAGACACAATACCACAGAAGAACAATGCACAACTACTAACAGACCGGAAAAAGCGCGGAAGAGCCCGCAGAATGTTTCAGCCACCAGGTTGGACGCACGGCATCGTTTTCCGGTACGCAAACACCTCCAGTCCAGCATTGTGCCAGTAGAGCAAGGCAGCCAGCACAAACACGTGCCACCATTGGTGACTCGACCCAAAGATATCAACCATGCCTGTCCACGTACAACAAAAAGAAACGAACACCCCCCCCAAACAAAGAGTCAGTGCGTGGCTTTGCTGCATCTTCTGAAGCATCAACGTCAACAATCTCGATTACACAAGGGGCGCATGACATACCGGGGAAGGAGCGCTCGGGGAATCGAGTTATGTAGAAAATAACGCCAATCAGGAAGAGCAGGTACATGATGACCACCTTGGGAAGGAAGAGCTGCACTTCTCCAGCCTCCCCGCCATAGATGATGGCCCAGTGCATGGTCGGCACAATGCCAAACATGACTATTGCTGCGTACAGAGCCAGGCGACGCTCAAACCAGTGAGGCGTGTCGAAATTCGGATGCAGCTGGAACGACACGGTTGCCAGGGTGAGGACTGAGCACAGTGCAAAGTACATGTTTCGAAAGTACTGCGCGTGCAGATTGAAAGACCGCGGGAACGAGCAAGGAAAAGCAAGCATGCAATTGCACAAAGTCAGATTCCACTTGCGCCGCGTCCAATCCATTCTCCCAGTCAACCAACCACATCCCCTCAATGTCAAACTTTTCATACATCAAGGCAGTAGAATCCATAGTAAATTCCAGTAAAGTAGCACCCGCACACGGCGACCGAAATCCCGAGCAAGTCCAATCGAAGCCATCGCCGACACGCGTCTTCAGAGTGGCAGTGAAACAGATGGAACGACGCCGAGAATATCATACAGATCTGAAGTGTTGTGTGTTTGTTTTCAACCAGAGTGTCAAGTCAATGCGGGTGGATGCAATCTGAGTTGATATTCCAGCGCCAGTACGATTGCCATTGGGATTGACTGATCTTCTTCTCACTGACCTGGAAGCAAGCGAGCCCCGTTGAGATGACCATGCGATCCGTCGCATCGCCACCGCTGGTCTCAATGACGGACGCCTGGTCTTGCAGGAAGAGGCCGACAAACAGCAGGAACCCGACAAGGTGCGACCACACGTTGACAAACTCGTTCGACAGGACGCACAGGCTGATCCAAACAGTCACAGCAGGGTCAGTGACAATCATCGTGAAATGGGGGCGAATTGACATTGGGGGGAGGGGGAGTTACCTGCGCAGGCACATTGGGTACGAGAGGAAGACCCGGTAGCCGTCCTTGATGTGCGGATTGCCCTGCAAGAACGGCGGGATTTCGCTGTACTTGTGCAGCAGCACGCTGTTTGGATGCAGCGATGCCATGCTATGGAATAGAAGCAAGCAACAGAAGCAAGCAACAGCAAACAGAAGCAGAAACTCTGAGTTGAAAATTCAGAACTGAAGCCCCATTCGCCGTATTTGGAAGCTGACAATTGCTCAGTCCCTCTCTGAAATTTAAAACAAACATCGATTCATCAATCACAAACTACGCAACTCTGCTGAGCAACAGGAAGGAAGGACTGGTCCAAAATCAAAAGTAGCGAGTGAGAGAGCGAGATTGAGTGGAAAGCTCAATGGAAGCGAGCAGAGTCACTGACGGAGCATTAGCACCGTCACCCGAGCACCCTGGCACGAACGGAGCCACATCGACTGCGATACCAGCACGCACGATGACTGGAGCTGGAACTGGAGCAGGAACCGAGACTGGTGCTGCAACAGAGACTGGAGCAGCTGGAGCTGGACTGACGGCAGCGACAAGTTCCTCTTCTACTGCTGCTGCTGCATCGTCGCTGGCCAAGACGCACACATACACCTTCCGCAATACGGACTTTGTGGTGTCGGACAAGTACATGCTGCAGAAGGATCTGGGCGCAGGGTCGTACGGCGTGGTCTGCTGGGGCTACAACCGCGACACGAACGAGAAGGTCGCCATCAAGAAGATTTCGCGCGCGTTCGACAACGCAACCCAAGCGAGGCGCGTGCTGCGGGAGGTCCGCTTGCTGAGGCACTTTCGAGATCACGACAACATTGTCAAGCTGCGCGAGCTGCTCGATTTCGACGCGGCAGCCATCGCATCCACCTCCACCACCAGTACTTCGGCTGCACCAGCACTTTCGTTGTCAACAGCAGCACAACCCGAAGGCCCAGCGTCGTCGTCCAATGCGAGCTCAAACCCATCAAACAATCTGCCAGGTCCGCCAGCTGGCACGCCGGTGAGTGGGTCGCTGCTGGGGACGCCCACGCCGAGCGATCCGCACGTATCGAGCAAATTGCAGGACGTCTACATGGTGCTCGAGTTTATGGACACGGACCTGCACAACATTATTCGATCGTCGCAGCCGTTGAGCGACGACCACGTGCGCTACTTTATGTACCAGCTCCTGCGCGGGTTAAAGTACATTCACTCGGCCGGGGTGCTCCATCGCGATCTCAAGCCGTCCAATTTGCTCGTCAATGCCGAGTGCGACATCAAAATTTGCGACTTTGGCATGGCAAGAGGCGTCTCGGCCACGCCGGAGGAGCACTCCATGTTCATGACGAGCTACGTGGCCACGAGGTGGTACCGCGCTCCCGAAATCATGCTGTCCTTTGCTCACTACACCAAGGCAATCGACGTCTGGTCGGCCGGCTGCATTTTCGCCGAAATGCTCGGCCGCCACACGCTCTTCCCCGGCAAGGACTACGTCCATCAACTCAACCTGATCATCGGGCTCGTTGGCACGCCAGATCGCAAGTTTATCGAGTCCAGCATTGGCAGCGAAAAGGTGAAGCGGTACATGCTCAGCTTCCCAGCGCGCGAGCGTGTCCCGCTCCAGCGTCTGTATCCCCAGGCCAACCCGCAAGCCCTCGATCTCCTCGACCGGATGCTGCAGTTTGACCCGGAAAAGCGCATTTCAGTGGAGGCTGCACTGGCTCATCCCTACCTCGCCATGTACCACTCGGAGATTGATGAGCCAGAGTGCGCACCGTTTAACTTTGATTTCGAACGACTAGAGCTGACCGTGCAGGATTTGAAGCGCATGGTTTTAGCAGAGATTAAGCACTATCACCCAGAGTCTGGCGTGGAGCGTCTCGGCCTTCCGGCGTCGCCCGCCGCCATGAGCAGCAGCCTGGACTCGGCCTTGCCGTCGTCAGGTTTGCTTCAAGCGACACCGGCAGTCGGCGCTGGCCATCCTGCCTCTGGGCCGATGCAATCAGACGATACGGGCATCGTCGTCGCACCGCCAGACGTGCCAAAGATTGTCGTGTCTGTCGCGTCAGAACCCATGACTACTATTACTGCTGAAGCTCCCGCAGCCAAAGCCAGTGAGCCGGACCGAGTGTTTGCTGCACCAGCACGCGTTTCCAAACGAGCTGCCGCAATCACAGCCTCCGCAGCAATATCCAACGCGACCGGAGCTCACAAGGCTGCCTCGACGTTGTCTCAGCCCGCAGTCTCTGCTGGACCAGCGCTCTCTCCACTGGGCGCTGCAAAGAAGGCTGCACGCGAGGCTCTATCCCATCAGCAACAGCTGGAGCAAGCCATGAACGAACACGGGGCGATTCCGCAACGGATGATGTTTGCGCCGACAATCACCACCAGCATGCCCACCCAGCCATATCCGGGCGCACCGCCGTTCATCCCTCAATCCACCACTACCGCTACCTTCCACTATTCGTCCACCGCACCGAGCATGCCTGCAAAGGCAGCAGCAAACACACGTACCGCAACCATCCCTGCTCCGCCTGGTGCCCAACCAGCAAGCGACGAGGGAGGCGCCCCTCACGACTCTAATGCACCCCTCAACTCGAAGCAGCTGATTCATCGCGCCATTGCGCTGAAAGCGGCTGCCAAGGCTGCGGCTCTCAAAGCGACAGGGGACTCTGCCGCTGCGCGCGCCGCCGTCAACTTGGCCATGGCCTCCAGCAACCTTTCGTCGAACAACAGTCCGCAAGCATTCGTGCAAGCAGCGACGGCAGCCGCGTCCCGACTCGCTGCAGAGGCGCTTGGCGAAACCTCGTACACGAATGAAGCACTTCGCAAAAAGTACGGGGCAAGCACTACTGGCGGTAGTCATGCGCCCCCAGCTGGCGTGCACGACTTTGAGCAGTATGTGCCGGCTCAAAAACGTGTCAAAGTTGCCGAAGCTCCGGCTCCGAAAGCCAACAAGAAAGAATCAAAGAAGGCTGCGATTGCTGCTGCCGTGGCCGCCCACGCTGCTGCCGCCGCCACTGCTGCTGCTGCTGCTGCTGCTGCTGCTGCTGCTGTTACCACAGCGGCTGCTACAGAATCCGTGCCCATGGTCGTCTCGTCAGCTTCACCAGCCTCCGTCATGACGTCCGTTCACGAGCCGGTGTACTCGCAGTCGTCCCCATCAGCCAACCTTTCGAATGGCACCAACTTTTTCCAAAATCTTGCTCGCCAGCAGCAACAGCAACAGCAGGAGCAATCGGAACAACGCAGGCAGTCGAGCAGTGGGTTTCAATTCCAGCCGCCTGCCAACCCGCCCGTTCAGCCGGCTGATTCTCAGCACTCTTTGACATCGCATCGTCCGAGACTCTTGGTTGCTACGAACGATTATGGAGCACAGAATGCCCCGCTTCCGAGTGCAGAATTGATTGGATCGCTGTACGTGAAATGCTTGTTGCTGTGGTTTGACTTCCGGGGCGGTTTCCCTTGACTTTGATTCACTCACACCATTGATGGTTGGCTTGTTTCACTTTTACCCTTGTTCTACATAGAGCCCAAGAACTGAAAATGGACAGTGCCATCATGTCCTCGGCTGACTTTCACTCTATTCTGAACGATCCTTCGTTGGACTTGTTCTCGCTGCAGCAAGAGCTTGAACTTGGAAGCTCGCGGATGTTTTCACAGTGAATGAACAAGCTGCACAGATTCTGTCTCCACACACCCCGCCCCTCATTGTTACAGTACATTTCATTTCGCTTGTGATAGTCGTTGACAAATTCCAACAAGGTGGTTGGTTGCATTGCATCGCGAGAAGGTCATCTTGTTCCAACAGTGTTATTTTGTGTTAAAACTTTGAAGACCGGCTGCTCAGACATTGTCCAAAACAAGAAACCTGTCATTCCATCTTTGTTTGTTTGACACAATGTCGGGATTGGAAGCAGGGCGCACTGGCACCGCCACAGTCACCGTTACCGCCACCCACACTGCGCAGGCCATGGGATCCGGTATGGCCGGTTTAGTGGTAGCGATTCGTGTTGACACCGATTTGCTGGGGTTGCGTGTTGTGTACGACTTCTGATTGTACCAACCATCATTGCCCACTCTGCCTGATCTGATCTCCCACTGCCAGGAAGCGTCAACGTGTTCGCCACTCCGCAGCTGGTCGCGTTGATGGAAGCTGCAGCCGTGAACGCCGTTGCTGGCGTGCTGCCGGACAAGTGCACGTCGGTTGGCACTTTGGTGAACGTCTCGCATGTCGCAGCGACGCCGGTGGGCATGACCGTGACTGCCACCGCGACACTCAAGCAAGTGAGCGGCAAGAAGCTCGAGTTTACAGTCGAAGCACGCGACGAGAAGGAGGTCGTCGGATCCGGCGAGCACCACCGGTTTATTGTTGACGAGGTCAAGTTTGCCGATCGCGCCAATGCCAAGTTGCCGGCCGCCTCGCTGTAGCGTTGTCGGTGGTCGCATTTGCAGCAAGCCTCTGTTACCTTTGTAAATGCTCGAACAAGGGGGATGAAGGCGAGGGATGCACGGCGTGCAAGTTCAAATAAAATTACAAATAAAAATTACAATAGAAATTACAAGTTCGGACAAACTGAAGGCGATCAACACGGCAACTATTGGCCCTCATCGTCAGAGAGCTGGCGAGGATCGAAGGCCGCAATCGAAGGCACAGGATCACAAGCCCAGAGAACAAAAGGAGACGGAGCGAGTGAGCGAATTCAGCATCAAACAACAATGCAACGCATCCAACAACCATCCCGAAATTACCTCTCGAGGTGGCGTAGCAGCATCAATATACTCGTCATCATCATCATCGACGTCATGCGCACGATCGTAGTCCATGGGAGCGGCAGAACGCCAGCAGCAGCAGCAGCACGCGCCTCGCCTGCAAGGTCTGCACCGCCGCCACCTCCGACGGCCACTGGTTGCATGCCGATGCGTGGAAGAGAGCTGGATGTGGCTGGAGGTGGAATCGAGCTGCCCAGCGTGGGCATGATGTTTGGACTCATCCGGTCTGCGCCGTGGTGGCTTCCGAATGCGGAGGAGAGCAGGCCGGATGCAGCAACGTGGTTGCGCTGCGGCGATTGCTGTGGCGTGGGTTGCGGTGCAACCCAGGTCGTTGCATGATCCACTTGCATGTGGCTGGAGGTGTGGTGAGACGGACGCTGCGAATCGTTCGACCTCCCGCTGCCAAACAGTTGTCCTGTGGAAGTGGGTCCGTGCGAGGACGCCGATTGCTGACTCGAGTATTCGTGCTTTGGCGATGATTTGATGGTCGGAGTCGACTGGTGCTGCGGCGTACTCTGAGGATGGAAGTGCTGTTGTTGTGATGCCGACGACGGAACTTGCTGCGAGCTGGTTGTGCTCGAGTTCATGGGGTCGAGCAGCGTGGCCAAGACAAGCTCAGCCTTGAACATGTCGGTTGCGACGGAGAGGATGATGGGTCTGAGCAAAACAGCAACAAGAACAAAAAAAAATGAGCAAAAACAAACTTTTCGCCATTTTCAGAGAGCCCCACGTTGAACTTACTTTCCCGCATTGTCAAAGTGGATTTGCATGGCTTCATTCAGCGTGTCACAGAACGTTAGGATTGCCTGGCATGCGGAGCACAATAAGTAAGCAGCAGATATCAAACATCATCAGGCACGCAAAGGCTCTCTACACACCTTGAATTCTTTCAGGCAGAATGTGATATCTGCAGGCAGGCCGATAGCAAACAGCTCAAACTCGTCTTTCTGGATGACCATTTCAGTGTGCAAGACTTTCTTTGGGTCGACTGCCGTTGTGAATGATCAAACGTCAGTTTCCAGCATGCCTGCGCTTGCCCTGTCGCAGCAGCAACAACTCCACATTGATCAACACTTACCAAGATCTTCCGTGTACGAAGCGAGGCGAAGCTCCGTGTCGGTGACGCTGATGGTCATCTCCTCCAAGTTGACTGGAAAGAGAACCACGCTGTCATTCAGCACAGCACCCGGACATGCAATCTGGTTGACACAGTGCTCGGTGCCGTAGATGGCTTGAAGCGTGTCGCACTCGGAAAAGCGCAAGTAGTGTGTCTTTGTGATGCCGTGCTTGCAGAACAACCGGAAGACGAGCCTGGACTCGTCCAGGTCCAACGAGATGTCGCAGTGGTCGACCGTCTTTTCAATGTTGGTGAGCGATCGGAAGATGTGCTGGCATGACTGTGAGGTTGAGGGTTGAAGGCGGGCAAGAGCGAACAAAAAAAGTTCAGTGCAAGTTCTTTGCGACACACGACCAGCCGACCTATGGCTACCTTTGCGAGCACTTTGCACTTCAGGAGGCTCTGCTCGTTGACTGCGAGGCCCGCGATGGGCATTGTGCGGTACTTGTCGAAAAACTGCGGCGCAAAGGAAAAGCAGGCGAACGCTGCGCGGGACAGGCTCACAGTGCGCACCAGCAACTAACCAACGAGTGAAAACAACGCAATGGTCGGTCGGTGAGCAGAAGAACACAGACATCTATCAAAATTGCTTGCAAACCCCCAAAAAACAGTTCTGAAACACAATGTTTCAAGTTTCCCGCCATTTTTTTTTTTTTGAAGGTCGTTGCAAAACGCTGCAAACTGTCGTCTGTGCAATGAAGACAGGGCAAAACGCGGGGAGAAGCTCACCTGGTTGGCTTGTGCTTCGAGGTAGATCTCCTCGCCGATCTTGGCACAGCAGTGCACCGCGCGACCGAACGCTGGCAAGCAAGAGACGAGGCAAGCAATGCAAGTGAGACAAGTAGCAGGTCGTCAAAGTGAAGCGCGCAGTCCCGCCCCGCGCTTCCAGTGTCCGCGCATGGCTCTGACTCGTGTCATCAGGAGTGCAATGGTAGGATGAGACGGCGAGAGGAGAGAGGCGAGCGACGGAAGACAACCTCACCTTTGAGCGATCGAGAGGGAACAACACACTGCATAGAAAAAAAAAAAAAAAAAAAAAAAAAAAAAAAAAAAAAAACAAAGAGTGGCAATACTTGTATGATGATCAACAGCACTTTGCAAATTGTGCAATGGATGAGTGTTTGAGGCTGATTCTCAGTCTCAAAGGACCAGACCAGTCATTCTTCACTATGAGTGCACGTCCCGACAGCCCCGACGAAGAGATGATCATTGACGATTCTGTACGCCATCCGCTATCTCATTGGTTTCATGTTCATGTTGTATCGTGTCTTGTCGTGTGGAGCCCTTACAGCGATGCGCGGTGGCTGACTTTGCATTGCCCGTCATGGCTGCTCTTGCTTCTCTGCAGATGGACCGTGCGCGCGGCCTGCACTTCCCATACAGCATGATCCCGCAGTCGCCTGATGGCTCTGGACGCCCACAGGCGCACATTGAAGTCATCCACCAGACCTTCTTCAATCGTACGTTCCCGCGTCATTGTGTTGTTGTTTGTGCTCAGCTCGCCCCTGGCCCCTCGCACCGGATGGCTTTCGGACTTGTTGCATGACTTGTTCGATGCTGCGCGATATTCGATACGAGTGCGAGTGCGGGCGGCAGTGTCGCGGCCTGGTCGTGCTTTGGCTTCAAACTCACCAAACTCTGACCGCTCCTGTGTCCTTGAGCCACAATTTTGACGACGACGACTTGGATTGATCCTATGATTGCTATACACGTTCATCAAGAAGCAGAAGACGGGCTCGCGAGGTGCATTGTGGTCTGCAACTGCGCTTGACGCTGTCAATACATTTTCATTTGTTCAAGCTCCACGACCGTGCTGCGAACGCTGGCTGGTCTGGGTGTTCTGGAGGAGTTGAGTTCCAGGGTTGGGCGTCTTCCGAAGTGGAAAGTCGAGACAGCTGAGGTCGATTCTTGTTGTTGAAGGGGTTGAGAGCTCCTTGCTCGTGTTCGCTTCCTTCGGTCGCTTTTTAACGTACACCGCGAGTAGTACATCTACGGAACTGTTCATGGACCTCAATGTACCCACAATCCCAGGACAACGTTGACGAAAGCGAGCGAAAATCCTACATTTTTCGCTACTCTTCCATTGTAGCCGTTCCCCTCTTGTCAAAACTCTCCAAACAGCTACTCCCCATACCCGCATTCTAAGCCGATTGCTCCACCTGTCAAGCATTCTGAGACTTCTTGGCACAAGTCACTCCTCTTTCCGTTTTTGACTCACTTCCCCCGACTTTTCGGTTTTTTCCTTTCCTTCCACTTGTATTCATCGTCCCATCTCCTTTGCCTCTGACTTGCTTACTACTACTCCCATACTTTTCCCCTCCCCTCCCTTGAGCTGGTTCTGAGTCTGTGAGCGCGGGGATGTCGACCAGCTCGACCAGTTCGCCATGTAAGCTTGCTCGCCCCTGCCCTGCGCACCCCGCTCCCGCCCCCCCAGGCTATCCCTGCACAGTGCATGGCAATGACATGTTCATCATGCCTCCGTCCATCTTGCAGCGCGCCTGCTTCTGAGCTCGCGATGCGCATCGCATTCGACAATCTAGCAGCAGCGGTTTGCCATTGTCCAGCAGCACGCACTTTGGGTCGCCCAGCCAGCCAGCCGCGGGTCGCACAAACAATGAACCTGCAGTATTCCAGACACGAGCACGGGCACAGTCGCTCCTCCATAGCGACGGCCTGACTGGCGGCAGTACACTCGCAACGCATCGTCATTCACTTCACCAAGGCGACCTTTCATCCCTCCCAGTCTCGAGCTCACTCTTGCTCCCGTCCGGATGGCAGTCAGGCACTCCAGTCAATGCTAATGCTCTTGCACGGCCCTCGGCATTTTTGGGACAGTCCGTGACTTTGTTGGCTCGGCCTTGTCTCCACTGAATGTTATGAAACACATTGCGAACAAAATGCAATCCTCCGTTTTTCGCTATGCATTTAGTGATTCAGCAATCCTATCGACAAAGTTTGCGTTTGCGCCAAACATTTCGCCATACCCTCTTTTATGGATTTTTCGTGTTTTTTTTTTTTTAATTCTGATGATTTTATTCTGATTTTTTTTTTGTCTGTTTGGGTGCAGCAACCTCCTCGGCGGTGTGCGCCATGTGCAAGCTGGTCATCAAGGACTCGCGTGTGCTCCAAGCCATGAACAAGGAGTGGCACGGCGCCTGCTTCAAGTAAAGTAGCACAAAAATTCTACAATTCTATTGAATTGGATTGAATTTTGGTGCAGAATTTGTTCGATTTTGGTTGTTGTTCGCTTTTTCTCATTTTTGATCATCTCGAATTTGTTGTGATTTTTGGTTGTCTTCGATTGGAAATGATTTTGTTGTGTTTTGCCTCGTTGTTTAGGTGCATTGATTGCTCAACGCCGCTCCAGGACTTTTACTACGAGCGAGACGGAATGCCGTACTGCCAGACACACTTCCTCGAGCGCTTTGGGCGGAAATGCACGGCGTGTACGTTGTTCATCACGGGTCCGATCATGGCTGCACACGATGCGCTCTTCCACTCAGAGTGCTTCAAGTGCTTCCGGTGTTCCAAGCTGCTGGGCGTCGGCGAAACGTTCGCCCTCAGCACCAACAAGGACCTGTATTGCAGTGCTTGCTACCAACGAGCAGTCGCGCGCGCAGCCGCACGGGCCGACCGCCCGCTATCGCGTGCTTCCTCCAAAGAAGGTAAGGCTTTGACGCTTGGTCACATTTTGCTTCGTTTTGGATGACTCATTGTTTCGTTTTGTCCCCGCAACTTCCAGGCCTATTACCAACGTCCAAGTCATCACCATCCAGCTCGTCAACAGCTTTCGATCTTCCATCGACCAATACCGCAGTACCACCGTCCACGGCGAACAATGCGGCTCACGAGGCCTCGCCGCCGGCCACTTTGCCCAAATCGGCTGCCGCCACAAAAGCCGCCTCGGCAGCGCCAAATGGCGCGAAGCAACCAGCTGCTGCTCCCAGCAAATCTACTGCGACCACACACACTCCCGCAACCACCGCTGCCGCAGCACCCCCTTTTAATCACCGATCTCCGTCAGCGCCCGCGATAACCGCTCACACGACGCATGCTGCTTCGTCGGCAAAGCCAGCAGCATCATCAACGACAACAACAACAACGACACCGTCCTCTGCTCACCCACCCGCAGCCGCTCCATCCAACTCGCCTGCAGCAACGACCGCAACAACAGCGGCTATTGCTGCCGCCCTGAATGCTGCTACATCGGCGTTGGACAGTTTAGCATCGTCGGCCTCCTCGCCATCGCGGCTGGTGTCGCGATCCTCCTTTTCAGACTCTCCCGCCACGAAAATGGCCCGAATTCCGCTTGGCCGCACGCGCTCCACCCTTGGCGCGGTCGAGTTGCGGCAAGGTAGCAACGGCATCTTTGTTGCCGGTTTTACAGGCAGCTCAAATAGCTCGGGCTCGGGCTCGAGCACCCATTCGCTGTTTGGCGGACCCGGCGCGTCTGGTGCATCGGACGCCTCGAACGACTCTCGCTCGAGCGTGATTGAGGTTGGCGACGAAATTGTTGCCGTCAACGGCCAGGTCAGTCACACGCTGCAAGACGTCGATAGCATTCTCACAGCAATGCAGCACAAGCCCGGAGAGCGTGTCATGGTGACTGTTCGAAAGAGCAATTCTAGTTCATCTTATGGTAAGGTTTGGGGCTTGGTGTCATTGCGTTTGTTTGTTTCCCCGTTTGCCGAGTTTTGGAAGAAGCTGACTTGTTTTTTTTATTTTATGAACTTTGCCGTTGTAGGTATCACAACCAACATTGCCGAGCAGCCTAGCGCCTCGTCTCAATCGCCTGGAGCCACTTCCAACTTGTCCGAAGACGAATTTGACGACGAGGAAAAGACATCGTGGAGTCTGGAGGTGGAAAGCGCCGACATGGCCGAAATTAGTGAAATGGTAGAGAGCTTGAATATGGAGCCCGAGATTGATCGAGACACGCTTCTGCAAGAGGCAGAAGAAGTGTTTGCAGACACCTTTGTGGCCGAGAGCGCCCTGGGCCACGGTCTCGACGCGCACGCGGCCAAGGGCCACGGACACCCGCCTGCGGCTCGGTCGTCTACGTTCAGCACCCAAGGCTTGAATGCCGCCACACTGGGTGTTGCTCAGGACGCTGCAGACTTTCTCGAGGACGACATCACCGATCTAGCCAACATGTCGCCGCGCCGTCATTCTGGCAGCGATCCAACGTCCTCACCTCGGACGCCGTCCGGTTTGGGACGATACCAGGCAGGCAATCTCTCGCGAGGCTATTCGTTGAGCGGAGGCGTTGTCCGGGAAATTGGACTGGATGGAGGCGTTGTGAAGGGGGCCGGGCTGTTCGGTCCGTCCAAGCTGAAAAAGCGCTTGTCGTCGCGCATCTTCCGCCTTGCCGATCTCGAAGTGGGCGAACTCATCGGAAAGGGCTTCTACGGCGAGGTCTACAAGGTCCGACATCGCCATTCCGGCGCAGTGATGGTCATGAAGGAGCTCAAGTCCTACGAGAAGGAAGCCAAGCTGAGCTTTTTGAAGGAGGTGTCTCTGCTCAAGACGCTGCACCACCCCAACATTCTCGAGTTTATCGGCGTCTTTGTCAAGGAAAAGAAGCTGCACCTCATCACCGAGTACATTGAAGGCGGCAATCTGCGCAAGGTCATCAAAAACCGCGGTCTGTTCCCGCTCCCTTGGGCGCTGCGCATTCAAGTGATGCACGACATTGCTCTGGGCATGGCATTCATGCACACCAAGAAGGTGATTCATCGCGATCTCAAGTCCAAGAACTGCCTCGTTCGCAAGAACTTTGCCATCGTGGTGGCTGACTTTGGTCTTGCTCGCTCGGTCGTGGCTGGGCAGCGCATGACGGTTGCCGGCTCTCCGTACTGGATGGCGCCCGAAATGCTCCGCGGCGACGAGTACGACGCGTCGGTGGACGTGTTCTCGTTTGGCATTGTTTGCTGTGAGATTATCGGTCGTGTCAAGGCCGATCCAGACGACATGCCGCGCACGTCCAAGTTTGGACTGGACATTGACAAGTTTGCCCAGCTGCCCGAGGTCGGCGAATGCCCTCCTGCCTTCCTCAAGCTGGCTGTCGACTGCTGCGCCATGTCACCGAAAGATCGACCCGTGTTCAGTGTCATTTGCGCCAAACTGGAGGAGCTGCGTCTTGCAATGAACCATCCCCCGTGGCACACGGCCAATTACGAATGGCCGGCCGACATGCGTCGCGCGCACTCTGCGTCGACGCCCAATCTGTCCATCATTGGCCAGCCCTCGTCCGGAGCTACGCTTGGCGCATCGCCGATCACTCAGGTGTCGACGACGAGCACGAGCACTGCACCCGTTACGGCCGCCGCGGCCGCTCGGCACCCCCAGCCCGCATCGTCCAGCTTTGCTGGTTCCTACTCGTCTTCTGGCGGTCGGCTTGCACCACCAACGACGCGGCTATGAAGGGAGGGGGTTCAGCCAATCCAGTGATACTGATTTGCCCGTTTCCTCGCGCCCCCTCCGCCTCCTTCCCCGCCACCCTACAGTTGTGTTCCCCTTGTTATTCACGTTTGATTTTTATGCCGACTTTTTGATGTTGTTGGTTGCTTTTCTGGTTGCTATTTTGTTGTCGCTGTATGTGTTTTTGTTTTCAATCATTTCCACGCTTATTCCCCTCCCTCTCCCTGTTTTTGTCTTTGGTCCTGATTTCCATTCCACTTATGTGACTTATTCCATGATGGTACTTTTCAAGGCCAGTCTTCCCAACGTATCTTTGATGACGATGATCCCACGCCCTTTGCCCGCGGCAATTACGTTCGCTGCGTTCGTTCTGGCACTTGCCTCGTGCACTCTGCCCGCGTCTGCGCGTTTCTACACCACGGCCGAGAACTTTAAGGCTGGCAACTACACGCTCGTGTTTGCCGTGACTGTCAAGTGAGTGTTGTTTGTGCATGGGTCGAACCGGCAGAGCTGTCGGAGTTTGCGTTTCAATCCAATCTCACTCGGTACCACCGATTCACTTCCCTATTCGCCACACCACAGTGAAACCTACTGGCAGCCGTGCGTCGATACGGCCATCACGCCGCCGCTGACTGCCGGCGTCACGACCGCCAACCCGATTAGCGTCGGCCAGAACGCTGACTGCGACAGCGGCCGTTTCCGCTTTGACATTAGCGGCCAGTCCGGCTCCATTGTGACGGTTGTCCCGACGTACTACTCTGCAGCTGTTCTGGTAAGCGAGCTCTGCAATTGTTATTCTGGCAGTATTTGATATTGCCAACGAGTGAAATTATGCTCACTTTTTGATTTTTCGTTAGGATGCCTCGCCACCCTCGTGTGAGATCAAGTGGGACACTTCTATCGATTCCAGCCAACCTGCGTGCTCTGTGCTGGACTCTCGCGAGGGCTATCATCTCACTGGATACATTTTCCGGCTGGTCGGATATTGATTTTTGTTTCAGGGGTTTCAGAAAGTTGTTTGCCAGAATACCTTTTCAGCGAAACGAAATACAGTACAAGTACACGGACGAGTAGATTACGTTGAAAGCATCCTGAGTGGAAAGAATATCGAGTTGAAAAGCATTCGCCCATCCCTCTCCCTCTTAATCCACAGTCACAAGCAACGTGCTGCCAGGTTCGAGCGAATAAAAGTCGAGCTCGCGGAAATCATCATCGAGCGGGATGCTGATGTGACGCGTCGGGTCAACGCTCGCAATGCGAATGGCAGAAGCGGACGAGCTCGGAATGGCAAACAGCTTGGCGACCATCATGCGCAGCTTTGCGATGGAGAGATTTCGCGGGAGTTTTTTGAGCTGTGACCGACTGCCGTGCGTTAGATTGAGCTCGATTAGTGTGTGCTTGAGCGCGCTTGACGTTGCCGATGCGGACGGTACGCTTGGTGCACCATGGACTGCAATCGAAATGAGAAATGAGATGTTTTCAAAACTTAGGGACATGCATGGTGCAGCTCTACTTACTCGCAATCAACGCATTAAAACGAGGGTGCTCGCGATCAAAGGCTACTCGTGCATCTCCGGGTTCTCGACCAGCTACCACCCAGTCGGACGCAAAGCGAGCGAGATAAAAACGCTCCGCATCGTCGCGTTCCCGAGGCGTGATATCGCTTCCGTTGCAAAAGGTGAGACCGCGCAGCTTGGCAATCAAGATTAATCTTGCATCGACCACAGAAAAGTCTAGCAAGCGACGATACAGCAGAGGTCAGCAACGAGGGAATCTACATTCGAAACGCAAACACATGTTGAAGCCAGCAGACGGACCTTTCACCAGTGGAACGTCTGAGAATCGTAATTCTGACAGTTTTTGCAACGATCCAAGCGCATTCACAGAGGACCACTGTTCAATGTTGGATTTGATTGGAAAATGAGCATAAGAAACACCAAAAATCGGCGACGTAATTTGATAGCTTACCTTATCAATTGGACACCCCAACAGAGACAGCGCTGACAACGACGGAAACAGAGAGGTGTCTTGCAGCGGCGAGATGTCGACGAGTTTATTGCGGCTGAGGATGAGTCGTTTCAGATTTCTAATGAAAAAACAAAATGAATGAACGGAGTGGAAGTCAGCTTCGACGGTGGTGCAATGCACAACGATTTGGACGAGTGACAACTTACGAAATGTGGCCTAATACAGGTTGAATGGAGTCCCAACTGGAGATTTCATTCGCGTCAAGGTCGAGGTGCTCGAGATGGGGGAATGCAACTGCAAGATCTTGAACTCTGCAAAGCGCGATAGTGAGACGCTTTACCTCGTGAAGCATCAGATCATACAATCACAAGTGTCGCACTCTGAAACGGCAGGACTGGAAAGATGATTGCTTCGCGCGTGGAGTTCCAAAAGGTTGGGAGCTGCAACCCCCACTGAGGAAAACTGCAGCCAAGAACTTGTGAGCGCGAGGCAAAGAAGGAGTGCAATACGGTGATGCACCAACAAGCAACGTACATGGGCCCATGCAAGACCAGAGTTATTCAAAAATAGTGACTGCAAAAGCGGCAGCTTGACAGTTGCAAGAGTGTCCCAAGAAAGGAGATTATCACTGGGAGGTACGCATGCACAGCAGTGAAAATGAGATTCAACTGTCGCAATCCAATCTCCAAACAATCCAAAAAAACTCACCTCAGATCAAGAAAAGTCAGCCGAGGCAGCCGCGACGCAACTTCAGCCGCAGACACCCACGACGAGAGTAGATTGCGTGACAAGTCTAATTCTTCAAGAGCTGAGACAGCGTGAGTGCCAACTGCTGGGAGGACCACGCTTTGAGCTCAAGGACAAAAACAAATGGATTTCATACCAAGTGACTTTGTGTCGATTGGGTCGGTGTCGGGTTGACCGTTCACCAAGCAGTCACGCAGACTGGCCCGTGGTAACAAATGTAGCTGCCTGCAAACACACAAAAACACGCCAGAGACTTGTGAGATGGATGCACCATAGAATAACTCATTGGGCCAAATTTGGGATTACCGTTGCCGTGCTTCAACCGCGTCCAAACCGACCAATTGGACTTTGACCAACGAATCCTTGTCGTCTTTCAATAGCACGACTCTCCCAGTTGGATCCGACACAACTGCAGCGCTTGCGTCAGGCACGGCGTACTTTTCCCGCAAAGCTGATGTAAACGGCACACCAAAGTTGACGCGTTTCGGTCGAACGAACGATCCCGCCATCGGATGCCTGTCGCAAGCATTGCTCGAGGTGAGTTCTTAAAATGGGCAACACTCAGAGACTAGGGTGACCAATCCGACTTTGGATTCGGATTCGGATTCGGATTCGGATTTGATTCGGATTTTGAAAGGGCTGCGCAATACAAATTCATGCACTCTCTCCTGCCACCATTCGTTTTAACATTTTTTTGTTTTCCTTACCGGCAGTGAAAGTACGTGTGTCCTCCATGGCTTCCGTCGTGCTTGCCTCGCGATGGGTCGTCCCATTCGATGCCAAACCATTCCCCTGCCAAACCAAATGTGTTTCAGTTTTCCCGCCAAAACACACAAAGCGTCAACGCCGCTCTTGTCCGACGGCTGCCTCTCTCCGTCGACCACAGGCATGATCACGATGACCACAATCACCACGGCAGAGGGGACGACGGCCGCTCAGCTGAAGCAGCAGCAACAGCAGCACAGTCAGGCTCACCTTCGCTTGGCGGCACGAGGCCCACAAACCGAACCGTTCCGAGCGCGCCACTCACGCCGCCCGACGAGATGATGGACGGGACTGGGACTGGTGCCTGTGCTGGTGCTGAAGCCGAGGACTGGGCGGCGGCTGAGCTGGGCTGGTCGGCGACAAAGACGCGGCGGCCGAGAGCGAGCTCAGACATGCTTGGATGATCGGACGCCATAGAACTGAGACAGAGAGTGAGCTGATTTGAATGGAAATAGGAGTGGGTGTTGTTTGAGAATGAAAACAAGCAATATTATAAAAGGCTGCTGAGATTACAAGGTCGGAAGCACCTCGATTATGAATTGATCGTAGACGACACTGCATCTCAGACAGAGCTGAAAAAGCACACAATGCAAACTCTGGTTGAGTAAGCAGTTAAATAGCTCGTTGTTGTATGAATAAATAACACTTCTAACGCACAGCCGAAATACAACTCGCCTCGCTCAGACGTGGCCAGGAACAATTCGCTGCAAAAACCCGCACTTCATGCCACCCATGCCAGGACGAAGAGATTCGGGGAAGAGCAGTGTCGAGCGACGCAGCATGCTCATTAGCTCAAGGCAAGTCTCGCTCGCCAACTGCATCTCATCCACGTTCGCATCTTGCCGCCACATTCGCGCTTCCTCAAGAAGAGCTTTCCGCGATGCGTCATCTGGTAGCGACGCGAGCGCTGCAGGACTCGCGTCCTTGTACATGACTCGGATGATATGCTGAACACCAGGCTTCTGATTCAGGCTGTCGGGTTTTTTGTTTGCTTCGATCCAAGGATCGTCCGACTCGCGAGTTTCAGTGGGTGTGTCTGCAGACGGAATTGCGAGATCTGTCAGGACAGACAACTCCCAGTTAAACAGCCACAACAGGCCAAATGTTTGCGTGGGAGAAGAGCCAGAGTCGCTTGAAACCAAGCCATTCACTACAAATTTGCTCGTCTGAGATGTCAACAGGCGAATCAACAACTCTTGAGCAAGAAACGTCTCGAGAGTGTGGTGTGCAAATGCGTTGCTGGCAGCCCGTCGTGCTGCTTGATCTGCGGCGTCCGCGAGCAGCAGTTGGTACTTGAACAATCGCACACCACGCAAAACAGCAGTGGTCGTAGACGTGGCTGGGTCGTATTTTTGGTGGAATACGCCTCTCCCAAGCATGGCTCGGCACTTTGGGCATCGTGCAATTTGGTGCGCGACCGCTGGTACAGACGGGGAAGGGGTTTCTGTTGAAGTTGTTGATTTGGATTGTTCAGAGTGGTGATGGTCGTGGTGAGTCGAGTCGTGCTTTGTCGCGCCCGCATGTCGGTGCTGGTGGTGCATAGTGCTGCTCACTCCCTCATACTCGAGCGCATAAGCGACAATGTCCTCCGGATGCAAAAGCAGGTAAGTTTCGCCCACGAGACACATGCGTTCGGTTGCTTGGATTTCGCCCCGTTGGAACTGCTTGTACTCTTCCTTGTGGCATACCCAGCAGTCAATCAGCTCCATCCAGTTTTCGGACGGCAGGGGATGAACGGCAGTGATGGTTCGTCTGGTTGTCGACGAAGACGGTGAAACGGACGCTGCATCGGCTGTCTTGCGCTGATTGTCCGGCCGCAATGGCACTGAGATGGGATGCTGGCACGATCTACATTGCAATCCACGCTCTAGCTGAGCTTGATCGGGTGGTTGCTGGCTGTTCAGTGGTGGTTTGAGCGCGGCTTGTGCGTCCGTTTCAGCGCTCAACAGCGTCGAGTCGTGCAATCCCAGCCACTGCCATGAGTTGGACGTCACGAGAGATGCTTGTTCCGCTCCCGGCTTGGCCGATCCAGTGGCCAGCGCGAGATCAGCTGGGTTGCACTGGATTCGCAGTCCCACGAGGACGAGCGAGACGACGTCGGATTCCGCGCCGTCCGCCGATGCGTCCGTCCTGGTCCGACTTGGGTTGTCAGGCAGCAGCTGCAGCAGTGTGCATGTGGCGCTGGCTGCGGCTTGGTCGAGCGCGGCGTCCTTGATCTCGACCCGTGGAAGCGCCACGATCGCCTCGTTGCTGTCATCACTCTGACCGTGATCAGCTCCGACCAGGCGGATGCGCAGTCGCAGCAGTCCATCGCTACTATCATGATTGGCAGCAGCAGCAGTAGTGCTGGCTGGGTTGGCAGAGTCGCGCTCGATGGCCACCGCTGGCAATGCCGGTGATTGAATCGCGCTGCTCCGTTTCACCCTCAATGCAAGGCGCACAGTGAGGTGAATGGCGCCCAGCCGCGGGAGCAGCACTGCAAAGTACATTGAGAAGGACTGAGACTGAAATACGAGATACAAGAGCACTAGAAAAGTTCAGTTCTCAGACACAGAGCTGTCAAGTTCCGCGCTCAGAGTTACAGCTTACCTCGTGTGTTTTTGCGATCAACCTCAGTGTCGCCAATCTCCTCAAATCTGAGAAATTCGATCTGCGGCTTAAACCATCACTGCCTTCGCCCTTGCTCCAGTGATCTTAAATGAATGACAGAATATCAAAGTGATGATTGCCTTTTTAGAATTGCAATTGGTTGATCGTGTCGTGCCTGGTTCAACTGTGCCCGTTCCGGTTTTCTCGCCACACACTTTGAATTTGGCATTCAACCAGACTTATTGTCACGGGGGAGGAAGAATCAGATTAGCAACGTCGAGCAAGGGCGATGGTCTTTGGGTTGGGTTTGTTTTGGCAACTTGACCGACCCCTGATGAGTCCTATCGAAAGTGAACATTTATTGAAGATCTTTGAGCCAAGGGAGGGGATGTGAGAGAGAGAGGGAGAGAGAGAGAGAGAGAGGGAGAGAGAGAGAGAGAGAGGGAGAGAGAGAGAGAGAGAGAGAGAGAGAGAGAGAGAGAGAGAGAGAGAGAGAGAGAGAGAGAGAGAGAGAGAGAGAGAGAGAGAGAGAGAAGATTCTGACGTGTTCCCAGGGGGCGTATCAAGTCGAACAAGCAGTTCCGTCTATGGACGAAACCAAGAATTCGGATCCCATCGCGATCGGGCCTTTTCATAATTGACACCGGTCATGTGGTCAGGTAGCGAAAACCCACGCTCACGCAGCTTGTAAAAGTACCGCTGCAACTGCAAGGGGACGCGTGAGACGCAGAGGTGTCGGCAATGGCCCACAAACTCCTCAAGAAGCAGTTCAACTTGTGTCTGAGGCTCGGGGCCCAGGTGGGAAAGTAGGGCATAAAGTGCAGTGACGAGGTTGTTGCGGGAGAGGTTGTCGTGTTCAGTGGGTGCGAGGAGTTTCCATGCTTGTCGAGCATCCTCAACAGCAAGTCGCAGATAGTTTGGAAGAGTCTTGCCCCAGAAACGATTCGCACGCGACCGTATCAGGAGTCGGAAAGGCTCGTCGATGCTGAAGCGAGGATACTGGAGTTTGTGCTCGGGAGTGAACTCGCCGAGAACATCATCAAGCAGCTCAGAGCGCTGGGCAATTGGCTCATGGGAACTGAAGTTCACAATATTTTGCACGAGAGGCGGGAAGAACAGAGCATCGTCCTCTCGCCGTGAAAGAAGCCGTTCCACGATCGAACTCGGCTGGCCGGTCGGCGCACGGCGTGTGACAAGGTGCTGACAGAGGACGGAAAGGGAGGCGTGCCACTCGTTGTACAGAAAGTGGCGTGGAACTGGCTGACCCTCTCGCCAATGCTCGGTGCGTCCGCCATAGTCAATCTGGGACAAGAACAGACGCGCAATGAAAGGATGCAGGAAGTGGAGATGGCCATCGTAGCGGACCAAGCCGCAGAATGCTGCAGCGTCTGGTGACTGATCATCCATCAGCGCCTCCCACTCGTTAGGAGCCATCCAAACAGCATCCAAGTCGCCACAGAGCGCTGAAAGAAGCGCCAGCAGACGGGCGAGACGGAACAGATGTCCTTCCATGGCAGGTTCGATCGCTACTAGCGCGTCGTAGCGATCGCTCACAAACTCCTCCGCAGGGACATACTCGCCACGGCAAGCTGAAAGCGCGATGACATACAAATGCCTATCGTCTGGTGCAAGCTCTGACTTGGCCATGCGGGTTAGCGCGTCATAAGCACGTCCTGCCCACTTCTGCAGGTCTGGCGAAGCATGGCCACTCTGCTGTTTCAGAGCAGTCGCGAGTCCAGTGCAGACCGCTTTGGTATCTGGCAGACTGAGGACGGAAGAAAGCGTCACAATGTGGCGGTTGGGATGGACAGACACAACCGGACCAGGCGCAACCTTGCTCAGATATGTTTCGGGCAACACTCGTACGATGGCAACCGGATGGCGAAGGATGGATGGAGCGGCCTTGACGAAATCTGACGCATACACCATGTCTTGGTCGAGGAGGAGAAGCGTAGGTCGTGATACTGTTCTCTGGAACACTTGCCAAAACGACTCGAGTTGATCGTGAGGTAGCGCCTTGATACAGTAGACATCGCGGACTGAACATAGCTGGAATCCAGTCGCGCGAAGTGCTGCGGATGCGCCGCAACCAGGCTGTAACTTTCGGAGATCGATGAGGACTGGCGACAGCCCGACGTTTCGTTGAATCAGCTGAACAAGATTGGAGATGAGTTCCGTTTTTACAACAGCGCCCATTCGAACCAAATCCCAACGCGGCGGACGTCGTTGTGTATCTTGAAGCCAATCTCGGACAAGCTGTGGGAAACACACATCAAGCGGATGGTCGGGGATTGGCTCAACACAGCCAGGAAACTGACGACACAGGCTAGTCTTGCTGTCGGACATGCATGACATGACAGTGCTCTCAGGCATCGAGCTTTGCGCATCGTACAAAACCACCTCGTGAACTCGAGGGCCCTGCAGAGCCTCAGGCGCCGAAGCAACAGTGCAAAGTGCCACCACAGTCGGGGCTGGCGTGATCAGCGTTCTCTTGGCATTCACCAATGCCGCGGTTGCAGGATCGCGGAGTAAGGTCGCGTCGGCAAAGATGCATCGCGGGCGGGTGGGGTGGCAAAGCAGCAAATATTTCGCTGCATCGACTGAGTCGGGCTGCTCAAGATTTACAGTGGCATCGAAGACCTGCACACCAAGGGGTGCGTAGTGCTCAAGCGTTGCTTGTGCCAGCTGCGCGTGCTTGGAAGTCGGCACCACGAGAATTCTGAGAAAGGAGCTCGGCGAGAGCAGGATCGGAAGCTCCAGGTTGCTGCCAATGCGGCGCAGCCGAAGCCACAGTGACAGGAGTGGCATTGGTCGGGCGTTTCGCTCGTCTGCATTCATGTGAAGCAAATGAGCAAACGGGCGCTCAGATGCTTCGAAAACCATGCAAGCGGCCTGCGCCATTGGAACGTTGAACTCGAGGTCAAAGACGAAGCGCTGCTCGGGCGTCCTGTAGGGGGGTGGATGTGTCCGCGGCCTTGCAAGCCAGTCGAATTCTGATCGACGCCGCTGGCTCTTTTGGCCCAATGCGACTTTGAGAGCCAATGCACCGAATTGCGACTCTGCCGCGTTGCCGTCATCCGTAGGCGATTCATCGAGGTTGGGCAATAGCGAGGCAAGATCGCGGCAACGGTAAAGTGCTCGCGAAACATCAGAGAGCACTTGGCTATCAACCAACAAATCCACTGTGTCCAGACCGGTCTCGACACGCCAAGCATTGCCAGAAAGACAGCTGATGGCAAAAGACGCCTCGCTCAGTGTTAGCTCGGCAAGATAAACCAACTCCTGATCCGGCGACGGCAGGGCCACGCAATGTTGCGTGATTCGAAGGTAGGACGAATCAAAGTGTGGGAAGACTTCTTTCAAAAATTTTTGAACCGGATCCTCCATATCGGACAGGTTGTTCACTGTGGCTCCCACCACAACGCAAGACTCGTCTTGGACACCAAGTATCAAGTGAACGGGTCGGTTGGCCGAAGCACGAATCGCCGGAACGAACTTGTCGAGATAGTCAGTAATGTCCTTGGATTGGAGCCTGCCGCCAGAGGGATGTTTAAACTCGCAACAGGTGCTCTCCGAGTTTGCGTGGGCACCCGGCACCGCGGATGGCGGGAGTTGAAACGGTAGTCCTGGAGCCACAATACTGTTCGATCTGGTGACTTGAATGCGGAAGGGACTTTCAGGCTGTGCGAGAGTTGATGTGACTGGCGCGCCACGAAGCGCTTCCTTCCACGTTTCAGCATTGGTACTTGGTCTTCTGGCCTCGTCAATGCGCACTAAAGGCAGCGTCGACAACGCCGCATCTCCATACGGAAGTCCCTGGACAAAGATGTGGGTTTTGCGCCCAATGACATCAGCGAAGTAGAAAATGCATTGGGTTCGATGCCGCACTGGCGGTTGAGCAGGAAGCTCAAAAAGCTGCACGAGCCCGGCCTGGATGCCAGGTTCGTTGCAAATCTTTCCTAGCAGTTGTGGCGTCCTCGCGTTGTCGCGGACAATGTGATGGCAGACGTCAGGCGAAGCGTTCAACGCTCCTACAATGAGTTGCTGCAACGGAGCTCCCGGCTCGCAACAGCCAGTCCTCGCCTCACAAAGAGAGCACCAGTGCACCTAGCAACACACACACAACACGACATCAACCAAGTGAACATGGAGCATATAATGCGTATGAGGTCAAGAAAAAAAAAACCGCCAAGAGGCTGCTACTGCTCCCACATAGCCCGCGATGACACCATTCCCATCGATCTCAGTCCGGCTTCACAAGCAGAGAAAGATACGGGCAGCCAGAACGACAGCGGCCGTGCATGGACATGCGGCAAAACGAGATCGGAAGGAAAAAAAGCAAAAAAAAAAAAAAAAGCTGCACAGTCGAAACAGCCCAACCGACAGAAACTCATACGTGGGGTCCCTACTGCTTCAACTCAACATGCCGAAGAATGCGCAGAAGCTCACGCTTCGCGTCGAACAAGGCTCTGTGTTTGAAAATTGACGATGACCTACTTGTTCCATCTTGAAAAGAACAAAAACAAGACTCCTAAACCCATACAAAATGAGGACGACCATAACTGCATGGGAAAGGATTTGCTCCTCAATTTCAAAACTTTGACAGAATGACCGACAAAGCAGTACGAGTATTATCGAGTTGGAGCGAAGGCGAACCGACAAGAGGAGAAGTACGTGGAAGTTGAAGCAGTCTACTCTCGGTTTTGCTTTTTTGGGGTTTTTTTTTTTCACACTTGAACATCGTTCCCTCGTCTACCAAAGTCAACCTCACTGTCGCTGCAATCAATCTCCTCGAAATTCTGAGAAGTGTGTTTCTGCGATTTACTGAGAAATTCTCAGTCTTTTGTCTCTTTGTTTTTTGTTCTTGTGTCATTCTGAGCAATATTCATCATCACACTCATGGCTCAGCTGCGACGCGTGCTGATGGTCGTGCGCGACGTCGCCAAGACGGCCGAGTTCTACACGAGCGGCCTTGGGCTCAACACCCTTGCTGCGTCCGATGCGACCGCGATGCCGGACAAGGCGTTCGCCGAGCTCGAGCTCAACGCCGAGACCTCGCTCGTCCTCACAACAGCCACCCAGTGAGCATCACCAACGAACGAGCCGCAACGAATATTCACTATCACTTCCCGAGACCTTACTTGTCTTTTCTCACTGTGCCCATTTTGTATGTTTGGTGATGGGAGTAGGGAAGTATTCACATGCACCGGTTACTCGCCGATCTTGACCTTCACAATGCCACCCAGCGAGCTCGATACGCGACTCTACGCACTCCTGGCAAAAGGAGCTATATTAGATGGGCCACTCAAGCACGAGCTATACGGCAAGGTATGGGGCCCCCATTTTGTGGTTTGTTTTGAATTATGATCGTGCGTGCACTTTGTGGCTCAAACCCGACATTCGCCTCTACAAATCGCTTCTGTGTTTGCGTATGGCAGATTGCTTCACTGCGCACTCCGGACGGACACATGATTACCTTGTTCGAGCCATCAGCGACTGCGGCAAGCCTGCGGCGTTGATGGCTTGTCCATTCGCAGAAAAATATACATTGATTGATTTTGATTTGCAACAACCCCCGCCCCCCCCCACGACTGTCAAGCGAACTGTTACGCCGACGACAATTCAGCATTGAGACGCTTGAGAATGAGGAACTGGAGACGCGCACGATCGCCCAGCTGACCACCGCATGCTTGAGAAAGCGGGACTTCGAGTTCTGCAACCCGACTCGTGAGCAATGCACCACTTTCGTTTAGCTGCCGAGAGCATAACTGGAGTGTCAAATACATCAACAAGGCCACGTAATCATCAGCCTGTGCTTGGAGGTGGCTGAATTTGGCACTGTTGGCGGTGGTGCCATGGTCCGTGCCCTCTCGCTGGTTGGACTTTGAAAAGGAGCGCTTGACTTGAGGGGCAGCGCTTGGGCGTTGGGGCTTCGTTTCTTCGCTCGACGAGAGCACTACAGTGGATAGTTGCAGTGGGCGGGGAGCGCAGGCTCCAGCTACGTGAGCGAGGACAGGGCGAGGATTTTGCAGCTCGGCAAGAACCGCAGCCCACTTGTTCGTCTCGTCTGTGCTCAAAGCAGCGTCCAGCTTGTGCTGGCACCAATCGATGCAGGATTCGCCGTCGGCATCCTTGGCGCGAGGGTCGGCGCCGTGCTGAAGCAAGAGTGCAACAAGTTCCAAATTCCCGTGATAGTGTGATGCATAGTGAAGCGCAGTCACGCCTCCATCGCCCGCAGCGGTGACATCGGCATCTCGCTCAATGAGAAGACGACAGACGTCGGTTGTTCCATACCGCGTCGCTTCGTGAAGCGGAGTCCACTGGGCATTGTCGCGCGCATTGGGGTCGGCTCCTTCGTCCAAAAGTTGTCGGATGTGCTCCAGTGTGAACCTACTCGGAGCCTTGCAAGCGCGCATGAGTCGCGTCTCACCCGCTCGATTTGGCTTTTCCTTCTTATTGACTGGCTTGGAGGGATTTTGGGCTTGCTGAAGGTTGTCGATAGGCTTCAGGACGCGCAGTGTCCTATTGGAAGCCACGCGCAAAGTGGAAGAGGATCCAGACGGAAGGTCTTCGACAAACATGGCGATTTTTGGCTTGTTGGATGCAGGGTTGCTGGATTGCGCCCGAGTCATTCGCACCGCTTTACGGGGTAGGTCCGACTCTGGAGTCTCTTGAAAGAGATCTGGCGTGTGGGCGGGTCCAGGTTCGTCCAACCGCGGCTCCAACTTGCAATAAAAGTCGACCAGTTTTTCAATGGACAGCGGCGTTAGAAGTAGTCGCTGGTAATCCGGTTTCAGCGATGACGAAGGCGTGCATTGTGCGATGAGCACGTTCTCGGCAACAGCTGTCCGAAGCGACTCATCCAGCATTGCGTGAAACGTGCCGCGCGGCGGCAGCGCTTGCAGACGCGAATTTGCGTCGACCTGCAGAGGGATATTCATGTAGCTGATGCTGAACTTTTCGGCAGCGTACTTGAGCATAATCGGCTGGTTTGAGAAGCATCGAACAACCGATGAGAGCAGCCGGCGGTATTGGTCGCTGGCCGCACGAACGGACAAGCTCCACTTGGAATCGTTGCCAGGGCGCTCGGCAACAGCGCGTGCCAGCGTGGCGAGTTCCGACAGTATGGTCTTGCCAGAGTCGCCGTGCACGAGAGCCCTCAGGAAGGAGAGCGTCGATCGCGGTGAAGGTGCAGAATCGGCCAAGTCAAGGTCGACGATAAGCATGTCACACAGCAGTTCGAGAGCAGCACCTGCACGCTCCCGAGTCTCTGTTGAGAGACTTTGCGTTGGGATTGCGGGCAGATTGAGCTGTTTGGCATACGGGCTGTCAGCTGGAAGATCAAACGCCAGCCACATCAATCCCAGCAAGCTCTGCCACAGCCTTTCGCGAGTCCTATCCGAGGACAAAATGCGCTGCCGTGTCTCTTGCATCTCGTGAGAGAGCCGGTCAATCTGACTCTTATCGCCGATCGAGCGGTGCTTGTTCAGTTTGTCGTCCATTTCGTCTGCCTTTGTGCGATCGTCTTCTGACATGAAGAGCGACTGGAGAACGCCTTGCGCGATCGATGGAAAGCGCTGGATTGCAGTCCGAAGCGGAAGGACGGCCCATGTTTGACCAGCTGGCGGGTTGTATGAGGAGGGTGCATTGACCTCCTTGGCGGCTGATGAACGAATCGCTTCTGGAGCCAATGTCGGGAAGAACAAGTGCTCAAGCGAGTTCCAAAATAGGTTGCAAAAGAGGGCGCGCACACATGCGAGTGGCGGCCGGTTATCCTCTGTCGCCAGCGCAAGCAAGAGCTCGCCGAGGGTCGTCGGATCGGGGATTGCATCATAGGTGGCCCGAAGAAAGGATGCAATGCCCGCGTGGTGCGTGTGGGGCTCGTCGACGCGATCGAGAATGGCCGGGGAGGTGGCTTCCACGGGGACGATGGAGCTTGTTGCCATTGCCACATTGCGCGACTGACGAGGGGAGAGAGGAGACGCGGCAGTCGCCTGCATGCCGCGACGAAGCGCTGCCGGTGAGGGCAAAGGCGACGCAGTCACAGGATTGGGCCTCTGAGCTCTACCGCCAGATTCCGTCTTGACCACGTACTGTTCAATGGGTGGGGCGGACTTCTGGAGGATTTTGCATTTGAGTGAGCCAGCGCAAAACCAAAACAACTAAAACCAGCCATTCTCGATGCAACCCTACCTTGACCAGGAAATCAGCAGGATAGCTGGTTGAAGCGAGCTGTAGGCGTTGCTGAGCGCAGAGCCGGGTCAATATTGCGGATGGTTCTTGTTGAGCATCAATCAGCGCAAACTGACGCGTGCCGTCAGCAACCTTCGAGATGTTGGCTGCGACCAATGGCAAGATGGTAGCTCCTCCGATTTTCAGCACCCTGCACGATAAAGGTATCGAATCAGGGTGTTCGTTGTGCGATGGGTTAGATTGTGCAATGGGTTAAATCTTTGCGTTTGCTTTGATGGTCGCGCTTCGCCGCCTTCCCCCACCCCCCGCTCCCTCACTCCCGTCGACATCCTGCGGCATGCTGCAAGTCTTACTGTTGGAAATCACGCTTGACAGAACACGCATCCTCTGGAATAAGAGCAATCCACTTGTCGAAAGGGCCAGCTCGCGTGCTTTGACGGGCGATTCTCCACCGACGCGCGCTGCCGTACAATTCTCGATCGGCTTTATCTAATGAGGTCAAGTCAAAGTCGTGTGTGATGAGTGCCACGCTTTCCAAATGCTTGGGCGCTGAAGAAAAAAAAAAAAACCCAGCAAATGGATGCCACACCTGTTGCGTCTGATTCGCTCCATTCGTACGGCGCCTCTGGCAGCCACTGCCCTGCGCGGTGACTGTCAGCAACATAGGTTGGTTTGAGGAGCCAGGCACCTGCGGGAGACGCGTGTTCCGAGCAGGGATGACGAGTGAGCCAAGAACAGTCAAAAATCAAAAAACTTTGGCGCCAAAAAAACGGCAGAGTTGGTTTGAAGCGCCTCGCGTCCGCACCGCGCGTGGGCTGTGGGGACTGCAGGTCGCAGCATGAGGTACTTTGTGCTTTCGTTCGTGTGTGTGTGTGTGTGTGGGGGGTGGTGCTGCCAGGTTCCGAATGGCAGAAGCGAGCGCAAAATGGAAAAAAGCGAAAAAAGTTTGAAACAAAAAAAAAAAAAACCTCGAGTTTTCCCGCCATTTCGTTCGCAGCGCTCGATTGAAGGAGGAGCGACAACGGGAGGGCCGCGCTTGCTGTTGGGAGTGAGACTTGCGATTGGGGGATTTACCTTTGCTGCAGCAACCCAGAAGCTTGACACTGCGCGACGGCTGGTTGGCAATGACATGCGTGCAGCGCGGATCAAAAGCCTGAGGGTCAAAAGCGACACAGCAAAAGTTAAGCGACTTTTCGTGGCCCCACCAAGCACCAAGGATGACATTAAAGCCAATAACAAGAGCAAGAAAGTGGAAGCTGAGATGCGCACCGACTGGATGAGACACTCTGCATCGCCGAGGCTCAGGATTTGCTGCTGGAGCTTGGCTTGAGCATTGTCAAACTGGCTCAGCTGGAAGACGCGCATTTTGTGGCTGTGCATCCACCAGAGGATCAAAGATGTTAAATAACAAGAATAATAATAATAGTAATAATGATGATGATAAAAGTAAGAGTGAGCGAGTGACTGATAGCGAGACAGAGTGAAGAGACTGAGACCAAAGTCAGCGAGCTTTCTCTCTTTGTTGTCGTTTCTATTCACACCTCGTCTTTGTTTTGTTCCATTGATTTCACTTCTCATTTCTTCTCCAATCCATACTTTTGTAAAACCATGGGCAGCAGCAGCGACACTGGCGCTTTGCTTTTGCAGCGACAACTTCAAGGTCTGTCTCTCTCTGTGTCTCTCTCTGTGTCTCTCTCTGTGTCTCTCTCCCTTGTCTCTCTCCCCCCACTTCTGGCACTCTGACTCTGAGCTGTTCTTCTCCTCCGCTTTTCCTTCTCCTGCTGGCCTTTCTCTGCTGTGGCTTTCCCATTGCGCTGGGTTTTGTCATTCGCGGCTTTTTTTTTTTTTTTTTTGGTTCTTTTTTTTCTTCTTCTTCTTCTTCTTCTTGGTCTTCTTCTTCTCTTGCTGTTCTCAACTCGCTCTGCTCTGAGTGGTGTTCTTGTCTCGCATGGAGAGAGTCCGTCTCGTTCGCTGTGACTTTGCCTCTTGAGCGGGGAGTCTGTCCGTTCGTCTGGCTTGGCTTGGCTTTGGCGCCATGGACGCGTGTGCCCGCAGCCCTTCTCTCTCTCTCCCTCTCTCTGTCTCTCTGCCGCCTCGTTCGCCTTGGTGCTCCATTACTCACTCACTTTCATGCACATTTCACTTACCCTAACCCTGACCCGTTCCTCGCGTTCTGGCTGCGGCTTGCTTTTGGTTGCTGTTTTACTCACCTTGCTTCCCTCCTTCCCTCCTCCTCGTCCTTGCACCCGCCACAGAGCTCAACCGACACCCCATCGAGGGCTTCTCTGCCGGCCTCGTCGACGACAGCGACATCTTCAAGTGGGAAGTCATGATCATTGGTCCTCCAGACACGCTCTAGTAAGCCAATGCGCGCTCCAGCCAAGAACAAGAAGAAAAAAAGAAAAGAAGAAAAAAAAAACTCAATGCATTCGTATGTGTGCGTGTTCTACTTTTGCAGTGAGGGCGGCTTCTTCAAGGCCCATCTGATCTTCCCGCGAGAATACCCGCATCGCCCACCAAAGATGACCTTCATCTCAGAGATATGGCATCCCAACGGTAAGCGCACGGTTGTTCTTGTTTTTTCGTCGATTTCAACATCGAGCTAAAATTGTTACTCTCTGTGCTGCGATCGACAGTCCACCACAACGGAGACGTCTGCATCTCAATTCTGCACGAGCCCGGCGAAGACAAGTACGGCTACGAGAAGGCGTCCGAGCGATGGCTGCCAGTCCACACGGTCGAAACCATCTTGCTCAGCGTTATTTCCATCCTGTCCGACCCGAACGACGAGTCGCCGGCCAATATTGACGCTGCCAAGGAGTGGCGCGAAAACCGCGACGCCTTCCGAAAGAAGGTTCAACGCTGTGTGCGCAAGAGCCAAGAGGCCGAGTGATTTTTTCAACCTTTTGCTTTTTGCAGTTGTGAATACCAAAGTAGCGCGCACTGTTGACACTTGGAATCTGTTTTGGTTTTTCTCCTGCATCTGTTGTTATTGTGTATTTTGCTTTCTTTCGATTTGGGCTGCCGTGCTTCAAGTCGTTTCTTTGATCATTATACACCCCCTTCTTTAGAACAATGCAATGTTGGCACTCTTGGTTTTTCGGAACTTGTTCACCGCCCTTCTCCCCCCCCCACTCACGTCGAGTCGAGTCGAGGATGAGTGATTCAACAGCGCAAGCATCGCAATCCCAACCACAGGCCAATGTGGCATCCGCGAGCGACAGTCCAGCCTCAAGTGCAGCAGCCGCGAAAGCAGACTTCTCCGACAGCCCATCGCTCGTCGAGCTGTACGTGTTTCACCAGCCCGGCAGTGGTCGGTTGCCAGACAAACAGATCGATGAATGCATGCGACAATGGCAAAGAGTGCGGCTTGCTTGATCAAGCGCAAGCGCAACCCCCACCGCCTCGTCGGTTTTGGCGGGAAAGATTTCGCGGGAAAAACCAACGAGCTTCTAATTGCTTGATCACTGCTGACTTGCTCCCCGCGTCGATATCCCTCTTCACAATTTCATCGTGACAGACAAAGGCGTTGCAACGAATTTACAACTGCTCGAGACTGGGACCAGTTTCACCAGCCTCGAAATCTCATGCTTGCACTGGTAAGGCCAAAAATTGAAACTGGCCGACCTTGACACACAAGCTTTGAGATACACGTTGTAGTTGATGCTGTTTCTTCCTTGCTTCCGACAGACCGGCGAAGTAGGCGAACTGGCAGAGATTTTCATGTGGCGTGGCGAATGCCCAGTGGGATTGCCAGGTAAAGCCGATGCTCTGAAATGTGCCGCGTTAGAGAACAAGAAGAACTCGTCGTTGATCTTGCCATGATGCATCTTGCTTTAGGCTGGTCGGAGAAGGATCGCCATCACCTCGGTCAAGAGCTGAGTGACTGCCTCATCTACCTCATTCGTCTGGCAACCGTGTGCGGCATTGACTTGCCAGCTGCGGCCGCGGCCAAAATCGTTGAAAATGGTCGCAAGTACCCAACCGACAAGTCGTTTGGGAGCACCAAAAAGTACACTGACTTGTAGCCAAAGGGCAGCACGAATAGAGAACAAATGCATCGCCCTGATATACTCCATAGAGGGACCGCGGCTCTTCAGCGAAGCCATCAACCAAAATTTCTGCATCCGCCTTTCCGACTCCACTTCCCCTTTGCTTATTTTGTGTTGACTGTTCTACAGCACGTGAGTGTGGCGATCTAAACGATCCGTGCTCGTTTGACGCTCAGAAATGTTTCATTTCACCGACCAAAAAAACAAAAACAAAAACAAAAACTAGCGGCGACTATTTTGAGGCGGGGTGCAATGCTGCGGCCGCGGCTGTCTTGTTTTGTGCGGCAGCGGCAGCCTTGTCCTTCTTTGCGGGCAGCTTGAATCCGGCCTCGCGCTTGACGAGACTGAGGTGACCGGACTGTGTTGCAGCGCGGTGGATCATTGTCTGCTCAATATTGTGCTTGATGCCGCTCTCCAGTTTCTGCCAACCCAATGCAAAAAGAGGTCAAACAATTGCATCTACATTGTGTATTCCGTCGGATGACGAACTTGAAGACGCAGTGACTGAACAAGCCAGGATTACCTTCTTCATTGTCTGCAATTGGACCAACGTTGTCTTCTTTGGGGGAATGTTCCGTGCTGCCAGCACCAAACAAACAAACAAAGCAGACAAAGTCAAAAACACACACATGCAAATCATTCAATGCATATTGAGTGAGCATCCCGTTGGACTTTTGGTGAGCTACGTCGGCCGGGCGTTCCATGTGTGAGTGAACCGGGAAAGCAACCTCGACCCGCGGCGACCACTCTGCTCGACGAGCAGCCACATCCAGGACAAATCACTGTTGCCCCATCACTCTGCTCATTGCTCCTCCAGCGTCGACCGGAGCAGCGACAGCGTTCGGGGTGGACGACCTTCCCACATGTCCCACTCTCCCGCCATTCAGCATTCAAGAGCCCTCAAGTGCCTCCTTCACCAATGGCTGCGTGCTCATCGTGCTCACGTACCACCCTTCTTCATGACTGCCTTGACTGGGCGGTTCTTGGCCTTGGTGATGCCGCCCGACGCCGTCGTCTTGACCTTGCCCTGAACCATCGCTGTCAATGTTCACACCCAGACCAAAAATGGAGACTAAGCGCCGACTCCAGCCACAAACACTCCCCAAAATCCGAATACAAGCATGAACTTCAATTTCGAGTGACTTTGGAGCGTTGGTACCGGTCGTTGGTCTGAGATTTTTCAAGTTTCAGATCCAAATAAAAAGGTCATCACAATTTCAGCGGCGTTTCCACGCTTCCGTTCCCTGTGTTCCCCTTCCCCCATCGCGTTTGGTTGCTTGTTCGTTTGTTTGTTGATTCATCCTATCATCTCACTTTTACCTCACTTCCTAAGACAGGACCAGTCGTACTTTCCCCCTTCCCTCCAATGCTCGCCTCACTCCGCGCCACGGCGACCTCCGCCACTTCCGCTGCCTCCGCTGCTGCTTCCGTCGCTGCCTCCGTTGCTCGATTGTCATCTGCCTCTGCGCCCTCCGCTGCACGCGCCTGCCTCGTCGCCAGCATCGCTCCCGTAACACAAACGCACTTCAACCCCCTCCACTCAATCACTGAGAACGAACGCTCCCCTGTCCCGTTTGCGCAATCGTAGCATTCCTTGCGCTTTGTAGAGTTGGTTTGACTCGACTGCGCTGGCTACGCAATCGTCGGACTGCCTGGCGACGGCTGTGTGCGAAAGGGGATGGATTGGTGTGTCGGTTCCGTCGGTGGATTTTAAGTGGTTATTTTTCGATACTCTTTTCTCACTATTTCAGCGGCGGCGCGCTACCTTTTTCCCTTTGCCGTTTTTCTTACTCTTTCTTCACTATTTCACTTCTCATTCAAGTTCCCCCCATTTTCTCAGATCATTCTGATGTTCTGATGTTCTGATCATCACTCTCTATTTCTTCTTGATACATTTTCCAGATTCGCACCAAGCACTCTTCTTCCTCTTCCTCTTCCTCTTCAGCAGCAATGTCAGGTAAGCCTCCACCTCAAATCCCCCCCCCCACTGATGTCCATTCCCTGCTGCGTTCAATCTGCGTTCACTGTGATAATGCTTTATGGGACTTACTCCCCGCGACCCGACCGAGTATCTGCCATCCGACTGTGGATGCCTCAACTCGCTACGTCCCTGCTCTCCACTCTCTCCACTCTCCACTCTCCACTCTCTCTCCACTTCTTCCAACCCCATCACTTTTACTCGTTGAATAAACCCTCCTCCTTCTCTTTTAGTCCCCACCCCCTTCTCCCTCTCTCTCTCTCTCTCTCTCTCTTGTCCCTCTGTCCTCTTGGTCACGGTCCTCTTGCCACAGTCTCGTTTCCTCCGCGTGGCCCCCTCTCTCTCTCTCTTCCTCAACACACACCACATTCAATCCCTAACACTCAAACCACCAACATCATCAAACTCGAATTTCTCAATTTCAATGCTTGCGACAATCACGACCAAAACCGAAGCCGGAAGAGCGGAGGAGGAGGACAGAAGTGAATGAGCATTGGAGTGGCGAGACCAGCTCACTGAACACGACCAGACCAGACCAGACCAGATCAGACCAAACACTGCCAAAAGCTCAACTTGGAGCTTTGTAGCATCAACAAAACTTAAAACTCAAAAACAGCGGACGAGAACGAAGCAGGGATTTGGAGAACGAGACGGCAATGCTCACTTCAATGTCACTTTCACAAACAGGTCACCACAAGGGCAAGAAGCTCAATAGCGCAACAATCAACCGCCAAGTCAATGCCGCAGAGTACGCCGTGCGTGGCGAAATCCCCATCCGCGCAGAGCAGCTCGCCACAGAGCTCAAGCAGAACGCAGCGTCGCTGCCCTTCAAGCAAATCACCCGCTGCAACATTGGCAACCCCCAGGAGCTCCAGCAAAAGCCGCTGACCTTCTTCCGCCAGATCTGCGCACTGCTCGAGTACGACGATCTCTTGCACGAGCGCAACCACGCCCACGTCGCGTCCCTCTTCCCCGCAGATGCGATCGCCCGCGCGCGAAGCATGCGCGCCAACATTGCCAGCATGGGCGCCTACACCCACTCGCAGGGCCTCAAATTCATCCGCGACAACGTCGCCAACTTTATCACCGCGCGCGACAACGTCGGGCCGGCAGACCCCAACGACATTTTCCTCACCAACGGTGCCAGCGACGGTGTCAAGACGGCCATGCAGATGCTCATTCAAAACCGCAACTCTGGCATCATGATCCCCATTCCCCAGTATCCCCTTTATTCGGCCACCCTATCCCTGCTCGACGGCACGCCCGTTCCCTACTATCTCGACGAGGAGAAGGGCTGGGATCTTTCCGTGAGTGTTTTTTTTGTTGTTGTTGTTGTTGTTGGTGTTGCGTCATGTAAAGCGAGAGAGATTGAATTGTGCCGAGCCTCCATTTCACTCACTTGGTTTCTTGCGGTGTCTGCACAATCATCGCAGATTGACGAGCTCAGCCGCAGCATTGCGGAGGCCCGCGCTCAGAACGTGGATGTCCGCGCGCTGGTCGTCATCAACCCAGGCAACCCCACTGGCGGTGTGCTGTCCATGGAGAGCATGCGTGGCATTGTGGAATTGTGCCACCGTGAGCACTTGGTTTTGCTGGCCGACGAAGTCTACCAGACCAACGTCTACCAAGACCAGCGCCCGTTCGTCTCCTTCCGCAAGGTGCTCAAGTCCATGGGCCCCGAGTTTAGCAATGTCGAGCTCATCTCCTTCCACAGTGTCTCCAAGGGCTTTATCGGCGAGTGCGGCAAGCGTGGCGGCTACATGGAAATGATTGGCATTGATGCCTACGTTCGCGAGCAAATCTACAAGGTGGCCTCCATCTCGCTCTGCCCCAACGTGCAAGGTCAAGTGATTGTCGACCTGATGGTCAACCCGCCCAAGGAAGGCGAGCCCTCGTACGAGCTCTATGCCCGCGAGCGCGACCAGATTCTCGGCTCGCTCAAGGACCGCTCGCTCTTCCTCGTCGATACCTTCAACAAGATGGAGGGCGTCACCTGCCAGCCGGCTCAGGGCGCCATGTACACCTTCCCTCAAATCCGTCTGCCCAAGAAGGCTGTCGAAGCTGCCAAGGCTGCGGGCAAGGCTCCCGACTCGTTCTACTGCATGGCACTGCTTGAGGCGACTGGTGTGGTGAGTGAAAGTGCTTGTTGTGTAGAGTTGAAAGGTGGTGGTGGTGGTTGTTGTCGTTGTTCTCATCTTTGCTATTCTGTTGTGAACAGTCTGTCGTTCCTGGCACTGGATTCAAGCAACGCGAGGGCACCTACCACTTCCGCTGCACGTTCCTGCCCCCACAAGACACCTTCCCTGCCTTCACCGATGCGATTGTTCGGTTCCACAACGAATTCATGGCCAAGTACAAGGACTAGACTTGGAGGTTTTGAACGGTTTCGCCGCGTTCTGTTTGCGACGGTGGGGGCCTCCTCCCCCAATCCATTGTTTTTGTCCATTTGTTCCAATACACAGTGTCTGTTAATGTTGGTTTGTGTGGATGCAGCTGGTGGTGTCTTTGGATGTTGAAAGAACAACAGAAGCGCGTATTTCTGCTTGCTGCCGCAGTTACCGTTCCGTTCCGCTCCCTCGCGCGTCGGTCGTTCCAACTGGTCATGAATACCTGTCATATAACATCTCTTTCACACTGCAGAAACACCCAGTTCATTTCTCTTTTCTACCAGCAGCAAAATCCGAGATGAGCGCTTTGCAGCAGGAACAGCGCGCTCAGGCCGAGCAAGCCAAGCAGGCCGCCCGCTACAACAACGCCGGCAACGCCAATGACCACGATGGCGATGAGGACGACGTCGAGGACGACGAGGACGGCGACTGGGAGGACGACGACGAGCTGCTCGCAGACGAGCCCGCGACGTGCTTGTTCTGCCCCGAGGTCCTCGCGTCTGCCAGCGACGTGTTCATGCACTGCGCACAGTCGCACGCATTCGACCTGGACACGGTGCGTCGCGCCCATGCGCTGGACGAGTACGGCTGCATCAAGCTCGTCAACCTCGTGCGCACACGTGTGGCTGGCTCAGTGAGCTCCATTGCGACCCAGGCTCAGGCTCAGGCTCAGGCTCAGGCTCAGACCACCAAGGCATTGCTGCAGTTCGAGGACGTCATCAAGCCAAGCGAGCTGGTGGCGTTGCTGGCGGACGACGCCTGGCTAGCTCCAGTCATGCAGGACGACGCGGTGCTGCAGTACCCGTTCGACGAGTGCCCAGCAGCGAACGAGGACGACAACGGCGAAGACACGGTCAAGGCAGACAGCCAACAAGCTCAAGGACACGCTGCAAAGACTTCTGCTGGTAAGGCTGCTGCTTCAGCGGACAACAAGGACGACGACGACGACGATGCTCCGCCGGAACTGCTCGACGGCGATGCGGCGCTACCAGTCGACCCTCGCCTCCAGGCCATGGCCGAGCTCGACCCCGAGTACCGCGCCATGCTTGCCACGATTGGCACTGGCGGAGAGGCGTCTACATCGGCAGCAGCGGACAACAGCAGCGCTCGCCGCCGCGATTCCGTCTCTTCGCACGGCTCTGCTGAAATGGACAACAGCTCGGCCGACAAGCTCGATTACTACTTTGCCTCGTATTCACGCTCTGGCATTCACGAGGAAATGCTCAAGGACAAGGTGCGCACTGAGGGATACCGCGATTTCATGTACAAGAACAAGGACCTGCTGCGCGGCAAAACCGTTCTCGATGTCGGCTGCGGCACGGGCATTCTGTGCATGTTTGCCGCTCGCGCTGGCGCGACCAAGGTCATTGGCATTGATCGCTCCAACATTATCGACCAGGCCTTGCTGAATGTCAAGGAGAACGGGTTGGACCACATCATCACCCTCATTCGAGGCAAAGTAGAGGACGTGACGCTGCCGGTGGATGGCGTTGATATCATCATCTCCGAGTGGATGGGCTACATGCTCTTGTACGAGTCCATGCTCGACACTGTGCTGTACGCGCGCGACAAGTGGCTGCGCGGCTACAGCAGCGCCAACTCGCGCATTGTGCGCGGTGTGAGCGACCCTGCCACAACCACTGTTATTCCCTCGACCGGCGGAGTCTACCCAGACAAGTTTGCCATGTACATGGTTGCCTTGGACGACCAGGACTGGAAGAACAGCCGAATCAACTTTTGGGACGACGTCTACGGCTTCAAGATGACGGCCATGCGCCCAACAACGATGGTCGAGCCTGGCGTGGACTTTGTCGATCCCGCCACCATTATCACTGCGCCATGCCTGTTCAAGGGGCTGGACATGCACACGGTTCGGTTGGAGGACCTCGAGTTCACCGCGCCCATCCACCTCACCTTCACCCGCGACGGCACATGCCATGCGCTCGCTTCGTATTTCGACACCTCCTTCGAGCACCAATGCTCAGAGATGGTCTATTTCAGCACCGGCCCTCAATCGCCCGACACGCACTGGAAGCAAACAATCTTTTATCTGAACCAAGAGTTTCCCGTGCATGCAGGTGAGTGATGGGGATGGGTTGTGTTGCTGCGGTTTTCTGTGTCGTAGCTGCGGTTGTGCTAGTAATTGCTGTTGCATTGCGGGGTTGGCCACAATCGCAAAAAAAATCACTAACGCGATAAACCCGTTTTTGTAGGCGACCTTCTTAGCGGCGAAATCGTGCTTCAACGCTCACGAGAAAACCACCGCGCTCTGCGCATGACACTGTCGTTCATTGTGGAGCGCGTACATCGCGAAGGCGTCGACTCGACTCCCGTGAAAGTGGATCAGCTGTTTTTGATGGACTAGAAAAAAAAAACGGTTTTGTTCTGCTTGCATGAGGCTTGCCGTTTTTTGTGTCTTGTCATTGGGCTGTTCTTGCGTTCATAAGAAATCGTGTATTTTGCATCGCACTTGTTGATCAAAGAGCGAGAATGGTTGAATGACAATGTTAACAGGATTAAAGGTACAAGAATGGCTTTTGCTGCCACGCAGCGTCGTCTGCTGTCTTTGACAAGTCCCTCAATGATTGTTTCCTTGCTGTTTGCAGATCTGTCATCCATTTTGACATTTTTGACATGTCGTAGAAATGAGTGCTCAGAAATCGAGTTTCACAGTTGAAACTGGTTCCAAATCCATTGAAGAACACAAAGCTCACCTGCTTCGGCCGCAGCGACCGCGTCTGCCACGCTCGTCAGTACGAATGCTTCCTTGTCAGCGCGCGCTGCTTCGATTGCGTTGAGCTCGAGCTCGACCGGCGCAATGCACGCCTCAATGCTCACCTTGGAGCGCTCGAGCAGCAGCGCCAGGCGAGCATCCACGACCACGTCCGCAGAGTCGGCAGCGGATCCTGCAATGCGCATTCAGATGTGAGCGCGCGCACACACACACATGTGAATGCACATTGAACGGAGGGAGGCGTTGGACGGTCGGAAGTGAAGGTGCTGCTCAGAGCCAATCCCACAAAGCGTAACTGCTGAGAAAAGCGCTCAGAGTAGTTTTCCATTGTTACCTGTGACTGTGGCTGTTGACGACGCCATTTGATTTATACAACACTTGTCCTTTCCCTCAAACACAAGGATCAAATCCAGAGGAGAAACAAGCTGAAAGCGAAACAAGACGATTGAGGACTGAACGAAGATCAGAACATCATCCACTCGCTTGGGCCCCTCTCCCTTGAGGCTCTGTTTGCGGCTTTTCTTTGGAAGAATATCGGAAGCACACTGCATGACACGTGTGGTAAAATACAAGCTTGAGGCCGTCTTGTGAAATGGGAAACCCGACGAGCTCAAAGTCCGCGTATGCTTGGGAAAGCAGTCTCCCAAAGATTTCACGGCATACAGACAGAGGCTTGGAAAGATATGCAATCCGATCTAGGTCGCCTATCGAAATCGCGGCGTTCCAGCGCACAAGAAGCGCACATGCCACAAGGAACAACTCGTCCGCCCAGTACACGGCACAAGTGCTATCGCATCCGAATGATTTTTTCCAGCGCCAGTCCGCCTTGGGTGGAAAGGCGTATCGATTTCCGCTTCCGATAAACCAAAGGTACCTATCCTTAGTGACAAAGTGCGCGACCAGCTTCAGGTACTTTTCCATCGCAGGTCCACAGTCGTATGCTTCATCACACAACGTGTGCAATTCATGAAGCTCTCGATAGAAGGCTTCATCTTGTTCTGGTGTAGAAATCACCATAATTTTAAATGCGCAACTGCTGTTTCGTGGTCGGAGGAGGAGGTGAAGGAGGTGCGTGTGTGTTGGGGGGGGGGGGCAATGGAACTTCCAAATCACAGTTGTAATGTGTATGCTCAAAGGCTTTTTATTGATGATTGTGCATTTTTTTTTTTTTTCAGTTTTCAACGTGGTCGCCCACAGCAGCCCGCCTCATGCCATGCCCTCCACCGAGCCAACTCACCTATAAACTTAAGCTCAGACCGGAACTCCAGCAACGCTCCTGCTGTTTGATCGGTCGAGTCGATAGAACAAAAGCGGTTTGGGACTTTGGGAATGGGAAGGTCACTCATTTTTTTGTCACCACCATGTCTCAACGCGGTGGCAGCCAGTCGTCTCATGGCGGTAGCAGCAGCGGTGCGCCTCGTGGCCGTGGCAACAGCCGGGCGCCTCCAAGCGGTGGCAACGGCCTGCCTCAGCGCGATGAAGCCAGCGGCTCGCTTCAGTTTACTGGCAGCAGTGCTCGGCCTCCTTCTCCCCATGACGGCAGCCCTCCTCGTCCTGACACCAGCCCTCCCCGTCTTGACGGCAGCCCTCCTCATCGTGACGGCAGCCCTCCTCGAAGTGACGACAGGCAGCTGATCCCGGCTGCATGGGCCTTTTTTGAACCGAAGATTCTATCTGCATGGGTCAAGTTTGATCAAACTTGCAAAGAGGCAGAGGCAGAGCGATTCAGATTGCGCGATGATCCTGACTGGAACAAGCGCCACTTCACGGTCAGGCGTCAAGACCACAAGTCAGCTTTTGTGGTTTTGGTCAAGCATGGCTCTCTCCTCCTGTTCAACAAAAACGAGCCCATTCCATCCAAGCTGGGATGGGAAATGTTTGGTGGCAAATGGCGTGTTCCGGTTTCGAGCAAATGGGAGGAACCGAGCCGAACTGCCGCGCGCGAGTTTGGCGAAGAGGCCGGCCTTGCCTTAGGCCTGAGCACGGATCAGGAACTATACGACCTGGAGGAGCGTATACACCGTGAACTCAAGAATCATCTCACAATGCTCGTTACTAAAGAAAAAAAAGGTGTGCTCTACGTTGTTCATGAGCCGACACTTTTTGACGAACTTGTTCAAGCTTCTGGTCGCTACGCTGTCGCCGCACAGGCTGTTCCATTCCAGCGCCCTCCAAACGCAAACGGTTTGGTCATCCCCGATGGATTCCGTTTGCGGATCAAGACCTGGGTGCGTGAGATTTTGGAAACCGATACATTTGCTAAGCTTTGTATTGCCGCTCTTAAGGAGGCCGCTCCTGCTGAGTCCGCTCTTGCATGAACACTTGTCTCCTGAATATACAGTGATACTTTTTGTTCTGCCAACAATACTGTCAAATTGAAAAGGAGAGGGATGGAGGGAGGGCGAGAGAGAGGAGGGGGGAAAAACAGCGAGCATCTCAGCGAGTCGACCAACGCACCACCCCGTTGTCTACAAGCGCAGCGCGTGCCCAGGCAGTGTTCAACAAGGCTGTAGCGTTGTCCGATCGCCAGCCATGGAGCAATTTTGGCCCTCTGGGTCCGTGCATTCACAGTGACAAGCTCAATTCGTTTGCGAGAGAGGGGAGGGGAAAGGTCGGCGTTTTCGGTTGGAGACAGGTGGATTACCGCCCGGCAGATCCAGTTTTGTGACAAAGAGTCGCTTGTTTAGGCCTCACCCCCTCTTCCTCATCTATCTTCTGCACAGTCGATGATAATGAGCAGTCTTGCTTTTTTTTTGTTTGTTCATTTTCTTTGCGCATTCAACTTGCAATACTTTACCGCCCGCCCCCTCACCTGACATCCAACTGACCTGATGTCACGCACAAACCTCCTACCACAGGTTTTGCTGAACGCAAGCCATTACATCCAGCTGCGCGCGCAAAGCGATCAAACAGCTGCCATCACCCGGTCGTGGGACGACACAATCGTCGCTTACAAGCGGCTATCCGGCCCGTGGCTGTACGGCGCCGTGTACCATGACAAACTTATTTCACTCGACGATGCTGACGTAGCCCGAGCGGCAGCTGCCACCCTCACTCAGCAGGATGAAGATTACCGCAATATGGCGATGGACCTGGCCGCTGTGCGCAATAACCTGCAGATCATTTGCCTGCTAATCAGAATGAACGTCGGTTACAACCACTATCACTTGGAGGCGGCCGTCAAATTCAACAACCTCGAGCTACTGGGGCATGTTCCACAGACAGTGCTTGCTTGTGTTCCATTTTACGCTGCAAAGTTGAATAACGCTGATTTCGTGGACCGGTACTGCGACAATGCGTCGACGCTCTCGCTCAACGTCTCGCCTTGCCTCGACATCACATACGGGTTTGTTGCCGGCGGCCATACGGAATGTTTAGAGCAACTCTTCGACTCTTATCCGCTCTCGGACTGGGCGCTCCACGTCCTGTACACCGGCTTGCTTGCCGACAAGACGAACGTGCTCACCTGGATGCTCGACCTGATTGATGAATGGCTTAATTCATCCCCAAAGGCATCACTCCAGCACCTCATCGACGATGCAGACGTCCTTCACCAGGTCGCAAGTCGCGGCGGGGGTTGCAAGTCCGTTCTCGGATTCGGGCGCTTGAGTGACGATCTCGACGTTGGGTTTGTCATGGCCATGCAAGAATTGCGCAAGTGCTCTCTTCCCTTCAGGGTTTTGCGCTATTCCGACTTAATCTTGAGACCACTTTGCACAGTTGCAAACAGACCCGGTTCCAGGTCCAGACTCGAATGTGATGAGACTTGTTTTCACCAGCGCTCTTAGGCAAGGCGATTACCAGCTGATCGTCGACCATTGGCCCGTCGACATGAAACCGCTTCGCTCGGATTTACTGCGAGTAAGTTTGAGGGATGGCGCACTTCCTGCCATCAAGCGGTGGCACCTCTCCAAGAAGCCGACTTGCGGCTGATTGGTCTTACAGCCATCAGCACTTGTGCCTGCGGTATTCTCGGTTGGATTCTCGATCAAGGTCTTGAATGGCTCAAGGAATGGACGGTGGCTGTCCTTACTACAAATCCACAAGTTGAAATGATTCAACTCGTGCACAACAGAAGGCTGTCTGGGTACAATGAGCCATTGTCCGCTTACGAATCCTTATTCTCCTGGCTTCCACAGCAACCATCAGAGCCTCACAAACGCGGGTTGGAGCCTCATGCGCGTTTAATCCAAGAGCTCAATGCATAGCCACAGTTTTACTCGTTTATTTGGTTTATAGTTTGTTAGTTCGAATGCATTTACTTTTACATTGAAGCCAAATACCCTCTTGGTAGTGTTTTCATTAAATTGCATGGCTGGAGGGGGTTTCATCCATATATTTTTTTGGGTGGGTGTATGGGTTTGCATTACGCACATTTTTGACACGAAATGTATCGATCTTGAAAAGTATTTTCTGACTTCCCGCCAAAAGTACCCCTGTTCTGTCAAGGTAGGTCATTCCAGCCTCTCTTGGCTACCCTTTCCCTACCCCCAAGCTTCGATAGCTATATATTCATGTAGTGTATTGCAATGAGTTTGATGGTTGTAGGATTAGTAGAAAGGAAGATGTTTAAGAGTAAAAAACAAAAAATAAAAAATAAAAATAAAAAAAAAAACTTGGGACCCCCCCCCCCCTATGGCCTGGAGTTTTTTTTTTATTTTTTTATAGTATTTCTTTGATATCTTCCTTTCTATTCATCCTACAACCCTCAAATACACAGCGATACACTACATAAATATATAGCTATCGAAGCTTGGGGTAGGGAAGGGGTGAGAAGTGAGGCCGGAATGACCTGCCAGCCACCCGTTGGGGGTCATTTTGGCGGGAAGTCAGAACATACTTTTCGAGATCGATACATTTCGTGTCCAAAATGTGCACAATGCAAGTCCATAGACCAACCCAGCCCACAATGGTCTCCATAGGGGCCAACCCAACCTATCACCTACCCTTCTCCCACCGACCACACTATGCTCAAATTACTATGTGAGTCCATGTAGTGCAAGGGGAAGGGGTTAGGGTGAGTACAGGGGCCCTAGGCGGAGGCAAGGGGTTGACAGAACAGGTGTACTTTCGGCGGGAAGTCAGAAAATACTTTTCGATATCGATAGATCTAAATACAAAATAACTTAAAAAATAAAAAATAACAAACAGAAAGCGCAACCAAACAGGTTCGAACCCACAACCTGGTCGGCAATACTCACCGTCACCTTCGTGGCCCAGCCCAGCCGATCAAACACTTCAACTTGAGCTCCCCCCGCGAACGGACCGGCTCATGGTCCGCCATGTTACGGCGGCGCTCCCAGGCTTCATCCCGCGCGAACTCTTGACCTCGCCCGAAACCCCCATCATCCAGCTAGTCACGTTCGACCAAGATAACATCATGCGAGTGCAACATGACAACACAGCCGTTCAGACGTCGGAGCTCATGGCGATTGTTTCCTTCAGGTGTAACAAGCGCGAGCATGCCTGCCGTTCATACCAGTTCTTTGAGGGACGAAAGACATGCAAGTCGTGCACTGATCGCAACGCCAGATATCGTAAAAAAGCTACTGCCAAGAAGATTGCGTTGAAAGATCAGCAAGCGAGCGAGCCAGCCGAGGAGCCAGCCAGAAACGCTCCGACAACGAGGCTCGGTGAGCTTGCCCACACCCGCCTGATGTTCAACGATCCGCAGAGCCTGGAGGACTTCTGGGAACGCCAACAAAGTACAATCGACTTGCGTTTGAAGCACGACTACTGTCCTGGTCAGTCACGCAGGTCTCAGGTCAGAGATGAAGTGGATTCGGCTTCGCCAGTTCTCTCTGCCCACGCTCCACATGCTCCTCCACATGATGCTGAAGACGACCTTGCTGAAGACGACCTTGCTGAAGTCGACCTTGCTGCGTCAACCGTGTCTTCGGCTCCGGAAGCAGCTCAGCTCACCCACGCAGACGAGGTTTCCGAGTCTATTGCTGAGGGTCATGTCAACTCGCAACCAGGCACGTCGCCGGTTTACCTCACGCAAGATGAGCGTAACCAACTCGACCTCTGGTTCGACAACCGGCCCGTGCTGTGCTCAAGGACACAGCGCTTCTGGTGCTTCAATCACCGGTCAACAAGCAGCAAGGAGCCGTCTCCAGCTTCGTCGATGATTCAAGACCGATTTCTCGAATCATTGGACTTCACACACCCCATGCATACGCATCGACTCGACAACGACTTCCGTGTGCAGCCAGGATTAGGGCAAGGCTCGTCTACCTTTGCCATTTCGAAATCCGACCTGGTTCAAGTAGACGGCAACACGCTGCAGGTTGTTGGTTGGAGAGTTTCTCTCGCCGGCCAGCACGATGCTCGGTGCACGGAGGGCGTCTTTGCTCACAAGCAGTTAGCGCATCCGAGCATCCAAACATGGGCATTTGATCTCGCATCCAAGCGCTGCGACGTCACATCGATCGTCCAACAGTTTCAAGGCAGCGCCTCAAACCCGCCACCCGTCCCACACCCGTCTTGGAACGTTCCACTGACGTCTGGTCGTTGGTATCCTTCGCATGACGCTTTACGCATGATGGTCAAGGCTTTCAACCCCGAGACGGCTGGTTCCGAGGCAATGCGCATGGAAGACTTGTTAACCAGCCCAACCTCGCGTGCGCTGGCGCACCCGCATCCCGTGGGTCGGTGTGGAGTTTGTCCTGGCATCAAGTCATATCAACAGTATCCAGACGTACTCTTTCATCAGGCCCAGGATCCTAATTGCCGTGATTCGCCAGGCATTCTTGTTCTGGTCACGCCGTGCCAACGGGCGATGTGGAGCTCGCTGCGCCCTCAAGTCCTGTTCCTCGACACCACCTACAAGGTGACCAAGCTACGCTGGGGCTTGACAGCGCTTGTTGCAGCAGACGAGTGCGGTTCGGCCGTTCCCCTCGCGTTCATGATAGCCTCCAACGATACCGCGGCAGTGTACGCAAAATTCTTGTCGGTGCTCAAGGAGGCGCTCGGCTCTTGCTTCCAGCCTCTGCGTTTTGTGATTGACAAGTGCAAAGCCGAGGCAGCTGCCATCAGGGAGGCCGTCAATGTTCAGATTTCCACTTGCTGGTTTCATGTCAAGCAGGCCGTCCTGCGCAATATTTCTCATCCCGACATTGAGAAGATCCTCAAGAAAGTTCGGCGTTCCAGGTCCCTGGAGGAGCTTGAAAGCCGCGTGAAGAGCGTCAGAGAGGCCGGACTGAGCGAGAAGGACTTGGCGTACCTGGAGAAAGAATGGTTTGCCAAGGGCCAAATCGAAACCTGGACGCTTCCGCATATCGGAACCATCCCGACAGCGTTGGACCAGGGTTCTACCAACAATTTGATTGAGAGGTGAGTGACCGATCGGTTTGGAGAGGCTTTGTACTTAAACTGGCGTCCCGCACTTTGCTTACATTGCTTGCCTTCGTTGTTGTCTCGCACGTAGACTCTTCAAGTCAATCAAAATGACGCATCTCAACTCCAACTCGAACTCGGATTTGCCAACGCTGGCGACCAAGCTCATTTGGGATGTCAATGAGAAGTTTTGCTTGAAACGTCAATGGCTCCTCGTCAACGTTCCAAATCTCGCCTGCCTCCCCAAGTATCGCGAGCGTATCTGGAACTACGAGTCGACAGCCAAGGCCAGAGTGCTGTGCGACCGTGTCTTGATACTCGACAGCAACGCTGGTGTTGGCATGGTGATCTCGAAATCAGCAATTCCACAAAGCGCAAACTTGTTGCAATTTTCAGCCGACCACATGATCGCCCATGGACATGGTCAAAGCACCAATATCGGAGACTTTACGTTGGTACCACAGGACTACTGGCACAAATTGCGCGACGATATTTATCGGGGATACAAGAAGAGTGTTACCATCGTCGTCGTCAAGTCCCGTTTTTGCACCGACTTCCACGACTGCTCCCTCGTGTGCACGCACATTAGAGCTGCTGCCCGCCTGCTTGGTGGACTGGAAGTGTTTGGTATCGCGTTGGACGCGCTCATTCAAGATCGTGAGGCTCCAAGTCCTGTCCGCACAACTGCAGACCCTGAGACGCCTGTCTCAGTTGGTGCAGATGTTCCGCAAGACCAGAACTCGAGTGAACCAAGTTATGAGCACGGCACTGGCGATGGCATGCATGTCAGGGAAGCAGAAATGTTTGAACCGACTTCTTCGACTGTTTCGACTTCGTCTACGGCAGCGGAAGAGGTTACACCCTCGGTCGCACCACCCTCGGTCGCACCCTCAGTTGCACCCTCAGTTGCACCTTCGATCACACTACCGTCAATACGCACAGCTATGCAGGCTACGAGCCTGTTTCAAGACGACGACTCCGACTCCGACGACAGCGACTCACCACCTTTGAGGCACTCGTCCCAGGCACAGAAAGTCGTCCACGAGATCTCGCTTCGACTGCAGCCAGTGTTTGATGATTTGCAAAAATTATCTTTGCCAGTCAAAGCGCTCGCAACCGTCGTGAAGGCAGTTCGAACGTTCGCTACCCGCTCCCTGAGTTCAGTCTCTCGACAGCGAGCAATGCGCACCCTGTTTACTGATAAAACTTTTAATCAAACAAAGCGGCAGGCTCAAAAGACCCGGGCAGCGACTATCAGAGCGAAGCGAGCTGCAGCGTACGCAAAGCACACAGAGTACGCTGCTCGCAAAGTGCCGGGCGTCAAGCCGAGCTTCAGACCCGCTGTCAGGCCACCAAAGTCCTCACTGCGCGCCAGCGCTGCGTACATCGTCGCTGGCGATGTGGAAGCGTTTGAAAGGTCGGAAGATCAGCGCCGTCGTTCTGCGCAAATGCCCGTCAACTCCGTTGCCAACAGCTCCAGTCAAAGTGCTCCAGCAGATGGTTTGACGGAGACTGCTGGTACACGGCGGCGCAGAGCTCTATCGCTTGATGCGGGCACCAACTCGTCCGAGGAGAGCTCACGCAAGCGCGCTCGTCTTGACGCCGCCTCGAAACATTGGTTCGATCACCTCTATCAAGACAACGCTGGTTTACCTGCCAATACTCGCCCCAGTCGATCTCGGCAACACGTGTTTGGCAACCGCGAGCCTGACAGTGATGATGGCGATTTGAGCGACACGGACAGCGACGACGACAGCGAGCCTTTTGAGCCCGACCTGCGCGACCTGGACCGGCCCGATCGAACGTTTTTGAAAAGATGTGCCTCCCAACAACGTCCGTAGCGCAACCTTGCGCACACACACCCCTCCTGTGCACAGATTTGGGCGGTACTGCTGACCACAGCCTTTGCTTTGTTGTGTTGCCGAATAAACGCATGTCTTTGCAACCGTACTGTCGGGCCGTGTTTGATCATAATCCTCCCTTCTCTGATCCGACATATAGCATGTACATTTTAGATACTCGGTCCGGTGCGCGCGCGGTGGGAGCAGGTCTGCATATCGCGTAGCAGCATGTTGGCAAGTTTCACAAGAAACGCTGCATTCGCGAGGTCGTGTTTTTTTTTCCAAGTTCGTTGTTTTGCTTTCCCCTAGAGCGTGTTCTGGGCAGCTACCAGAAGGACCATACGATCCGGTCCGCAGCTCAAACGATGAAGTTGGTGCATGATGTGGACCTCCCAACGCGTGCTAAACATGCCGATTGAGCTGTCTAGGGACCACGGTGAGGTGGGTCGCGCGCGCGTGAAAACCACACTCCACAACCCCCTCCGCCGCGCAGCCTACGCCGAGTCTACCGCCATCCACGGACAACAGATGGGGGTTTTAACGCACAACAACTCAGATTTTATTGGAGAGAGGAGGGGACAGCGTCTCGTGACGGAGGCGATTTTGCAGCTTCATATCGGGAGTACTCTTCTGTTACCGGCTACAATACACCTTCAATTCTGCCTGTTCTACGACGCTGAAGCCACGGCCTCTTCCCATGGCCGTGGGCCGCATACACTTACATTGAAACACTCTGAAAGTGCTCAGTGAGATCGCTGACGGGGATTCTGGAACAGCTCGATCGTTGTTGTTTGACATTTTGGACTTGGAGTGTGGGTTTCGACACTGCTGGCAAATTGACTGACCCGCTCATGACTCGGAAAGGGGAACGAACATTTACTGGAGCACGGTATGAGATCGGGGAGTGGGATCTCTCTCTCTCTCTCTCTCTCTCTCTCTCTCTCTCTCTCTCTCTCTCTCTCTCTCTCTCTCTCTCTCTCTCTCTCTCTCTCTCTCTCTCTCTCTCTCTCTCTCTCTCTCTCTCTCTCTCTCTCTCTCTCTCTCTCTCTCTCTCTCTCTCTCTCTCTCTCTCTCTCTCTCGCTGTGCAGTTTCGCGCGTAGATTCATGTGCTAAAGCGTGTTCGAGTTCGAGTGATACTTGTTGCTGACCAGAACGCTTCGAGGTTTAGCTGCTGCACTGCAAAACAGGAGATACGTTCTCAGATTCTGTGCTTGCGTTTTTGTGAATTTTTTTTGTTTTATATATTGCTCATGTTGTCTGAGCACTTTGGGCTTTTAGTTTCTACACTAGATTATGCTTGCTCAGACTTTCTCACTCCACTCCCTTTCTTCTACATCACTCAGACGAAATGAGTGCTGCTGGGCTGCACTTGTTTGCGCCGCACACCTTCCACCGGCCGACGTTCTGCGATGTGTGCAGCAAGTTCCTGTGGGGCCTCGTTCGCCAGGGCCTGCAGTGCACGTCCTGCCAGCTGAATGCGCACGACGCCTGCGCTGCCGAGCTCGCTGAGCTGGCCCAGGTGGGCTCTCCCGCTGTGTCCGCCGCGCTGCTGACCTGCGACGCATGGCGCAGTCACACGCACACACAACAGACTCACCAGAGCCAGCCGGCGCAGAGCCCGAGCGAGGCCAGTCTGGGCAGTCGTGCGCAATCTGACGCTGCGTCACCCGATTTGACCCACCAGGACGACGACCCAGACGACCCCGACGACGACAACCCCGACCCAGGTCCAAACGACGCCCCGTCGCGCTCTTCTACTGCTGCTGGCAAGCGGGCCGCCCGTGCGAGCGACGGCGAGGCAAACACGCGCCACGTCAGTGCGAGCGGGGTCGTTCCACCGCCATTGCCGCCGCTGCCACCACTGCCGCCAGTCGCTCCAAACGCACCGAGGAGCAGTGGGCAGCTTGCGCAATCGACGGCGGCTGCGGCGGCTGGCTCGGGAACCTCCTCCGCCACACCCTCACAGCGAGCAAGCGCTCAGACGCCAAGCGCCACACCCTCCTTCTCCACCTCCTCCTTCCGAGACACGCTCAACTACCTCGCAAGCCTCGAGTTCGTGCGTGATCTCACGGCAGAGACGGAAGCCGTCACGCAGCACCGCGAGCTCGAGCTGTTCGAGCCGCCGCTGCACATGCGAACATTGACGAGCAACTTTAGTCGGTTTGTCGCGGAGACCAACCCCGTGTTCTCGGCCATCGAAGCTGCGCGGGATGTGTACTACTGGCAGCATCCAGTCACCACGCTGATGGTCATGCTGGCTTGGGTCCTTCTCTGCATGTTTCCCGGACTCTTGCCGCTCGTTCCCGCCATGGCACTTCTCGGCTACACTGGCTCGTCGCATGCTGCCAGAGTCCGCGAGCGGCGCAACGTGGAAGCTGTTGCGTCAGGCTCGCATCGCCGCACAACGAGCGAGTCTGCCCAGGACGAACATCATCATCGCCTGCTCCACCGTCACCGTCATTCCGCTGGTGATGCCATTGCTAGTAGCGAGCCCGCACCGAGTCCGGACGGCATCGAGCCAGGCAGCGGATCTCCCCAGTACAACGAGATGAGCTTTGACGAATTTGAGGTGATGAACATGGCGGATGCGTCCTCGCCGACCTTTGCCACGACCGCCGCCGCCGCTGCCGCCGTTGGCTCCAACGTCACTTCAGACGTATCACCTCGCTCTTCGATAGCACCTTCTACGCCTGCGGCAGCCGCGCGTTCTCCCAGTTTTTCGGCACCAACTGCCACCACCTCCTCCGCCGCCACTTCAACAACCAATACCTCCGCAGCCACCTCCTCCTCACCAGGCACATCATCCTACAAAGTCCCACCAGCCCCGTTGCTGTCTCGCGAAGGCGTCATGGGGTTTCTGTTCAACAAGGAACTCTTCCGCAATGCCGACTATCGCCACAACCTGCAGCGCATTCAAAACATGATGGGCCAGCATGGCGACATGTACCGAGCAGGTCTTGCCTGTCAGCAACTGCTGGACTGGACGGACGACTTTGCAACCATTATTCTCGTGTATGGAGCCATCGCGTACTCGGTTTTCATCTTGGTGCTGCAGTGCATCTTTTCCTTGAACTTTCTGCTGGCCGCGAGCGGTGTCCTGGTGCTGCTGGGCAACACGACACCCTGTCGTGCGCTCGGACGGGTCTTGGTGCGCCATGTTTCCACGCGCACTTCCTTTCTCCGAAACTTCAGTCCCGTCAACTACTCGATGCGCAGCAGGATTGACCCGTCCCTTGCGCCCGTGCCTGACGCGCGCTGCGAGCTCGTTTTCGAGAATCAGCGATGGTGGCTGGCCATGGGCTGGACAGACCGCTTGATGCCCGGCGAGCGGCCCAACTTTTCCGACGCCGACGGTACCATCGACCGCACCCGCGAAAATATCGTCCTTCCGCGCGGCTGGGAGTGGGTTTCGCCAAGTTGGCAAGTTCTCATCGACGGCGAGTCTGACCGCGAGGGCTGGCAGTACGGTACAACGCGTTGGCAAGAGTGGCGAAACCTCGCGGCTGGCAAGCACTTTACCCGGCGTCGTCGGTGGTACCGTTGGCGTGCGCCCAGCAGTGGAGTCCCGTCTGGCACCACCGCCACGACGACCAGTGCTGCTTCCCACGAAATCGGGGATTGAGTTTGAAGTGTACATTCTGTTTGCGATTGTTTGTTTTGCGTTTTTCTCGCTTTCTGATCAATGTCATGATATCCACAAACGCTTCTGCTGATGATCTGAATTCCTGCACATCTACAGTCCAATGAATGGTTCTAAGCGGCTCAGTCTTTCTTGTATGCTCAGCGCCTTCTTGTCACTGAGACGCGCAGTCGTGCTTCCCCGACGACCCCTCGCTGCCATCGCCGTCCAGACCACCTTGTTCACTCGCGCCGTCTCTGCTGCATTCATGTCGACCGGCGCATCATCGACCGGTGCCGCGGGTGCCTCCGCGGGGCCCGTGCAGCAGGTCATTGAGGCCAAGCTCGCCTCGACGTTTCCGACTGCGACGCACATCCAAGTGCTGAACGACTCGTACAAGCACGCTGTTCCACGAGGGTCTGAGACGCACTTCAACGTTGTCGTCGTGTCGGACGCGTTCAAGGGCCGCTCGCTGATCGACCGCCACAGACAAGTCAACGCGCTGCTCAAGGACGAGCTCAAGGCGGGCGTCCACGCGCTCTCCATCCAGGCACAGACACCCGAGCAATGGCAGGCAGCGAACTGCACCGTCGCAGGAACACCAAACTGCCTCGGTGGCGACAAGCGCGCGGCATCGCAGCAAAAGTAACGAAGGACGTGAAGGTCATTCGCTGTAATTCTAAGTGAAAGAAGGTGTGTGTCTGTGGTTTGTGGAGTTGTGTGGATTTGTTCAATAGAGGTCTATTTGCTTTGCATCTTACTGCGAGCGCGTGTTCACAAGGCATTGAGCTTTCGAGCAGTACATTTTGAGTGTGAATCGGCCCCTCCGTCTCGCAGCTGTCTCTTATGGTTGTGTAGAATCTTTCAATGTCAAGGAAAGGGGCGGCATTTGAAACACCAGCAAAAGTTGGGTGTTCAGAATTCAAAGCACTCACTCTCTGAGCGAAAGAAGCAAAGCTCAGTCACAAGGCAGATGTTCAGCACAAATTCTTGATCACCGCCTTTACCTTTCCACTGCAGTTTCTCTGAGCGATTGCTGATGGATGGTGTTTTTTGCGTTTCTTTCGAATGGGCGGTCTTCGTTCACATCGTTCTGTAGCCGCCTGCACCAAGAACTTGCTCTCGAGTCTGAAATCCAAGGCAGAGGGATTGATTGCGCAGGGGTTCTGTGTCGACCCCACTGATAACCCACAGAATTCTGCTGCTGATCCGATTTGCTGGTGTTGCTGTTGGCCCGAGTGCGAGGACCCCGAAACCGACAGGCTCAGCCTTGTTCTCAAGTCTGAGATTGAAACCTTCACCGTTTTCTTTCATTCACTCCCTTCCTCTTCATTTTCATCCTGGCTCCGTTTACTGCTATATTTACAAGTAAAGTACACACTTATGCTTTCAGTCCTTCTTCAATTGTCCACACACTCACAGCAATGAAGAAGCGATTCTCGCGCAATGCGCTTCGGCAGCTCGTTCGCAGGCACGGCCACGACGACCGCATGCGCATCAGCCCAAACGCAGACATCCTCGTAAGAAGTAATTTCATTCACCCACTTTTCACATTTTGCGTGGTCGCTGTCCGCCAGTCGAATGGAGAGGAAGGCGCGGTTTCAAACTGTTTTTTGGCGCCAAAATCCAACAATGGCCAAGTCGACGAACCAGCCAACGACATCAGACCAGCCCATACACAGAGGCAATCATCATCATTGGCTTGCCTCGACTGGCAATGCAATGCGGAGACTGTCTGTCTGTGGGCGCGCTGCATCGTCATCGTCGTCACTCAGTCTTTCATATTGTCTCGCTTTGAAGCCACCCCAAACTCAACCAATGCATTCGCTCCTCTGCATTTACAGATCTACCTCGATTTAATCCTATTCATCAAGCGACTGGCGCAGGAGGCAACGCTGGCCGCGCTCGAGGAGAATGGCCGCGCACGAACACTCGCGCCACAGCACGTCGAGCAAGTGCTTCAGGTGCGTTTTCGACAGGAAGGGGCATGTTGGGGTAGTATGTAGAAGCTATTTGCACTCATTGTGGTTGAACCAATCTAATTTGGGGGCGGGGACGGCTTACAGAGTGTGCTTCAGCAGTTTAAAGGATGAAAACGTTACACAAGATTGTCGTTTTGATGCGATGTTGCCTGCTCAGCATCGTTGTACAGTGAAAATAACAAAAGATCAATGTTTTTGAAAATGTACCCAACATGAATTGGCGTAGCACAAGGACGTGGCAGAAGCTACTAGTATTCGTGTCACGACAACACATCCAGCACCAGAATCCCAACTCTGTTGCAGAAAATTTACTTGACGATGACCGACCACTCGTGCTCCAACTCGCCATACTGTACAAAAGAGTTGACAAATTTCAGCATCCAAGTGAGTGCGAACGATGCAGGAATCTTTATGTTGCCAATCGCATCAACGAGTTTGAGTGTGTTACCTGAATGCTCATCATGGTGTCGAAGAAACGCTTGGTGAGCTTGCCGCTGCCGCCAAGCTCAAGCGGAATTGGGTAGTCCTGTGATGGTGACGAATGCAGAGTTGAGTGTGGGTTCTTTGAAACCAAAAAGAGGCGCTGAAAAACAGCGCAAAAAAACTCCTCACCTGGCCCTCGAACTTGATGCAGCCGATGGGCGAAACGATGGCCGCCGTGCCAGCGCCAAACAGCTCAATAACCTGCAAAAGCAAGGGGTCGAGGTAGCGGGTTGGAAACTCGAGACACAGAGAATTCACGCAACAAACTCAGCGTGCGTTGACATACCCGCTTCTCCTTGATGCCACGAACAACATCGTGGATGGTAAAGTTGCGCTCGGAAACCTTGAACTCGCCCCAGGAGCGAGCGAGGGACAGAATAGAGTCGCGCGTCACACCGGGCAAGATGATGTCCTTGAGCGGCGGGGTGACGAGCTCGGTTTCTGCACGTCAAGTGTGGAGGGGAGAAAGTGAGAACACGGACTGAATCGCACATCAACACTGGCATCAGAGCTGGGGGCCGCTGCTGCTGCAAGAAGAGGGAAATACACACCTCCGTTCTGGTTCTTCCAGAACATAAAGAAGTTCATCGTGCCGACTTCGGTGATTTCAAGCTCGGGGCCAAACAGCCAGAGAACTTGCTGGCAGCCGTCCTCCATGGCCTTGAGCTGGGGAAGAATCGTGGGCGCATAGTTGCTGGAAGAAAACAAGATAAGTCAGTTTGATGAACCTTGCGAATCCGAGTCAGGCAGCAAGAGGTAACGCCCTCTCCTCCCCCCCCCCAAACTTACAGGCCGAGCTTGTAGCCACCCGTGCCGCCGGGCCACGCGCGAACGTTGTTGGTGTCGGCGAGCAGCTTGACTGGAGCGAATCCGGTCTTGTAGTACGGGCCGACGGGCGAGTTGATGACGAAGAGCAAAGAGCTGTTCGAAGCGCCGACACCGAGCGATTCCTGTGATATAGATGGAGCGTGGATGGGGTGAGCAAACAGATTGAAAAGGGTGACATTGGTGCGTCAACATTTCCGACAAACCTGAGTGCCGATGGCAGTCGGGCGAATGTACAGAGAGTAGCCCTTCTCCTTGGGAATCCAGTCGGCATCGAGCTTGACCAGCTCCTTGATGCAGTTCAGGAACTCGTTTGTGTTGAACGACTGTGGAGGGAGGAAACAAACGAAAAACGAAAACGAAAAGGATGCAAGTCATTGACGACGCGACTGCTCTCGACTGCATCACCCATACTGGAAGAGCAATGCGCTCGCAGGAAGACTTGAGGCGAGCCATGTTCTTGTCAGGGCGGAACAAGCGGATTTGGTTGTGCTTGTCCTTGTAGGCCTTCATGCCCTCAAAGCACTGTTACCAAACACAAAGAACCACACAATGAATTGAGCACTCTTTGGTGGGTGATCCTCTCGTGTCGATGCTACAATTCCATTTTACCTCAATGCCGTAGTGGAGCACGTTCGACGCGGGGTCGATGGAGAGGCGGTGGTAAGGGGAGATGATCGGAGCAGCCCAGCCCGACTGCTTGTTCCACGGCACCTCGAGCATGTGATCCGAGAAGGAAGCGCCAAAGACCAAGTCCTTGTTGGCGGGCTTGGTCTTGCGTGCCTCGGGGGCGGCCTTCTGCACCTTGAGGTTGGCAAACTGGCAACAAGAAGGGAGATTGGAACAGTGAGTAACGTCGCAAACATTTCTGCGCAGGCTGATTGCATTGCGTTGCATTTCGATGGTGAGTTGTATGGATCGATAGCGATGACTGAATACGACACGGGGCGTCAGTGGCATGGGTGTCAGTGGCATGAGGGGGAGGGGGACACAGTGAGTGTCGCTCGCTCAGTGTGATGGATCTCGCTCTGTCTCCCTCTCTCTCTCTCTCTCTCTCTCCCTCTCTCCTTCTCTCAGTCAACGCGCTGATGTCTCTTCATTTTGTGTTTTGCTTGAGTTGGAGTGGTGGTGGCAATGCCCAAACTGCCTCGTTTCATCATGATCGCGGTTTCCCTTCCTTCGTCTCTCTCTCTCTCTTGTCTCATAACGCTCACTCACTCGGTGCGTTTGTGCAAATCCGAGTTCAAAAGTGCTGTTGTTCCTCACTCTGACGCAACTCGGGTTTCGCTTGTTGCACACTTTGCTCAAAAGCAACAAAAACATAGGAAACAGACCAAAAAACAAAAAACCAAAAGTCACGACCCAATGCACTTCCATACAACATCTTTTTTTTTTTTTTTTTTTTTTTTTTTGATGATTCTCGTCCTATGGCACGAGGGAAGACCAGGGAGGAAGACTTCCATCCCAAGAGCGAGATTGAGAGGAAGCGAGTGGATGAAGTGGATGGTGAAGAGTGCTGCCGCGTGGTCTGCGCAACGCAACGTCAACCCTCAGTGGCAGGACCAGCGCAGAGAGGGGGGGGAAAAGGAAAGAAAGGTCAAGAAGCTTGCATTAAGAAGCTCCTTCCAATCCCCCCCCCTCACGACTCCCATCCTCATTTCAGCGTCAAGGAAGAGAAAAAAAGAACCATACCGAAATGTCGGAAGCCGCGGCGCGCACGGACGTCGAGAACGAGCGCACGGAACGCAGGGTAGCAGGAAGCATTTGTGTGTGAGTGAGAAAAGGAAGAGTGATGATGCGACTGAGAGAATCTGAGCAAGCTGAGACAAAGGCGGATTCTGAAGTCATCACAAGAAAACAATAACGAGCATCGAACACGATGGATGATCAATGGAAGAGACAGACAGACGGGCAGCTTTTGCTCCAATCGCTGCGCGACTGGTAGACGATCTGTTCGTGTCTCTCTCGCAGTTCGCAAACAGTCCAATCCAGGAAATTTGCTCGTATTTACTGTATTATTCGCTTATGCAGAATGCATCAGTGTATGTCATTTTACACATTGCACGCGTTGCGATTTGGCAACTCAAAGCAAAAATGTCATTCTAAATTGTTGAGAACAAAACATTCAAACATCGCTTTGATGAGTTTGCCTCCAACTTCGCCTCCTCCAACCATGGGCGCTGCGCCGCCGCCTGAGTGGGTGGCCCAGAACACTCAGCGCGCAATCCGGCAGTTGACCACCCTTGACACCGAAGTCGCGCGGCAATACTGGTCTCGAGGAGTTCGAGATGTTCTTATTACTCTCCACGACGTCGTTGAGCTCCCAAGGGACCTTGTCGCTCTCAACCTCGGTGAGCCGGTGTCACACCAACCCTTCATCAAGCACTTGCACCGACAAAGAGCCCGCGAGTATGTGCAAAACCTTAGGAAAATGTTGGAAACTGGAACCTCGCAGTTGCAGCTCCGTGGCATTATCCGCGCCCTTCAGCCGCAGGTCACGATGGCAACTCCACCTCGAGACCCACCGAGCACATTGAATTCGGAAATCCTTGCAAATCTCTGGCCGTCCGATGTGTTTGAAGTTGTCGACGTGTTCCAGTCCATCTTCACTCCGAGGCTCCGTGACGACATTACCTATTTCGCGGTCGCGCTCGGCCGTTCGAGCGGATCTCTGGACTATTGTCTCTCCGCGCCTCTGCCACCCAGCGAATTGATTTCGCTTAAGGTGCAACGCGAGTGCGTTGAGGCAGCGCAGGCTATGCTGCAGCAAGTCGACCAAGAGTTACTCGAACGCGGTTATGTGGATGTCCTACCTGGTTCCCTTTTCCAGATCTCGGCCACGCCTTCGGCAATGGTCGAGCAAGGGATGACCAGTGGCATGCCACTTCGCATTGGCACTCTGGGTGTTGTGGTCTAAATTACGTCTGGGAAGGGCAGCAGCTTTTGCGCAGTCGGAGAGGTACCGGCCCAACCCTCACCGGGGACCCTGCTGCAGCAGCAGCTCAAGGTCTTGAACCTGCGTTTGCCGTTCACCGCTCGTCTGCAGATGGCGTGTCGTATGGTACTCGTATTGCGGATATGTGGGACAATGTGCAAGACGAGCTTGGTTCCTGTTTTGTTCTGGTGAAAGGTTGCGAGCTGCAGACTTGATGTCAGCCAAGTGCGACAACCTCCGCAAACGGCGATCATTGCAACTTCATCCTCATCCGCGCTCGCTTCTGCACTTATTTCTCCATTCCGGGTGTCGGCGCTTCTGTTGCTGACCAATGTTGTTTTTGTTTTTGTTTGTTTGTTGTGTTTTGTTTGTTTTTCCCTCAAGGGGCCACGTGCGTTCCACTAATCTGATGCAAATGTTGCTTTAATAAAGTACGGCTACAAAAACAAAAGAAGATCCACTAATGGCTCAGTGCGAAGGTGATACGACCATCGATGGAAGAGACAGACAGACAGACAGCTTTTGCTGCTTCAAGCGGCCGTCCCCGAACTTGGATGCTTGGTCAGCGACTCTAGCTTCATGCTCCATCCTCTCCCTCGCTTTCCATTGAATTTCGCATTGAGCATTAGGACGACATACATAGACACAGCTCAGTCCAGCATTGTTATTCCAGCAGGGAGCAGCATTACCGGCTTTTTCTGTCGTTTCCCCCATTCTCCACCAGTCCATCAGAACCCTAATAACAACACTACGCAATCACAATGTCAGCACAAGCAACGTTCGTGCAGCGCGACTGGGAAAACCGCGAGCTTGTCGAGGAGATCAGCTCGGCCGTCAAGCGGATTGCGAGCTTCCTGACCACCTTTGGTACTCCCGCCTCACATCACCTCACTCTCTATTGAAGCTCTGCCTTTCTCCAGCTCAGCATGGCCGCGATGTGTAGATGGGGAGAGCGGACGACGGGAGAGCGCGAGTCCAACGGCAGATTCAAAACATTCAGCCGCGTCTCACTTTGATGCTGATGCTGACCGCGACGACGAGTGAGCTCGGCAGGCACATTGAATGGGGGAGATGAGATGGGTGATTTTAGAGTACGACTTGGGGAGCGCGAAGACCCTGGGCCTGCTTGGTTGGGCAGTATGTTCCTCTTTGCAATGGTACTGCACTGAGATTGGTTCACCGACTCCGACCCACCTGCTGCCACTACTGCTGCTGTTGGTGCTGCTGTTGATGGTGCAGTTGATGGTGGTGGAGAAAGTGGTGGTGGTGGGATTGAATCCCGTATCCAGCGTCAGTCCACTGTGACTTCGAACATACTCAGACTTATTCATTCGCCCGAGTTATTCTAGAGCTCGACATACTTGTAACCATCGAATTGTGGAAATCTCACTGAAAAATGCCTTTTGGGTTGACCCATTTTCACAGATTCGTCCACTCGATACCGGTTGGCAGCACTGAACGAGAAGCTCTCGCAGCTCGAGCGCCAAGTCGACTACCTGGATGCACGGGTACGAAAGTAGCATTGCTGTTTGGTTGCTTTTGGATATTGAGCGACACCTCAGAGTTTGCCTCAATCTGCTGAAAAGCACAATTCTCAAACGCTTGTTTCTCCCTTTGTTGACAGGTTGTGAATGTCGACGCTGCGAATTCGTAAAGAGCTGGAGTCGTCTCTGCTCCAGCTTTCAGTTGTTTTTGTTGTTGTACATGTCTGTCTATCTCTGTCCGCACGGAGAGTGTTCGAGTCGTCAGCTTTTGTGAATTTTCGTGCCTTTTTCGCTGCCATTTTGTTTCCTCGAATGCAAGTTTTCTCTTCAGCCTCAATCGCAGTGTACTCGATGCCGACAAGTTCCGATCACCGTCTTGTTCAGAGCACTTTTGGTTGTTGGAGCGCTCTCTGCAGCCAACTTGCGCTAACTTGACGCTAACTTGCTCAACAATCATCCAAACTCCACCTCCCTCTGAATGAAATTCAATAACAACCTCGTTGTGATGTAGAATTCCTTGTGCTTGGCCCAGTCTTTCATTTCCATCACACCCACACTTTGCTTTGAGCGCAACAATGGCCAAGGGGCGCAAATCCAATGGCGCCTCAGCCAACTCTGCTGCGGGATCGTCGGCCACCAGCAGCGGTCGCCCTGCCCGCGGTGGTCTGTCGCGCGCCGACAAGGAGCAGCTGCTCGAGTTTGGCCAGCTGCACCCTGTGGATATCGAGAAGCAGCGCATGCACGAGCAGCAGTCCGGCCAGCAGCAGCCACATGGCGCACATGGAGGACGGCGCAGCCACACCAGTGAGCAAGCGTAAGCATCCTCCTGGTCATAAAGCACCGACCATCGCACAAGCCACGCGACTAGCCTCAACGGTCATTGGACATTGGACCCTGAGGAGAGCTGGCCAGTGTTGGCCTTGAAAACAGAAAACCAAGCTCACTGTGGCGCATTGGTGACATTTTTGGACAGAGATCTGGACCTACTGGCAGATCGTCGCACAAGGATTGTCGTGGACGAATCCATGGCCAGCCGTGGTAGTGAGGATGGTGGCCGAGGCCGCGGGCGAGGAGGTCGCGGGAATGACAAGCGTCGCAGGAACTGGCGCGACGTCGGAGGTCCATCCGATCCCGACCAAGACACGTCGTCGCAAGCGCAAGCTCATGACGAAGAGGAAGAGTATGCAGAGTACGACGACGAGGCGGACGCAAACAAGCCAAGCTCGTACGACGCGCTGCTCGGATCGCTCCGGCTGACTGGGAATGCTGCCCTGCTGCTGAAACGCCAACGCCTGGAGGAAGAAGGTCTCGAAGTCGATCAAGACGACGATGAAGACAATCAGGACGAAGATGAAGAACAGCTGGATGACGAGGACGAGAACCAGGAAGAGGACTTTGACGAGGAAGTTGACGAGGAAGTTGACGACGAAGACGACGACGCTGCCGACGAAGACGGCGACGACAACCTCGATGAGAACGGCGAAGAGCTCGTCAGTGATGAGGAGAACAATGCAGAAGAGGACGAGGAGGAAGAAGACGGCGACGACGACGACGACGACGACGCTGCTCCCGCCGAGAAGGACGCCATCGACAACTCCAACGACACGGACAGCGAGAACGAGGAAGGCTTCGACGCCAGCAGTGACGAAGAAGACGAGGAGGAGGAGAAGGACACGCAAGGATCTCACGGTCTTGCGACGCTCAAACCGCGGATCTCTGCCAAAAAAGCGAACGCAGGAGACTTCTTTGCCGCCCATTTCAAGCACGCCATCCAACCCGCCGAACTAAAGCAGTTGACCCAACGTCAAGGCATTGTCCAGACCTCCCTCACTGCGTCCGATGCCACGACTGCCGCCGAAATCCTTCTCACTAGTTCCGCCACCAAGACTTCGACTACCGTCGCTGGCAATCTCGCCACGGTCGCGTTGGATCGGGCTATCGCCGCAATCAATGCATACTCTGACGTCCTGTACCCGACCTGCATGGATGCTTCGCTGACGGATGCCACGCCGTTCGCCTCTGCCACGTCGTCCGACAATGCCACTCCTGCCAGCATTCGATTGCTCGCAGGTCAACCCGTCAAACCTCCGCGAAAAGGCGGCGATTTGCCAACCTTCCCCGTCACAAATCATCACCAGGTGCTCGATGCCTTGTGTGCACACGTTGCGCGACATGCCAAGCGGACGCGAGCGCGTGTCGTGAAGGACAATCAGAAAATCTCAACAGCACACGCCGAGGGTGTCGAGCCTGGGGAATATCGCGACCAAGGCTTCACAAGGCCTCGCGTCCTCATTCTTGCACCATTCCGCAGCTCTGCCTTGAGGATTGTGCATGGCATTCTTGCCCACCTCGGCAACGAGTTGCAGGTCGGCAACCGAAAGCGGTTCAACATGGAATACGGTGTGGATGCTGAAACGGCGGCAGCCGATGAGAGCAAGGAACGCCCTGACGACTTCAAGGCGACGTTTAGCGGCAACATTGACGATTGTTTCAAAATTGGCATCAAGATTTCGCGCAAAAACGTCAAGCTGTTCTCTGATTTTTACTCTGCCGACATTATTGTCGCCTCGCCTCTTGGCCTGAAGCTCATCATTGGATCTGAAGGGTAACGCTCTTGTTGGTTGTGTTGTGCTGAAGGATGGGGAAACTGGTCGTAAAGTTCTCACTTTTGTCCGGTGGTGGTTTTTTTTTCCATCTCCCTTCTGTAGCGATAAGAAGCGCGACTTTGATTTCTTGTCCTCGATTGAAATCCTCGCGTTGGACCAAACGGAGGTCTTCTCCATGCAAAACTGGGACCACGTCATTGATGTTTTGTCGCACCTCAACCGTCTTCCGAAAAACACGCGCGACACTGACTTTTCTCGTGTTCGCGAATGGAATTTGAACGACTGGTGAGATGGAGTTGCGTTTCATTGTTGTTCTGTGATTGTCGCGATTGGGAGCTCTCACCTGCCTATCATCAACACGCATTCTTCAGGAGCAAGTTCTATCGCCAAACAATCATCCTTTCGGCGCATCTCAGCCCAGAGATTTTGGCCCTGATGCGTCGCATTTCAAGCAACTTTTCGGGACGGCTGATCGTGCAGCCCACGTATCCGGGATGCATTTCGCGCATCGTCAACCAAGTTCCTCAGGTTTTCCACCGCTTTGAGTGCGACTCGTACTCGAACATGCCGGACGCTCGTTTCGCCTTCTTCCGCGAAAAGGTGCGACAGGTTATCATTGCTGTTTCATCCACTGTTTTCTCCACAGAACATTGACGCTCACTTGTATTTCTCTCGTCGTTTGACACTTTGACGCTGAACACAGATCGTTCCGGCACTCAGCAGCTCGGCGGCTTCATCACACACGGCGCTCATGATTCCATCGTACTTTGACTTTGTGCGCGTCCGAAACTTTTTGAAAAAGGAGGAGATTGACTTTAGCCAAATCAGCGAGTACTCGTCCGGCAGTAAAGTGGCTCGAGCACGCACAGAGTTCTTCCACGGCCATTCCAAGCTCCTGGTCTTTACCGAGCGCTTTTACTTTTTCCACCGCTATCGGCTCCGCGGCATTCGCACGCTGGTCATGTACGCCCTGCCCGACAACGCGCAATTCTACCCCGAGCTCGTCAACTATGTGGACGTGACTGGCGCCGTCTCCTCCACCGCTGATCCTCGCCTCACGGTGCTCTACACGCAACTCGACGCCAACCGACTTGCACGCGTCGTGGGCACGGCACGTGCCGAGCGAATGATTGCTTCGGACAAGAGCACCCACATGTTCTGCTAACACCTGGAGCCATTTGTGTTGTACATTGTGAGCTGTACTTTTTGGCCTTTCGAGTAGACAACGTAGATACAGTATGCTTGGCACGGTGTATTGTTTAAAAGTCGTGTTAACGAAAAACACAAACACAGAGGATCATGTGTGCTTCAATATCGACGGTGGATGTGCGCCAGTGCCCAGTCCGGACTTGGCACCGCGCGCTTGTGACATCATACTTGGTGTTGCTGCCAATTTGGGGTGCGCAGTGGACACCATAGGCGGGGGAGTGGGATAACCAGTCACGACGGCTGTTGAAGTGGACAGGGTTGCAGTCTTTGGTGGCAGTTCTACTACTATTTCTTCTGCAGTGGGAACCTTGACCGGCTGCAATTGGGTGAGAAAACAAAGGCGAGGGAAGCGATTGAGTACATTAACATTACACGGCAAAAGAAAAAAAAAAAAACGACGTACATGTTGACGAAGTCGGCTGACAGCATCATTGATGGCCATTTGCCAGCCAAGCACAGGAGTGCGCGATGCAAGAAAGAGAGACCCAATTGGACCAGCTGAGAGGGAGATGGGGGGGGGAATATCAAAGTGAGCCAAATCCGACAGCATAGCACGAGGGGTTGCAAGCAGTACCTTCAAGAGCCATGCAGTATCTTTGTGAATCTGAAAGAGCAACTTCATTGGAGCTGATGCATTCGAGTGGAACGGTCAGGAAGGGTCGCGGAACCTACAAAAAAACCAAACCAAGGTACAAGATGAGCGACATACAACCACACTGTAATACTCGCGCAGAAGAGATCATACCAAGTGATTTTCAAAAATAGTTAACGACTTGGATTTCAAAACCACCCTGGAACAAAAGCAAGACGACAGCCAGTCAGCCAAAACAAAAGCTCGCCCCGCATCATCCTGGTCATGGCTGCTACCTACCAGCCCCGCTTCCAGGTTGCAGGAAGAATTTTCTCTGTAGTTGGATCGCTCTTGCGAATAAAGTGCATCAAATATCCTTGCCTAAACGGAGGCGCCTGAAGAAAAGCAGAAGTAACAAGTGAAACAATCATCCAACACCGGAACCTTTCAGTGACAACTCCTACCTGCGGATTCATCCACCGTGTTTTCAGATTGGGAAGCACAAACTTCTTGGTCAACATCTTCTTCACTAGCGAAAAGATGAGCCGCCGGAGGCTGTCTGTGTGTTGATGCAGCACGAACGAGTTGATTTTGAGATCGAGGTGCGGCATTCTGGAGAATCCATAGGATATCATCGATTCCGGGCGCTTGAATATCTCAATCAGCAGCTGTTTCAAAAAAGACAAGGAGAGGTTCAGAATGAATCACAAAAGACTCCAAACACAACATCTACAACCGTGCAGTTTCCTCCTCACCTGCGCCTCGAACTTTTCACACTGCAAAGCCACATAGATTGGCGCTTCGAGGTAGCGCACCGCCAGTTTGACGGCAAATTGAAATCCGGACAGTGCAGAAATGTCGGCAGCCAGCATCTATCAAATAAAACAAACGATGAGTCACTCGGAATCGGGTCAGGGGGAAAACAACGAGTCACGTACCACTGACGGAACTTCGCCTTGGGGGTGGATGATGCTCATGTTGCTGAAGGAAGGAGCGCTTGGCGGGCCGTTGCACTCGACGACGGTGGCCGAGATCTGTGATACCAAAAAATGAGATACCTTAGCAAGGCAGTCGAACGACAGGGAATACCATCAGAAAGGGTTGCTCGCCGCACCAGAAATCCACCAGCGGGGAGCTTGAACAAGTCATCCAATTCGTCCTGAACGAGCTTGGTGAACAGCGGCTTGATTTTGGTCTGGTGCAACTCAATCCAGAGACGCGAGGCGAGCGCATTCAGCCAGATGCAAGATTCTTTGGTCGGTGCTCGCTCCAGGAGTTGTGTGATGCGAGCGTGTTCCGCCGGAGGTTTCTGGAAGGCGTCGAGAGGAGAGAAGCTGAGTGCAAACTTTCAAAATCTCAGTCTGGTGTTTTCAAAAGGGCTTTGAGGGACCTACCACAAGGACTTGAGGTTTCTTGAGCAGGTACGGCATCTGGCGAGTGAGTGTCGGGAAGACAATCAGGAGCAGGACAACAAAGACTTGCGGGACGATGGCAATGAGAATGCCAAAGAGGACGCCTGCGCTCGTCCCAGCCGTTTCGCGGAGAGTTTCCAGCTGTTTTTGGTCGTATGTCCGTTGTGGTGAGTAATGGCACGAGCAAGCGTCATTCAGCAAAGTCAACTCAGAATCTCAGAATCTCTGGTTACCGATTGCAACAGGAGTAAGAGTGGACGATACACGCCCGGTGAGCTTGGTTGGTGATGATGCACTTCAGCATGATGGTCGCTGCTACTTGACGAAGCATGCTCAGAGCGCCCGTGACTGATGGATTGACCTGCTAGCAATGACTGATGGCACAAAGCAAGTCAGAATGACCCACAGTGATATTTGCTCCTCCTCTCTCCTCCACCCACTCACTCACCTCGGCGTCTTGCAGTGTTGCGTGTGTAACGCCATGCGCATGAAGCAGCTGCAGGAGCGCACTTGGCTGACTGACTGCCGCAATCTGAGCACTACTAGCTGCTTCGAGTTGTTCCGTTCGCGACGGGACGAGTGCATCACTGTGACGACTGCCAGTGCAACTGCTACTACTACTACTGATACTATCATGGATGACTGCTGATGTTATTGCAGGTGGCTCTGGTTGCGTGAGTTGGTGCTCTGCATTGACAATCGCTGCCATTGCAATGAGCGCCAATACAGCGACCTTCCAATGCATGTTTCTGTGTGTTTGTGTGCTTGTCTGAGACAGCAATAATAAATAAACTGACCTTCCTTATTATATTCTTCATCATGCATGAGCTCAGTTCATATTCACCATCACGCAATGGAGCTGGAGGAGATCAACCCGGCAGCGAGCTGGTCGCCGCTGCAGGACCGCTTCTACCGGTGCGTCACAGAGAGACACAACAAACTTTTACAAGTTGGAGTCTGATACTCGAGATTGTCGAATGGATGATGATGGAGTGGTCACAGAGAGACAGAGAGAGAGAGAGAGAGAGAGAGAGGTTCCCCAATGCAAATACATACAAACTTCAATCTCCACTCCAATACTCGCCATTCCCCCCCCCTTCCCCTCTTCCTCCTGCTGACGTGGTCTTGCGCTTGATGCTCTTTTGCAGGAAGCTCGAGATGTACGACATGGCCTGGCGCTCCATCGACCTCGCCTGGCGCTCCATCGACCTCGCCATGTATGTCATCTCGGCCGCCCCGTTCGGAGGTCCCATCGGTGAGTCGTATGTCCTCCGCTGGAAATCGCGTTGTGCTGTGCTATGCTTTGCTTTACAAAGGGGGAGCCTCGGCGCTTATGGGGACTGTTGGAGGGAGGCGCCTGATCCAAGTGCACTGAGAATTGAGATCTCGGCCTTCCATTGCAGCCATTCAGCCCCGGTTTTGCTCCAGAGACGCACTCTGTGTGTGTGTGGGTGTGCTCATGTCAATGGCGTTGGCAGTGTGGCGTTGGGAGGCGCGGTTGGTTGGGGCGCGGTTGGTTCTTGGAAGCAGAGCAGCAAATTTTCAATGGCAATCTCAAGCAAATTGCAGTCAACCAGCAACCATTGGTGTCCAACGTCGGAGCCTCGAGCAACTCGATCAGTACTCGTGTTGAATTTGCAAAAGACACGAAAACGCTGAAAAAAAGCGCACGCCGTCGCACTCACTTTCTTCAGATGCTCGTTTGTGTTTCAACAACTCACTCACTCTGTTGTGTTCTGAATCTACAGCTCTGATGCGCGACAATAGCAAAATCATTCGCGCTCAACGCACCAAGCGTGATATCTTCATTTACAATGCTGCCGGCACCCCGTTTGCGCAAATCCCGGTAAGTGCCAACAGAACACGCGCAATTGGTTTTTCGCACAAATAATTGCTCACTACTCGTCTCGTGTTCTCAGTGGGACGGTGCTCGCATTGTCGGTCTTGGGTGGTCGGAACAAGAAGAGCTCATCTGCGTGCTCGAAGACGGCACTGTTCGCATTTTTGACGTTCAAGGCGAACCCATCCGCACCTTTACTTTCGGACATGTACGTTTTTTTGAGAGCAACACCTTCACAGAACACCCCTCAAAACAGCTCCGACTCACTCCCCTTCTTGTAACTTGGCAATCCTGCAGGAAGTCAAGGACCAGACCGTCATTGAGTGCAAGTTTTATGGCTCTGGCGTCGTCATCTTGACGGGCGCTTTCGTGTTTTATGCCATCACGACCTTTTCCGAAGAAGCCCCGCAGCCGCGGCGATTGGCCGAGATTCCAGGTATGGCGCTCGCCCGCTTGTATCGCTCTTGATTCAAGGTGATTCTCACCGCCGTGCCCCCGACTTCTTGTTTGCATTTGCAGAAATGACGGCCGCACCAACCAGCTGGGTTGTCATTGAACCGCAATTCTCCATCAATCATGGCGTTGAAGTGCTTGCTGCTGTTGGCAACACCATCTACGTCGTTGATGCTGCAGATGCACAAGACCAGGTAACAGCGCATACTTGAAAATCCAAAATGATGCACCTGCCATCTCATCTCTTGCCCACGCATCGTTCTCCCCTCCTTCCAGATGCTGACCGACGGCCCATACACGGCGCTGACGGTCTCGCCCAATGGTCGACTGCTGGCAATGTTCTCAGAGACGGGCGTGCTGTGGGTTGTCTCGACGGATTTCCAGCAAAATCTCACTGAAATGCACACCAAGAGTCGTGCCAAGCCGCAGCAGCTTGTCTGGTATGCGCTTTGGTGTCTGTTGTCGTCGTTGTCTGCTGGCTGATGTCTGCGCAATCACTGAATGGCCAATGTTTGTGTTGTGGTGCAGGTGCGGACAAGACTCTGTCGTTGCCTACTGGAGCAATATTCTCCTCATGGTGGGTCCCAACGGCGACTGGGTCAAGCATCCCTACGACCACCCAATCTTCCTCGTGTCTGAAGTGGACGGTGTCCGAATTATTAGCAAGGAGAAGCACGAATTTATGCAAAAGGTTCCAGGTAAATGAGTCTGGTCGTGAATCTCGAGTTGCGCGAGAAAACAATCGACTCATGATTCGTTTTGGACTTGAACAACAAAAAAGTCTCTGTGGAAAACGTGTTCAAGATTGGCTCTCTGCATGCTGGCGCCAAGCTTTACGAAGCATACTTGCAATACGAGGTTTGTGGGCTGCCTGCTTTTTGCTTTTGGCTCTCTTTTTGACGGTTGTATTTGGCATTCGCTGACTGATATCGTTGTCGGTTGATAGAAACGGAGCCCGAAGGCGGACGAGTACATTCGCACCATCAAGACCGACAACCAACTGACCGAGGCTGTGGACACTTGCATCGAAGCCGCCGCGCACGAACACTCGCACAAACTCCAACGCCAGCTGCTGCAGGTTCGCGCTTATTGTCTCGTTGACATTGTGACGTGTTCATCGTATTCACCTGCCCATCTCCTTGCTACTCTTGGTAGGCTGCGTCGTTCGGCAAGGGCTTCCTGGAATACTACGACTCGGAAAAGTTTGTGACAATGTGCCAAACGCTGCGCGTGTTGAACGCCGCACGCTTTTACGAGATCGGCATGCCCGTCACCTACTCTGAGTACTCGGTTATCACCCCCACTGGTTTGATTGACCGACTCGTGTTGAGGCGTCAGCACTTCCTTGCCTTCCGCGTCTGCGAGTATTTGAAGCTTCCTCAAGACCGCGTGTTGATCAACTGGGCATGCGCAAAGGTTTGGCTCTCTCTCTCTTTGGTGCTTGTCAAAGTTGATGATGGCAAGAACAGTGTTGACTGATTGATTTGGGAAATGCAGATTCGACAACCTGCGGAAGACCCTGCAGTGGTTTGCCAGGCGGTCGTTGAAAAGCTGGCAAATGTTCGTGGCATTTCCTACACTGAGATTGCCAAGGTTGCCTTCCGTCACAGTGGTCCTGAGCTGGCTACCATGGTGAGATTTCGTTTTGTGCTGGTGTCACAAGGTCACATTGTGCGTGAGCTCACAGTCATTGTTGAACGATTTGAGCAGCTGCTGGATTACGAGCCGAAAGCCGGCGTGCAAGTGCCACTGCTCATGACCATGGATCAAGACGAAATGGCATTGACGAAGGCGATCGAGAGCGGTGATACCGAATTGGGTATGTGTCGTTTGGTTTTTGTCGCATGCTGCCTCCCCAAGCGGTGATCTTACCCAGATTATGTGTTGGACGCGTGCCATTATCTTGCCCGCAGTTTACTTTGTCATCATGCGACTCAAGCAAAAGATGGAAGAGTACGACTTTTTGCGCTTTATGCAATCCAAGCCCGCGGCTCTGGACTTGTTTGCCACGTATGCCAAGCAGCAAGACCCGGCCCTGCTCCGCAACCTGTACATTACTGACGATGGCAAGGTGGAGCTTGCGTACATGGACGCGGCCGCGGCCTACAAGTGCACGGTAAGTGGATTGTTGGGCCGAGTGGACTGCATTCTTCCTTGCTTCTTGCTGACATTCTCATTCTCGATTTGTTGGCGTTTTTGCTCTTCTTGCTCTCCTCCAGGGCTTGCAAGAGCGCTTCACTGTCCTCAAGTCGGCCGTGGAGCCGTTCGCCGCAAGCAAGGAGCCTCCGTTTGTCGCAAGGGTGAGTTCGATTTCCACAACCACCTACCCCCCCCCCATTCGTATTCTTCAATTCTAACATTCTCGTTGGTTGCTGTTCGTAGGCCATCAGCGAGCAAATGGAGCTGTACAAACTCCAAAACGAGCTGGAGCAGGTTTCCAAAGTGCCGTGGGCTGATTTGTCTGTTTCCGACACAATTTACAAGTGCTTGACGTCGGGCTATCCCAAGAAGGCGTCGGACGTGCAGAGCCTGTTTAAGGTCCCTGATCGCCGGTAAGGCTTGTTGCCGATGGATGATGCAGCGTGTTTTCTTGATTTTTTTCCAACCATGATCTTCTCTCGTGTTGTGCATTGCCAGATTCTGGTGGATTAAGATTCGTGCTACTGCCGACACTGGCAACTGGATTGAGCTGGAAAAGTTTGCCAAGTCCAAAAAGTCGCCCATCGGTTACGGAGTACGTTTGCGCAAGGCTTTGGTTTAATGCGTGGATGCAGGTTCCCAAACATCCGAAACTGACATGTCTCTCGCTGTTTGGCAGCCGTTTATTGATGTCTGCATGGAGAAGGGCAATCCTGGCGAGGCCAAGAAGTACATTGATCGCTTGGCTCCTGAAGAGAGAGTTGCCGCGTACATTCGTGTTGGGTAAGGGCCTCTCCGCTTGTTCGTGTTGGCCGGCTGCATGGGTTTTTTTGTTTTGTTTTCTCACTTTTTGATTCTTTGCAGAGCACTTGCGGAAGCCGCCGAAGCTGCGTTCCAGCAAAAGGACGACGCTGCGCTGCAGCAAATCCGTGGCCTCGCCAAGAACCGTCAGCAAGTTGTCGTCGCCATTGACAACTTCCGTGCTACGCTTGCGCAAAAGAAGTAGAAGGCAGCGCAGCTCTTTTCGTTTGCTGAAGCGCCCCCCCCCCCTTTCGTTTGTTTGATTTTGTTTGTTTGCCAAACCAAGTTGATGTCCAATTTTTTTTGTCGTTTGTTCAATGCAAATATTGTGTCAAGTGGGTATTCATGTTACTTTGTAATCGCAGAAGCGCAATTGTCATCCAGAGTGAACCGAAGCCTAAGCCATTCCTTCTTTTGTTTTCAAATTTGACAATGGCTGACGAACTGAGCCCAGCGGTTGGCGGCGAATCTGCCTCATCGCTCACGCCCAGCTACAGCGCCGCCATCGATGTCCCACCAGCATCGTCCTCCTCTGCTGCTGCTGCTGGAGTGACTGCCCATGCAAACGCAGGCAATGCGCGCCAAGTGACGCTGGCATGGCGCAATCTGGGCGTCAACGTTCCGCTCAAGGTCAAGCGCCAGGCAGCTGCGGCCGGCGCCCCGACCTCCAAGCGCATTCTCCAGGACGTCTCTGGCATGGTGAGTGCTAGCGTCGTGATGATTGATGATTGATGATTGATGATGATGATGATGTTGCACTCTACAAGAAGCGGGGAGGTGGGTTGATTCGATGTCATGCTTTGGTGCCACGACGAATGGCGGTCGCGTGTGTGTTTCGTTTTTGTTGGTGGCACACTCATCAACTGCTGCTCTCCTCCCTCTCTCGCTCTGTCTCGCTCTCTCGCTTTCTCTCTGGAGATTGACGGACTGGCGTGCTCTGTTTCGACTGGGCATTGAGCAAAGTGTGCTGGTGGTGGTGGTGCATCAGAGTAGAGGGAAGCGAGAGTTGAACGGGTTGGAAGCCGAAACCCCGAATCGAATCCGCCCCCGAACTCCCCTCTTCCTCCCTCTTCCTCCCTCTCTCCCTCCCCCTTTTCGTCGCTCTCATCCGCACTCTCGTTGGTCCCTTCCGCATCAACTGGCAACACTCTGCTGCTCTACGACTCGCTCTCGCTCTCTCGCTTTGGCCTTCCACACACAATCACAATCACGGCTCAAATGTCATTTGGCATTGATGGGAAAAAAATAACAACAACAAACTGCCGATTTCGAAGCCGAGCCGAGCCGATGCCTTGTTTTGTGGTTTCGGTTTCAAAGTTGCAACCACCACCACCACCACAATCAGATCATGATCTCAGTCATCAGGCATGAAGCATATTGAGTGCGAGACGAGGGGTTTGGTGGGGAGGAGGGGTGGTGGAGAACGTGGGGGAGAAGAAGGTGGGAACGAAGAAGAAGGTGGGCGGGAAAAAAGGGGAAAAACCCAAAAAAAGGACAGCGGTGGGAAACTTGTGCTCAGAGAACGCCCACGCCCACGCCCACACATTGCAACAACAACAACGATTGAGATGCTGATACATCTGTATCTCGCGACTGATAATCCGCCGTCGATAACTCATCTTGTACATGTGTTTTTCACCCTCTTGCAGGCGCAACCGGGACAGCTGCTCGCCATCATGGGCCCGTCGGGCTCCGGAAAGACCACCCTGCTCAACATTCTGTCGGGCCGCAGCGACGACAAGATGCGCGTCGAGGGTGACATTCTCATCAATGGCTCGCCGATGGAAAAGCGCCATCGCCGTGTTATTGGCTATGTGCGCCAGTCGGATGTGCACTTTAACAACCTGACATGCCGTGAAATCCTGTCCTTCTCGGCCAACATTCGCCTGCCCACGGAGCTGAGCGTTGCAGACCGCCATCAGCGCGTCGAGGCCATCATTGACGAGCTCGGCCTCCGAAAGTGCGCAGACACGATCGTCGGCGGCAATCTCATCCGTGGCATTTCGGGCGGTGAGAAGAAGCGTCTCTCGGTCGGCGTCGAGCTCATCACCTCGCCCTCGCTGCTCTTCTTGGACGAGCCCACCTCGGGCCTCGACTCGCACATGGCCTACACGCTGTTCGAGCATCTCGACGAGCTCAAAAAGTCCTCCAAGCGCACCGTTGTCACCACCATCCACCAGCCTTCGTCCAAGCTCTTTAGCACGTTCGATCTCCTCCTCTTGCTCTCGGAAGGTCGCGTCTTTTACTTTGGCCCCGTCGCCGACGCCATCACGTACTTTTCCAAGACGTGCCGCCTCCAGTGCCCCGTCTACTCCAACCCGGCAGAATACTTCCTCGACGTGGCCTCCATCCGCTTGCACCCGCACATGTCGCAGGAGCTCGGCTACCCGACCACCGACGAGAACGGCCAACCTCTGCCGACGCTCAACTGGGATCTCCTGGTGAGCCTGTACGAGAAGACGCGCCAGGACTACACCCTCAAGTCCATTGAAGAGGCGCGCGTCCGATGCCTCGCCGAGCAACAGGTGATTCAGGCCGAGATGGAGGCTCGCGGTCTGACTGTGCGCAAGCGGTCTCGCTTTGGCTTTGCCAACAGCCGGGCAAACTCGTCTGCAACCGTCGCCGTCCAGCAAGTCGAGATGGAGGATCTCCAAGCCGAAGCCATGGAGAAGGGCAACGGCCATGCGAACGGCAAAACGAACGGCCATGCTGGTGCTGCTGCTGCTGCTGCTGCTCAGCAGAACGCGCTGGCGGAGCTGGCGCCCGAGGTTCTTGCCAACCTCACCAGCAACGAGACGTATGCTCAGCCAACGTGGTACCAGTTCCAAGTGCTGGCCCGTCGATCCTTCATGTCCTTCATCCGTGACAAGCGCTACTTCCGCGCTCGTATCATGCAGGTCATTATCATGTCCGTCCTCATCGGCATCATTTTCCTTCGCCTGCCCTACTCTCAGGCCGGTGTTTCTGCTCGCTCTGGCGGCATCTTCTTCTTGATGATGCAAGCTGGTATTTGTAAGTGATTTGCTTGTTGTTGTGTTTTGCTTGTTGTTGCGGTTTTTTTTTTGTTTTTTTGGGTAGAGGCAGGACGCTGACTGCTGCTTCCTTTGTCTTTTCTATCTTATCTGCGTCATTGTTCAGCGCCCATGATGAACATTCTTCACGTCTTCCACGCTGAGCGCGAAGTCATCACTCATGAACGTGACGGCAAATGGTAAGCCTGGTTTGCCAGATAGATTTTGTAGAGATGGGTTTTTTTGTCGAGCTAATCTTGCAACTCTTCCTACTTCATTCCTGATCAAACTAGGTACACTTGCTTTGCCTACTATGCTGCCAAATCCATCACCGAACTGCCCTTCCAGCTGCTTGAGCCCCTGCTCTTCACTGTGATTGCGTACTGGCTGATGGGCCTCAACGACAGCGCCGAACGCTTCTTTGGCATGATTGGCATCATGATGCTCACGTCCCTCTGCGGCTCCTCGTTCGGTCTTATGCTCGCTGCCTCGACCCCGTCGTTCCAAGTTGCCACGATCTTTGCCTCGCTCATGATGATGTTCCTGATTCTCTTCTCCGTGAGTAGCGTCTTGCATGATGTTTTGTTAGTATCGCTGCTGAAACAAAAGTGCGCTCACTGGGCTTTGTTCTTTGTCATGTTGTGCAGGGCTTCTTTGTGCTCAACGACCTCATTCCCAGTAAGTTTAGTCGAGCTTTTTGGTTGGGGGTTTTTTGGGTTGTGTTTGGTGTGGCCAGTTGCTCATTGCGGTCCCCCCTCCCCAAAACCTTTTTGTTTTTTCTGCAGTTTGGCTTCGATGGATCAAGTACATCTCCTTCATGTACTACAGCTTTGGATTGCTGCTGCAAAACGAGTTCTCTGGCGGCTCGTACTATTGCGAACCTTCGGAATTTGCTCCCAACCACACTTGCCCCATCACAACCGGTGCGCAGGCCTTGCAGAACCTCGGCGCCGCTGACACCAAGATTGGCGAGAACATTATCATTTTGGTGGCTCTGATTGTGGCGGCACGCACCGTCTGCTTCTTGGCACTCCGCCACTACAAGCCGAAGGGTGTCCACTGAAAGCCCCTGCGGACTCTGATTCTCGCTTCGTTGATGGATATCTTGATACGGTTGTGGATGACTTGTTACGATCTGTTTGTGGTGAATGTTTCGAGGATGAAGGTTGCGCGTGTTGTCAACTCTCAAAGAAAATTGAATTCTCTAATCAAAGTACCAACTTTGCTCGCGCGCCCAAGAAAACAGGGGAACGCATTGCCCACTCCTCCTGCTCAAAGTTGTGTAATAATTTGCATATCCCACGATTACGTTAGATTCGAGAGTTGTACTACGGTTGTCAAGCCAAAGATGCAGAGTGTTTGGCGAACACAAGTTTGGGCCGCTTAATTTCGAGGGTCGCAACTCGCACGACTCCGGTTTTTGGTGTAGTGTGTTGTCTAATCATGTGTTGTAATGGTTTGTTGTTGAATAGAGCATTTGTGGCGCGTGAGTGTCGTACCACTCGTTGAAGAACGGAAAATAAAAAACCAGCAACTAAAAAAACGCAGCAATACCAGACATGAAGACCGGCCGGTACCAAAGATCGTCCCCGTCGCTCCACTACAAGAAAAACACAAACCAGAATGCGCATACACCACACAGTGCGATTTGGGCGTGAAGGGAGTGAGTAAGTTGGGCATGGAGCGAGATGGATGCACGCACGCTCATCGGCAACTCGATTCGACCGGCTTCGGCCGTCCAAGCCTTCACGCCGCTTTGTTATTTCGGTGCTTATTTATATTTTCAAGCTTTTGTCATTGTGATGGGTGGATTGCCGGCTGCGTATTCAGGCGGTCTGCGCGTCGGCAAGCAGGCATTTGTAAAAGTCATTCTGAAATCGTTTCGTGTGGATTTGTTCTTGTTCTTGGCTCCACCTTTCTCTTCTTATATTTTCTATTCTTGTTCACTCCTGCTTCTTCTTCTTCTCTCACAATCACCAACCATGGTGAGTACATTGCTGTTGGGGGTGAAACCACGAAATTTCCAATGTCAATGTAAAAGACGCTGACTTTTTTTTTTTTTTTTTTAATTTTTTAATCATTTTTGTTTGATTCATTTTGGTTTGTTGATGGGTTTGGCTGCTGCACCCGCGCTCCACCTCGTCCGCCCCCCTCCGCGTGTAGGCTGAGATTGCGGTGATGCTGCCCGATGAGGTGACGACGGTGATGGTGCGACCGCCCGCCGCGTCGACCACGACCATCGACGACCTGCTCAACTCGCTCCTGCACAACTACCCGGCTGCCGTGACTGCCCTGCTCAACGTCTGGACTGCTCCACCCGGCGCGCCAGACGGCATCTTTAGCCTCAAGTCCAAGTTTGCCCTCCACGAGCTCGCAGTCTCGTCCGATGGTACGTCTGTCTTTATCATGGCTTGTGGAAACCACAAATGGGGGATTCCAACGGACGTGGTTGGCTCGTCCCGCTCGAATCGGTCGTCGGGATGAGACAGTGTTACAGCTGTCTTAATGCGTGGTCGGAGGAGAGCGCCTGTGCAGGGCGGCGTCGAAAGCAGAGCAGAGAAGAGCGAAGACGAACGTCTAATGCAAAACTCAGCCAAAACCAAAAAAAAAAAAAAAAAAAAATCAAACAAAAAAATCAAACGAAAAAAAAAAATTTCACCCAACCTTCCATTTTCATCCATCCGACACGACTATGAGTTTGTTGATGGGCGAAGGCACCGCGAGCACCTGACAGGCAAGAAACCCCAAAGAAGGCACAGACAAGCACGACAGAAAAAAAACACAACTTGGGCTGAAGCGGCGGTCGCGACAATGAGTCAGGAGTCCTTCACCGTCTCACCACAGATTCCTATGCGGCTCAGTAAACGTCCAGCGAACACAGGCTTTCACTCAATTTCATTCACATGCCAGCTCAGTGCAGCTCGACCCGACATGTCAAGCCGAAAACTCTGCTCATTTCACATCTTGATCCTTAATTTTCTTGACAGCTCCTTCCAAGGAAACCCTGCTCCAGCCGACCGAACGCCTGTCGGCAGTGCAATCGCGCTGGAGCCACTTGATGGAAGAAGGCAAGGTCCAGCTCGTGCAAGTGCGCCGCTCCTTCTTCTTCAAGCTCGTCAACACCGACCACGCCATCACCATCAATTTTAACACGTTCTTCCGCATGTCTCAGGGTGTCAGCGAGACGCACTTCCGTCTGTACATCACCCCACTCATGACCATTGCTGATGCGTCCGCCTTGGTCTTCAAGCGTCTCAAGCTGAAGGAGACCGATCCCACCAAGTTTGGCATTTTTGGTGCCGAAAAGGCTGATGGTATGCATGCAACCTCAACCTCCATCTTTTGTCGTCTTTGTTGAGGTGTGGATTCCTACGGAGATTCTTGTGTCGTGTTCTCATCTCTCTGCCTTTCTTCTCTGCAGGCATCGCCAATCGCGAACTCGAGGCCACAGAAAACTTGCTGCAATTGCGCGACGCGTGGGAAACCACCGACCCATCCTTCTTCCAGTACCAGACCAAGGCAGACTTGAGCTCCAATCTTGGCGCCGACAAGGAGGGCTGGCTCGAAAAGGAGGGCTTTAACGTCAAATCGTGGAAGACGCGCTGGTTTGTGCTGAAGGGCACCAGCCTCTTCTACTACAAGGACCAGAAGGATTCCAAGCCGCTTGGTCAGATTGCCGATATCGACAAGGCTGAGGTGCGCACGATCGAGCATCCGTTCGAAGATGCCAAGCCCGGCAAGAAGAACATTTTCGCCACGCTCAAAGGCTCGTCCTCGTTGCGTCCGAAGGGCTCATACTTTTTCGAGATTGTGCTGCCCGACCGCACCTGGCGTCTGGCTGCCAACGAGAGCCAGAACATTCTGGACTGGGTTGAGGCCATCAAGGATGCTGCCAAGCGCCTCGTCCACCGTGAGCGTTCCATCCAGCAAGAGACCATCAAGGCCAAGCCGCTCGCGTCTGCAGAAGGCAAGCTGGTCGACTCTGCTCAGACTGGCCGTGTTGAATTGCCCGTCAAGGCCCAGCCCGCCCCCGCTGCTGCGCCTGCGCCTGCAGCTACCGCCGCCGCTGCAGCGGATGACAAGCGCGTGTCTGTCGCCGTGTTTGAGATGGACGACGAGCCGGAGGTTGTCTTGACGCCCGTGGCTGCCGATTCCGCATTCTCGGACATTCTTGCACAAGGCGAGCCCAGCTGGGCTGCCCCGGCACCTGTCGCAGCAGCAGCAGCAGCAGCAGCTCCTGCTCCTGTCCCCGCTCCCCAGCCGACGCCCGTTGTGGCTCAGGACCCCGTCGTGGAAGCGCCAGCAGAAATCGAAGCGCCTGCCGTCGCTGCCGCTGCCCCAGTGGACCAAAGTGCGCTTGCTGCCGCCCAAGCTGCCGCAGCAGCTCCTCGTCCCGATTCGTTCCGCGTGAGCAAGGTCGGCGCATCCTTCGATCAGCTCGAGGGCATGCTGAATGATCTCACTGCGTCCCTGGACTAAGTTCATGTATTCCTTTTCATTTTGTTTTTGAGTGTGTTGGTCGTTTGTTGTGGTGTTGTAGGAATGTTTCAGTTTGGTCTTTTTTTTTTTGATAATTACTGAATTTTAACGCGTATGACAACAAAACTGCAAGAAAGCGCAAACAAACAAACAAGACCAAAAAACACAGAAACAACGAGTGGCTACAGATGAAAAACGTAAAAGCGAAAAAGAAAAGAAAAAAAAAGGGGAAAGAACAAAACAAAAGTCAACTCAACTAGGAAAATTGCCGCACAGCTGCGTTCGAAGAGTCAGCGGCAGGCGGGGAGACGTTGCCGCTCAGCAAAGTGCGTGTCAGCTGCTTCACAGACGTCCCAGTCGCCTTGATGGAAGCAATTTCGCTGAGCGAACTGGACGACATGGACGGCGTGATGCTCGGAGGCGGAGGGGTTGGCACGTTTCCAGCCTCAGCAGCAACCGCCACCACGCGCTCAGAGTACAACTTGCTGGCCGCTAAAATGCCTTCGTACTCTTCCAGCTGCTTTGTGAAGCCCGGGTTTGGGCGAATGATTCTACGCTGTGACTTGACAAACTCGAGCGATTTCTTCAAAGGCCAGCCGAGCGATTTCTGTCAAACAAAAGCGAACAACCGTTTCGTTAGGAAACAACAACAACAACAACAACAACAACAACAACAACCAAAAAAAAAGGATGCATGATAACAGCCACAGCAACAGAATTGCTGTCGTCGATATGCTCACCATAATATAGGCGATGACGGCTGAGGCCGAGCGACTGACGCCCATCTTGCAGTGCACCAGCACCTTTGAATTGTTGTCGACCGCCTTCTTGATAAACCGGTATGTGTTGTCAAAGTGCGGCAAGATCGATTCCCAGTTTTCATCATGGATGAGGCAGTGGTGGTATTGGATGAGGAGAGGGAAAAAGTTGTCAATTTCCCAGGCCATGTTCAAGACGTAGCCGACACCGAGGCGCTGCAGCTCCTCCTTGTTGCTGGCATTCCACTCGGTGCCGAGGTAGAGATACTCGAGAATCTTGGAGGGAGGTTCCAGCTGGCCCATGATGACGAGAATCTTTTCGTCGATAAATTTCTTGCAATAGTTCATGTCAATGTTAAAGTGCGATTCCAAGGCAGTGCGCATCTCTTTGGGCGTCACAGAGTCGAGATCGCTGCACATCATAAACTCGCGCAGCTTGTTGATGACATCGAGCTCTGCAGGGCGTCCCTCGCCGCCTTGATAGACGACGTTGAGTGGCGCGTCCAGCTTGTGGTCGAGATCTTGGGGCGAGCCGATGGACGACCGCCGGCGAATCTCCAAATCGCCAATGTTGCGGTACAGTCGGTGGTTGGGCGACTTTTGGGCGCGCTGGACGAGCGCATGGTAGGGAGCAATCCAAGCCTGGAAGTCCTCGTCCTTTTCGACTGCGTGTGACTCTGGTGCCGACTCGGCAGCCTGGCGGAGCGCCGAGATGGTCGACCACAGGGAGCGAACGGAGGCCGTGTGGAAAGAGTAGGCTCGGTGACCAAGGCGCACAACAAACGCGCCGTTGCCGCTCAGCAGCACAGTCATCTGGCGAACGACCGGAACACTCAGGCCAATAAAGCACTCGACGGCCTGGATGGCAGCCTTCGGGACGGCCACACCATGGGGTGCAATCACAGATCCCGCCGCTCCCGCTGCTCCCGACGATGCCGACGTTGCCGAGTCGTCCGTCACCATCGGAGTCGCAACAGAATCACCAGCCGAGGACAAGGAGGGCGGAGTGTCGGATCGACCGTCGTCCTCTGCCACGCCATCGAGTCGCATAGGCATGGGCGAGGAGGAGGCGGACGGCGCCGACGTGGACAGACGGATATCCGGCACGCTGCGCTGCGCAGGGAAAAGGGATGCAGTGATGCCTGCGGGGAACGGGCGAGCCGCGGGAGGCGAAAATGCCGCACTTTCAGCCATGCTGGACATGCTGACTGGGCGGCCAACCCCCATCGGCCGGGGCGCTGAGGATGCAGCAAGGCCCTCGCCAGTAGATTTCGAGGCGGCATCGCCGGGCAGCGCAGGCGGGAAAAAGATGGGCGAGGTCGCCATGGTTTGCATGGGCGTGGATGTGTCGAGCGATGAAGACGCAGCAGATGCTGGCTCGGGGGTCCCGGTCGAGGAGTGGCTGGGAGGGGCAGGCGACGCAGACGATGACGACGACGACGCCAGACCAGCACCAACCAGATGAGCGGGTGCGTGCTGTGCGCCCACCGAGAGAGGTCGCCATCGGCCTTGCGAGGCGCCACCTCGTAAGCTTTGCAACGAGCTAGCGGCACTGGCACTGCGACTGACAGCAGCCACAACCAAGTGTTCGTCCGCCTGGTCTGGCAAATCCGCGCTAAATCCAGACTCGGACGTGGATCGAGTGTAACCACCACTTGGCTCGGAGCCATCTTCCGCACCCGGCCGTTGGTCGCGGCGTCCCTTGCCCGAGGACGACCCACCAAACAGGGCCATGGACGACGTCGATTTGGGGCTTCCAGGTTCTCGAGGAGTGTTTGCACCCGACATGGCAAACTTTTGCTCATAGTGCTTGTGCCGCTGCATCTTGAGTTGCTGGAACTGCTCCTTTTGCTGTTGCTCTGTCAGATGCTGCTGCTGGATTTGATGCCATTGCTGCCACGGAGGGCGCCCAGACTGATCCTGGGCGAGGCGTTCGTGCTCCTGGCGTCGCTGCTCGGCCTCACGCTCCAGTTTGCGCTGCAGCTCGACTTGCTCTGGACGGGAGAGCCGCTGGTCATTGGCGCTCAAGCTGCTGCTCGAGTTGGTGGCGAGCGGTGGCATGAACGGCCGTCGGTCCACACGCACGTGGTGGTGGTCCGGGTCGTGCAAATCGACGCACAAGAGTGCCTGTCGGTCTGGATTTTTGCGTTCCGATACGAGTGCCAAGAACTGGCCGCCGTGCTTAAAGTCGGATTTCAACTCGACCAGCATTCGGCAGGCGTCTGTTGGTGGCAGCAGCTTGGCGAGCGCGTGCAGCGCAAGGAATAAAAGTGTTCGGTCTGCGACAAACAAACAAACAAACAAACAAAAAAAAAAACCTTGGGCGTAAGCAAAAAATAACACACGGCAACAATTCCAACGACCACCACCAGGCAAATGAAGGCAAATGCACGCCCCATACCATTGTCGTGCAATGCATCCGAGCCCGCTAGGGCCGCTAAATTCTCCTCATCCAGTTCAATTTCTTGCATCATGTGAGGCGCAGCTATAAACGAGGAGCGGCGATGAAGCAGTAGCCGCACAGGAGGTTCGGAAGGCATTGCAGGGGAAGGCAAATCCGGCAATTCGTCGTGCGAAACATTTTGCTCTTCATCCGACCGTTCTGCAGCTGGGGACTGGGGCAATGCAGAGCTCTGCTCATGATGAGGGATGGACTCGGCTGGCGAGTGAGCGACCGAGCTTGCTGTTTGCTCCTCATCGGCTGGCGGCCCAGAACGACTCTTCTCCACGTCATCGGCACCGAGAAGGCTGCTCCCGTCGGCGTGTTCACCCGAGGGAGATGCGGTGCGATCAGGAGACCGAAGTGTACTTTGTCGACTGGTGGGCTTGGGGGTGTGGCTGGTCGACTCGCTCGCGCTGGAAAGCGAGGATTGGCGGTACCGAGGGCTGCCAGGAAGCGCCGCTTTATTTGCATCGAACGAAGCGCTCGGGCTGGCCAAATAGGCAAAGTAATCTGCGTTGCTGTGCTTCCTGGCTGCTTGCTCGGCCCGAATGGCTTCGACGGCGGCGGCCGCGATCAGTGCATGGCGCGCTTGTGATGAGCCAGGGGTGTCAAACGACTCGTCAAAGGAAGAGTTGCTGCTGCTGGCACGCATCTGGTGAAACATGCGGATTCTCTCGGCCTGGAGCTCTGGCGTGTCACCGCCAATGGATGGGATGGATGTACTCGACTCCAGTCCATCCCGTGAGCTAGGTTCGCCGTCTCCTACGTCTGCACCAACAGTGTCAGTCGTGGATGCCGGTTGAGGCTGGGAGTCTGACGCGCTTTCCGAAGCATGATCTCCCAGAGGCTCCTGGACATTGTCAAAGTCCATCGCTTTGGGCGAAGTTGGAGTGGAGCACGCAGCAGATGCAGAGTTGGACGACGGGACGGAGGACGGCGCCGAAAGCGGTCGCACCCGGAATGAGGGCATGGGGATGGCTGTTGCAGACCGTGGGTGACCTCTTGGCGAGAAGATCGTGGCAGCATGCGTGGCGGACAACCCAAGCATATTGCCTGCAGCACTCGGATCATGCGTTGGTGGTGCAGGCGACGCCGCCTCGCTTCGGACGAGCTCTTCGCGCACCACTGGAACTGGCAGTGCACCTGTTAGCAAGCAAGGATCAAGCAAGCCAGAACACCAAAGCAGAAAACGCAACAACACGAGTTAGCTGTTGTTCTGGATTGTTTATCAATTTCTGAGACTTGTTGGTTGCGATGCGAATGTTGTTTGCTGCTTCCGTTAAGAGTTGAGTGTTCGGCTTTCGCTCATCTTTCAGGTGTCAAGCAAAGTCAGAGGATATAATAAATGAAATATAACTCGCCCAAAAGTCTGAGCAACGAAGGAAAAAAAATCATCCAAAAACTTAAAAAAATCCGTTTCGAATTTCGATTGAATGAGAGTGATTCGTTCGTTTTGGACGGCAACATGGGCAAGCCTCAGTTTGAAGCTAAGGAGTGAGTGAGTGAGTAACACAGGAAACGCGCAAATGCAGTCCGCTGGGGGAATGATGTCCAGCGAATGCACAAACCCGAGTCGAATCCTCAAAAAAAAAAAAAAAAAAAAAATAAAAAAAAATAAAAATAAAATAAAAAAAAAATAAAATAAAAAGTTGCCGCGTTTGGCTGCTTTTTGGATTGAGAGAGTTGAAGTGACTGACGAAACCAAAGTGAGCAACGAGAGAGAGAGAGAGAGAGAGAGAGTTGTTCAGCCGCTGGTTGGGAGGAACGAGTGAATGAGGACACGGGGAGATGAGTGAGATGAGATGAGATGAGATGAGTGAGTGAGATTGAATGGAAAAAAATGAAGGAAAGGGAAAATTTGACCAACAGAGGAATTGAATTGCGAGTGGTTTTGGTGCGAAAAGTAGTCAGAGACAGAGAGAGAGAGAGACAGAGACAGAGAGACAGAGACAGAGACGGAGACAGTGAGAGTAAGAGTGAGAGTGAGAGTGAGAGTAAGAGTGAGAATCAGAGTACGAGTCAGAGGGGAAAGAGATACAAACCATCAGTAGCAGGAGCATCAGGAAGAGCAGTCGAATTCGAGGACGGCGCCGCTGCACTGCCACCAGCAGCAGCACCACAACCACCACCAGCAGCAATGTCGCTCATTCAACAACAACAACAGCAACACCAACAAGACGAAGAAGAAGAAGAAGAGCGAGCGACCGTGCGAGAGAAAGAGAGAAAGAGAGAACGAGACGTCGCTTATTCAACCAAAAAAAAAAAAAAAAAAAAAAAGAATGAAATAAAAAAAAAATTCACAATGCAAAAAGTTCAGAGTTCAAAGATCAGAGTCAAAGTGAAGCTCAGAGTGGTCAGAGGTAGAATGCCAAAAGGAAAACACTGCTTTTTTGCAATATTACAAGAAGCGAGGAGGCGGGAACGAGAAGCGCAAAACAAGTCCAACAGCGCTTTCTGAGCGGGGAATGCTGCTCAGAGCTCTTGACAACCCTTCCCCCTTTTCTCTCTTTCTCTATCAACTCGAGTTTGTTGAAAGTCATCTATTCACTGAGGGTAGACTTCAGCCGTTTCGTTCTTCCGATTCAGTCAGTCTTCTTCGTTCTTCACCCATTCAAGATGGAGCCGCGATTGCGATGGCTGAGCACACGCGCTGCGACAGTGGCGGCATCCGCGTCACCGCCGCCGCCACTCCAGCGACCACCACCACGCACGACTGCCAACACTGGCAGCAGAGTCACTGGCTCAGCAGCATCAGCATCAGCATCCTCCTCGTCGTCGTCGTCGTCGTCGTCGTGGTTTGGCGCGGTTTCCGGCTTTGCACGGCGCAATGCAACGTACATTCGCATTGGCGCGCCCTTCCTGCTGCTCGTCGTCGGCAGCTCAGTCGGCATGTCGTACATTGCAGACGCAGCCGTCGAGTACCGCGACTACAAGAACCACCGCGTAAGAGGACTTGGCTCACATCTCAGAGACACGTTCTCAGACACATTCTCAGACAAGAGACAACAACATGCCCTACGCTAGAGCAACAGACATCTCATACCGCTCATAGAACGAGTTTGAACACCTTCAGAGTCAATGGCACGATTCAACATGCAGACCAACTCCAACGCTCACTTCTCATCGATGCTGCTGCTTGTAGATGGACCGCGATGAAGCACTCGCCTTTCACAATATCAAGAAGCGACCATTCTCAATCGAAGACGAATTCATGGTGAGCTCTCAAAGCACCCTCATTCGAACGAAAACCTTTGGAATGAATTGGAAAATTCACTTTTGACGTTTCGGTTTTGCTTGAACTTGCTCCTTGTCACCCCCAACCTGTTGCAGCGAATGGTCCAAGGTATGGACATTGAGCACTGGGAGAACAAGCGATTGCCCCGATCCGACGGCGACGCACAGGCGCCTCCATCCGAGTCCAAGTAAATCTGAATGCGCTGGACAAACACAACTTTGACATGTTTTTTTGAGCAAGCCTTGTGTTGTAATGATATGTGAAACAAGAAGAACACGAAAGAAACGCACAGACACTAAAGAGTAATACAATCCAAGCAAAAACAACCGGGAGATTCCATTTGCCGTGATCCAAGACGGTCCAACCAATTCACAGCTCCAGATAGGAATTCGACGAACCTCAAGATCCCACGACAACATCAGCCGAAGAAGATGAAGGCAACAATTGGAAGGTGAATTTCCGCGAGCCAACGACAATCTGGCTGCGAGGGCGCAGGATGGCACCACACGCCTCCGCGTCAGCAGGTGCGCCGTCCACCAGCACTCGATCGGCCTGAGCGTTGGAAAAGTTGCAAGATACCACGCGGAAAACGTCCTGTTCTGCGTCATGGAAAACGCAAAACCTTGTCAAGCCTTCGTTCCGTTCAGCTACCAGAGTGAGAGAGTTTCAAAATCCAGCACAAGAGTGAGCGCAGATTCAAGATCTCCGTCATCGCAGATCGAAAGAAAAGAAGGAAAAAAACATCAAGGAAAAAACTAACCATCCCAACCGCCGACATCCGCCATGCCATTCGGACCAATATCATAACGAATCGAAGCGTCCTTGTCGTCGACAACACGACCAATCATCACAGACGGGGCAGCTTCTGAAGCGGCGGTATCATCGCTGCTATCGTCCACTCGCAACTTCTTGGACACATGGGTGGCGTCCTTGTCGCTGGCGCTGTTGTCGGCACGACGCTTTCGCGAGGACGAATGTGTCGTCTCTGCAGCAGAATCAGGTTCGACATGCGCATCACCATTCACAGGAATTGTCGAGGTGCTTGCGGTGCCAGCGGACGCTCGGGCTTGCTCGCCCAGCTGGCACAATCGCTCCCAAGCCAGGAATCGAACCAAACTCGGATCCAGGGTGTTTAACATTGCAAACGGTTGAGAGAGCGCCTGTAGTCAAACCAGCCAGCGACGTTGTGAGCACACATCATTATAGGTACAAGCCGGCTCGCTCTCAAGAACTTGCTGTCGCTTTACTTCTGCACGTCGCAAAAACGCTCGGTCTTGACGGACACGTGAGATAAAGTTGATCTTGGACGCACTTTGCGGCACGAGCTGCGACAGCATGAGCTGGAACTGTCGCTCGGTGAAGCTTTCGGTCTCGTTCTGCAAAAATTCAAGCACAGTGAGAGAAGCACAATCACCAAAAAACCTAAAAAGACCTTTTCACTCCGTTGACAAGCAGCCGCTACAACACCACGAACAAAAACACAACTCGAAAACCCTACCAGTGGATGCTGCATATGTGCCGGGCAGAGCCAGCCGCGCTTGGGCACTGCCGTCAACGGGGGATCGAGACACTCGAGATGATAGAGGAGCGGACATTCGGCGCAGAAAATGAGCGGCGCAACGGAAAGGCCTTGCGAACAGACATGGCAAAAGCGAGGTAGGAAATCGCCAGGTTCCGCCGCGGGAATGTCGACGTCGTCTTGGTACCTGTACTGCGGAGTCGCGTTGCCGACGTCGTACATCTGTGACGAATGACGCGCAGCGTACTCGGGATTGACGTAATTTTTGAGGTGCGTGACAGCATTGGACGTGGCGCCAAACGCAAAGAGTGCACCGGGATCCTTCTTGACGCCCTCTTGCTGCGGGGTCGAGAGCTTTTTGGTCACAATCAGATCGGGAAGCACGCTCTTCACCGCCAAGAACGTGTTGGCCGCGTTGGCGTCGAAAATTTCCTTTGGAGGCATACTCTTGATCCGATCAATGTCCAGCGCAAACAAGGCGCCTCCGTCTTGCAGGTCCTGAAGCCTTGCTTCGTCCTCGTCGTCCTCAATGCCGTCTTCACCAAGACCGCAGCTGTCGAGCATGCGGTTGATCCGTTTGAGCATGGTGGCTTTGGCGCTGGCAACAGACACCTGTGCAGCAGCGGCAGCCAGCTGTCGCGATCGCTTGGCCACAGACGTGTACACTTCGGCGTCGAGGACGAATGCTTGCGGATGGAGGGATTTGAGTCTTCGCAGCGCGCTGCCAAAGAAGCGATTTTCTACCTTGGGCGGAGGCGATGCCTCTGCTTGCGCGATGCACTTGCCGCAGAGCCACACTTGCCCCATGTAATCCGGATCGGCAGGTGGGTCGGCGCAATAAAAATGGAACACGCAGGGACACCTGTCGCAGCACAAGAGCTCGCCAGCCGTCCCGCACGTCTCGCACACTTCGTCGTTGGCATTTGGATGCTCTCGTTCAACGATCGGCAGGTCTGCAGCCAGCTCGGCGTGGTGTTGCGTGCTCAAGATCATTTGCGCCTGCAAGCGGCGCTTTCGCTCGGCATGGGGGTCGTGTGGGTCGAGGCTGGGAGTTGCCGCACCCCCTCCATTGGCAGCGGCATCGGCTTCCGCCACCGTGCGCTCGGCGTTGCGGGTGCTTGCGTTGACGAGTGCCGAAAACGGCTCATCGAATTCAAAGCGGATGGCAGTGTTTCTATTCCGAGCAGCCGTGTTGGCGGTCTGCGCCTGTGGCAGTTTGCTCAATGTTTCACCGTGCACTTGGGCCTCAAATTCTTGGAAGGATTCCTCGGTCGGAAACTCTCGCAGGCCAGCCGCCGATACTGCCGAAGCTGCAACCTGCAGAGCTGCCGAACCACCACTGGGTCCAGCAGAAGAAGAAGAAGAAGAAGAAGCAGTTGTGGCAGCAGAGGCATTCGCTAGAGCTGCAGCATTGAGCGCAGCTTCGGACATAGAGCTCGACGCTGTCATTGCGCTCGTCACAACCGCTGCCCGCACAGCGGCCGCTCGTGGTCGCAGTCGCCAGTCCTCTTCGTTGCCCTCGTTTTGAGAGTTCAGCAAAGCCTGCGCAGCGATCGGATCACGGGTACGGCGTTTGCGAGGTTTCTTGGTCGCGACGGCATCGGCGGTGGTGGTCGTGGACTCGCTGTCGCCTTCCGGGCCCGTTTCTTCGGTATTGGATGCACCAGTTGAGGCATTGGTAGGTGTGCCTTCGGCGGGGTCGACAGGAGCTGCAGACTCTGCAGAGGGGACGGCGGACTCTGCGGCAGGTGCAGCCGCCGGTGCGTCCGAAGCTGCTGCAGCAGCAGGGCTAGCGCGGCCACGCTGACGAGAAACAGCGGCAGCAGCAGTAGTAGTAGTAGTAGCAGCAGCTGGTGCATTGGAATTGGCACCTCTGCGACGACGCGAGGCTGATGATCGCCACGAGCGGTCGGCCCTGTTGCTTGTTGTGTCGCCCTCGTCCATGTCTTCCTGCTCATCCGCGTCGTCGGCGGCAGCGGCATCGTCATCGTTCGAAGAAGTGGCAGCAGTAGTCGTAGTAGCAGCAGCGGCGGCAGCAGCAGCAGCAGCAGCAGCCTGTGCGCGAGCGGCCGCCCGTGCAGATGGCGCACGACCCGTTGGCGACGTCGCCATGGCTGTCGCAGCAGCGGTGAAGGGCTGGACCTCGGCATCCGTCGTCGTCGTCGTCGTCGTAGTGGCTGCGTCGTCGGTTGTGCTTGGCTCTGGCTCTGGCTCTTGCTTTGGCTCGCTTGTTGCCGCTGCTGCTGCTGTGGAAGTGTCCATTGGGACGGCCGACCCAGCATCAGCCGCATCAGCATCAGCCGCAGCGTCAGTCAGTGCAGCAGAGTCGCTGGATTGACTTGCAGCCGAGAACAGATCGAACGCAGGCACTTGGCCAACTGGACCCCCCGGAAGGAGGAGCTCAAGCTCAGGTCTGTTTGACTGAGATTCAGTCCGTTGAGGTGCTTCCGCTTCACTCCCGATCGAAGCAGCGTCCGCCATCTCAGCAAAAACCTAAATACAAATGCAACGCAACGCAATGTTGAAATCCAAAGTGAACGAACTGAATTGAGATTTTGACTGAAACAAAGGAAAAAGAAGAGAAAAAAAAAAAGTGAAGGAAAAGAGTGAAGTTTCACAAAAGTGATCCAACAATGAGACAAAAGCATGAAAATCTTAATCATTGATGTTGCTTTGAAAAACAAGTCATAAGTGAAGGAAAAACCGATCGAAGGAAGAGAAAAAAAAAAAGAAAAAAAAAGTAGAAAGAAGGAAGGCCTTCTGGATGGCGAACGAGCGTGGTGGAGCGTGCTGCCGGGCTATGTCGCCGCCGCTCACTGAACTGGATTCTATGGGCCACAGCACACGCGAGGGAGGTGGAGGCGAGCCGATAGCCCGGGAGGAAGCTCCAAGCCAAGCGGCAGTCCAGACGCACCACACACACACACGTATTTGCCAATGGGTCTCCAGCTTGGAGCGCCGTGGCCCGCCATCCGTCCAGCAACCCCTTGCAACGGTGCCTCGCACATCAAAACTGAGCCCGAGGTGGTGGGATGGGCGATGGACATGTGGGGGGAACAATGAGCAAGTACCTTTTGCGTAGACGAATGAATGGGACAAAAAGACTGAAACTTTTTGGGTTTGCTGTTTCCGCTCGAAGGGGATGGTGCAGGTGAATGGATAGAAGGAACAAGGGGGATGGGACGAACAGAGTAAGCAGGGGGAAAAAGAAGAAACAAGAAACAAGAACAAGCAGCAAAATTTGATTCATTTTGATAATGTACAGCAAACATCACAAACCAAAAGACAAAGGTCGAGAAAACCCCAAACAAACTCACCATGTCAAAGAAAACAAGCAAAAGGAACAAAACAAACAGAGAGGGCTTAAGGGGAAAAAAGGGACAAAGGACCAAGGAACTGAAACAAACAAACAAACAAAAACCGCATTCTTTTACTCGTTCGAGGTGATTTCATCCGAGAAAGGCTTCAGGGAATCGTCGTCATCGCTCTCGGCAGAGCCTTGAGCGCGCGGAATCAGCACGCGACGAGTGTAGTCGATCAGCGCACGCGAGTGATCCGTGGACAGGAGCTTGGCAACGCTCTGTGGAACAAACAAGCAAGCAAAATACCACGAGTCAATAAAGATCAACGATAACACCAAACAACCAACAACAGACACGACACTCACCATCATCTTCTCCTCGCCGTTCTTGGCATCAATGAGGTAGATGAGAGCACTCTCGGCAGCCAGGCGCACGGCAGTGTTCTTCTCACGAACAGCATCGACCATGGGAGGGACGAGGATCTTGACCTGGTTGGCGACAGAGCCGCGCGTGCTGGGCGTCTTGGCGAGAACCTTGACGGCGCGGATGGCGACCAACTTGACGTCGCTCGAGCCCTGCTTCAGCGCGAGGCCGAGAGCCTCGATCAAACCAGCAGGCACGACGCTTTGGTTGATGGCGGCAAAGTGCTGCAGGATGGCAGCAATCGAGTGGACGGCAGCGGTGGAAATGGGAACCTTGTCATCGTGCAGCTGGCGAATGGACTCGCTGATGGCAGCGTCGCCATGGCCAAGACCAAAGACGCGCTCGGCACCCTCGCGCAGGATTGCAGAAAGGGTGACGGCAAGACCATGTCGTCGCAGCCAGTCGTCGTCGGCGCTGGCGTTGTCCTGCAGCAGCGGGCGGGAGTAGGCCTCAAACTCGTCGTCGTTCAGGAACTTGGACACGGCGCCAATAACCTGGGCAGCGGCAAAGCGGACCGAGTCGTCGTTGTCGCCCAGCAAGGGGAACATGGTGTCGAGCAGAGTCTTCTTGACCGGCTCTCCCATGCTGGCGCCGGCTTGCGAGATGGCGCCAAACAGCGCTCGGAGCATGGACTCTTGCACCGTGCCAGACACAGCCTTGACGTTTGTGTGCAGCTCGATGAGCAGAGGATCAACGCGCGTGTGCAGGGAAATCAACTGCGTGAGAGCGTTCGAAGCGCGGACACGCACCACCTTGGTAGGGTCGTGCAGAGCCTTGATAAAGGTCGTCTGCAGCTGCGGCAGGAACGGCTTGAGCATGATGCCAACGCGCGCGATGAGAAGCGTGAGCGTGTCCAAGATGGCAGCCTTGACTTGCCACGAGAACTTGTCGCCCACAACGCGAATCAGCGGGCCGGTGATCTGGATGACGTACGGCTTGAGCGCGGCAGGGTCGGTCAGGCGGATGAGGTCACCAAGGCCGGCAGCAGCCTGCTCCTTGGTTTCGGGAGAGCCGTAGATGAGTCCGTGCAGGAACATGGGGAGGATGGAGCCAATGCCCTTTTGCACGGCAAAGCCCTTGACCTGGGACACGGGCCCGCCAACGCCGTTCTCCGTCATGTGCTTGATGGTGCGGCGCACGTTCGGAATGTGCTGCGTCATCTCGTCCTTGTCAATGCTCTTGGTCGCGGCAGCGAGGGCATTCCATGCGGCGAGCACGACGCGGTCGTCGGCGTCGACAAAGCGGCGGAGCAGCGCATCCATGATGGGCGTGAGGTGGGGCGACCAGTCAAACTCGGACTCGTCGCAAAGCGCGAGCAGGAGGTTGGCCGCGGCAAGGCGACGCGAAGCCTGTTGCGGGTGCTTGAGGGCGTCCAGCAGGTCGGCGACGAGGAGGCGCATACCAGCCTCGTTGTCGACGCCGAGCACAAGCGCCTTGGCGGCGTCCTCAATGTCGTGCATCGAATCGGACGAAGCACCGCTGCAGATGGCGTCCAGCAGCGCTGGCAGAATGGCGCTCAAATGCTTGTTCAGCGCCGAGCCGGCGACGGAGGTCAGTGCGGCGAGCGCACGCGCGTGGCTGGCGGTGATGGGCAGAACGAGCAGCTTGGGCACGAGGAAGGGCAACACAACGTGGCTCTTGACAGCCATGATTTGGCGCAAACCATCCAGGGCGAAAGGCGCCACGTTCGGGTCTTGGAGAGACTCGAGCAGCGCGGGGACAATGTCGTCGATGGTCGAGTTGCCCACAACGCGGAAGAGATGGTCGAACGTCTGGGCGGCAGACTCGCGCACCTCGGGGAGCGGGTCGCACAGGGCCTTGCGAACCGCCGGAATGAGCTGGCCGACATAGACCAGGATGTGATCCTTGCTGGTGGTCGACATGATTTCGCTCAAGCCGACGCAGACACCCTGGCGGCGAGCAGAGTCTTCGGACTCGAGGCCTTGCTCAATCATGGGAATAATCTCGGGGAGCACACGATCGCCGAGCTTGCGCACGAGATCGCCAAGAGTGCGAGCAGCGACTGTGCGCTGGTCGTAGCTCTTGCTGGCCAGGAAGCCCAGCAGCAGCGTCATGAGCGTGGTGAGCACCTCGCGGAGCGTGCGAGGCGTGTTGGTCACGATGGTCTTCCAGACGTGCAGCGAAGCCTGGCGGACGATGAGCGCAACGTCGGAGCGAGCCATGTACAAGCCAGCAAGCACGCGGTTGCGGCGCTCCTCGCCCAGCGAGGCGAGAATGGCCAGACGAGCGTCTTCGGTGCCGAACGTGTCGTCTTCATCACTGACCGTGGTCTTCTTGCCAGACAGACCAGAGATGCGATACAGCAAGTCACCGAGAAGCTGAACGGAGCACTGACGAATACGCCAGTTGTCGTCAAACAGACCGCGCTCGAGCTCGGGCAGCAAGAGCGTGACGGAGGTCTGGGCAAAGTAGTTGATAATCATCTGACCGCCACGGAGCGCAGCGTCGCGCACAGCCTCGCTCTCGTCGGCCAAGCCCTTGAGCACAGGAGGGAGCACCGTGTTGATGAAGGGCTTGAAGGACTCGCCAAACGTGCCCGGAAGGAAGACAAAGAGCATGAGGTAGCCTTCGCGCACCACAGTCTTGCCACTGGTCGCGTTCTGGAGAATGTCAGGAATGAGGGCCTCAAGGCGCTCAACACCCAGGGCAGCGAGCACCTCACTGAGACCCTGCGCGGCACCAGCGCGGTCGACGGCGCTGGTCTCGGAGCGAATCGTGTCCAAGAGCCACGGGAGCAGCTCGGCAAACTTGTCTTCACCAATGCCCTTGACGAGGGTGCCGAGAGCGCGCGCAGCAATGCCGCGGACCTCGGGAATGGGATCGAGCAAGACTTGCTTGAGACCGGGCAGCAGGCTGGAGAGGTAGGGGAGCAAATCCTTGTGGTCTGCGAGCGAGCTCATGTTGCCGATAATCTGGGCCGCCATCTTCTTGGTCTCGGTGGCGCGTTCCCTGAGGGCGCGCTGCAGAATGGGCATGATGAGCGCGAGGGACGGGGCGTCGATAAAGTGCACAAAGGCAGTCTCGAGCAGCGTGGACAGGGCTGCCTGGGTCTTGGCGTTGGGGTCGCGGAGCGCATCGAGCAGCTTTTGCACCATGCCCTGGATTTCCGGGTTGCGGATGACAGAGCCGATGAGACGCAGGGCGTCCTCGCCAGCCTCCTGGACCTTGGCGTGCGAGTCGGTCAAGACCTCTGTCAGCTTGGGCACAATCATGGGCAGGCAGGACGAGAGCTGCTTGGGCGCGCAGTACGACATGGCGCCCAAGAGCTCGACCGAGCCCTGCTTGGTGCGCCAGGCGTTGTCTTCCAGCGCATTCAGCAGCGACGGGAGGACAAGCTTGACACCATACGCACTGAGGTTGGTCATGATGGCCTTGGACGTGTCCTGGGTGGCGGCGCGGACGTCCTTGTTGCCGTCGCCAAAGCAAACGAGCAAGTGCGGCAGAATGTGGATAATGTACGGCTCAAACAGGCGGCCGAGCGTGTTGCACAGAATCTCAAAGGCGAGAAGGGCACCTTCGCGATGGCGCGGCACCTTCTTGTCCTGGATGGCGTCCTGCAGGGTGGGCATAATGTTAAAGTCCTTGAGAGCGCCAATGCCCTTGCCCTTCACAATGCCGCCGAGACCATAGGCCGCACCACGGCGAATGGCGTAGCGCTCGCCTTCGAGCAAGCTGTGGAGCATGGACTGGACGTACGACTGAATGTCGCCAGCAATGGCAGGCACGAGCGGGGGCAGGCACTTGGAAACGGCCTCCTGCACTTGCTGCGAGGGCGTCTCGAGCGCCGAGACGAGCTTGGCAAAGATTGGCGGAATCTTTGGGTCGCTGGCGTCAAGATGGCGGGCGAGCGAGCCCAACAGCACGACGACGGATTCGCGGATGCGGTCGTGCTTTTCGGACGGCGGCGCGGCGGAATCGAGGTACTGCTCAAAGACGGGCAGAATGTGGCGAATGTGCTGCTTGCCGTGGGCGTCGAGAGCCGTCTGGCCAGCATCGAGCATGCGCTGGCGGACGTCCTCGGACGAGTCACCGAGGGCGTCGCCGTTGACGAGGAATTGGAAAAACTCGAGCACCTGCGCGTCACCGAAATGCGGCGACATGGCGGCGAGCGCCAGCGCAATGCCGCTGCGGGACCACCACGGCTCTTGCCACTCGCGGTTGACCAGGTTGCCGAGCATGTCGCGCTCGGGCTCGGGCGCACGCAGCAACTCGGCGTACAGCGCAATGAGGCGCGAGGTGATGCGAGGGACGGCGTTTTCGCTGCCAGAGCCCACAAACAGGCCAACGGCGTTGGCAATGGCGCGGGCGGCGGCAACGCGCACATGCTCTTCGCTGCTCAGAACACTGTCAACAAAGAGATCGCAGTGCGCAGGTTGGAGCTGCAGATGACGCGAGTCCCACAGGTGCTTGGCAAAGCCCATGTTCTTCTCCTCCGAGTCCGACTGCGCGAGCCAGATGAGGACGAGCGCGGGCGCCGAGTCCTTGTTGATGGGGACATGGGCCAGAGCTTCGAGGGAGGACTCGCGGACGGTGGGAGAGGCCGAGAGAACGGCGTCGAGGAGCGCCTGGACTTCGACGGGGGTGGCAGAGTCGCCCATGGACTGCGCCAGCTTGACCAGCGCGCCAGAAGCCTCCTTTTCGAGGCGGTTGTGGCGAACAATCACCACGAGAAGCAGCTTGATCAAATCCAAGCGAGGCAGCTCGCGCTGGTTGCCCAGATCGACGTGGAGCGCTGCGGCGCGGAAGGCCTGGTGCGCCAGCTGGAGGGTGGCCTTGGGGTCGAGCAGAACCGATCGCAGCAAGGGCAAGCAGATGGCAAACTCGCCGGCAGGGAGCAGTCGAGCGTCGACAAACACGGAAATGCGGCCAACGACGCGAGCAACCAGATGGGCGAGGGGCTCCTGGGTCCAAGCTTGCGGCAGTGGCGCGTACACGCGAGGCTGGATGCTGCGCAGCGTGGCGTAGAGCAGAGAGCGGGCGACGCGACTTAGCCGGCCAGCAACGTGGGCGGTGGCATCAGCGTGCGCATGAGCAGGCAAGGGCAGCTGGGCTTGCACATGGAGGGGCTCCTCAAGCGTCAGGAAGGTGGTGACGGCTTCCTCTGAAACGAGTGGCGAGGAAAAGAGCGGCAGCAGTGTGGAGACAATGGCCGGCAAATGCTCGTGGACCTCCAGGACTGGAAGCAGACCACTCGTGGTGCGTGGGCTGCAAGTGTGGATCATGGTGCGGGCGAGGGTCAGCGCAGTGGAGACAGAGGTCGAGACGCAGTTCACCTTGGCGCGAGTCTCGGACTCGGCTTGCAGTTGCTTGGCCACCATTTCTTGCTGCTTTTTGGACAGCTCGACCTTGGGAGCACCGGCTTGGCCAGAGGCGGCAGCCTTCTTGGCCGCAATCTCAGCCTTGACCTTGGCATCCCAGGCGGCCGTCTTGGACAGACCCGAGGTTGAGGCGGCGTTCTCGGTCGCCTCCTTGATGAGGTCGCGGTTGTGCAGGGTGCCTTCGGGAGTCTTCCAGATGGCAACGTCCTCCTCACCCACGCCGGCAACGAGAGCGCTGTCGGCGCCAGACGTGATGCGACGAATGAGCGCAGAGAGGACTGGATTCGGGCTGATGCGAATGAGCGAGGCAAGAGCGCGGGAGGCGGCCTGTTGGGTCGCAGCGTCGGCGTTGCCCAAGCCCTCGGGGCCCTGGACAAGATCGAGCAAGCGCTCAACGCGCGGCACGACAAACTCGGCGGCGTCGACCTTGTTGCGGGTAAGGATGGAAATCCACACGGACGGGTGGGCGGCAGAGACGACTGGCAAGGTGGGGTGATGGGCGAGCATGAGCGACCCGAGCGCCGCGGCTTCCTTGTCAGCACCTGAGGCAGTCGCGGACAGCGCGGTGACAGTGAACAGGGCGTTGGAGAAGACGGTGGGGAGTCCCGCGAACTTGAAGGCGCTCACGCGCAGTGCGTCCAACAGGCGCGTCAGGGTGGCCTTGGCGTTGACAAACGAGAGCACGGCCGAGAAGAGCTCGCGCGCATGCTTGCGGACAGACCAGCTGGAGGCGCCGAGGAGCTGAACAACAGCAAGGCTGAGGGCAGTGGCATCCGCCTCATTCAAGCGAGCTTCGTGAGCACGGAGCAGCTGGGCAGCCAGATCCACCTCTGCTGCCAAGTCCTTGTCGGGAGTGGCGGCAATCAGCTTGTCCGTGAGAATCAACTTGGACTTGGCGTCGAACAGCGTCTCCCAGAACTTGTCAGCGCCGAGCTTGGCCTCGATGCTCACGTCAGCGCCCAGCAGGTACAAGAGGACGGTGGCAGCGACGACCGCATTGCTCGAAAGCTGGAGTTGGGTCTGTGTCTTGGCGGCGCGCACCACGCCAAGCAGCGCATCGGTGAAGATGCCGGCAGCAGCGGCGGCAACCGTGGGGCTGGCCTTTGTGGCTGCAGCCAGTGCGTTCAAGTAACCGCGGGCAATGGCGGGCTTGGCCGACTTGATGCCTTCGGAGAAGAGCGTGCTAACAGATGCGGGGAAGGAGGAGAGATGCGCGGCCCAGATGGCAATCGTGTCCAAGATTTGCGCGATGGTGCCGTCGTGCGTTTCCTTGGCGAGTGCCGCTGCGAGCTTTTCAATGGTGGTGACTGCCACAGTGTGCTTGGCAGCAGCCACGAGCTGAGCGTCGTGGACCAGAGCGATGGCCTCCAGAACGCTGGCACGGTGCTCGAAAGCAGTGAGCTTGCCGTGCACGCCGTTCAACACGTCAAAGAGGTTGGCGAGGATGCTGTCCACGGCCGCGGGGTCGGACGATTGGCGAGCCAGGTTGCGGAAGAGCAGGCAGGCGTCGGCGCGCACGCTCTCGTCGTTGGCCTTGAGTTGCGTGCAGAGGCTCTTGGCCAGCTGCGCCGCGTACTTGCTCAAGTCGATGCGAACGGCGCCCAAGATGCCAGCAATCGCGTTGAGCACGACTTCGGGGTTGCGCAAGACGGCCTTGTCGATGGCCGTGAGCATGGACGAGGCAAACTCGTCGTGCGAAACCAGGCGCACAATGGCCAGCGAGAATTGCACGACGTGGCCGGCCGGGCGCGTCTTGGTTGTGACGGTGGTCTTGAGCAGAAACTCGATCGCCGCCTTCTTGTGCGCGTCCAGAAGAGCCTGGCAGGCAGCGACGTTGGCAGGCACTGGCGATGCTGTGGCGGTGGCGTCTCCAGTTGTTGCAGGCTTGGGGACGCGTGAGGCAACGCGCGTAATGTATGCAATCGTCTGCGACAGCAAGAGCAGAGCAGGGGCGGTCGGCGTCAGCGCAAGCAGGCGTTCCAGCACGACTTTGACGAGGTCGTGGTGCGCGGGGCTGGCGCGGCGTGCCGAGCTGCGTCGGAAGAGCGCAGACACGCGAGCAGCAGCCGAGCGCTGAACGGACACGCGGGGCGTCACCAAGCAGCTTTCGAGGAGCTGCGCAAGGCTCTCCAGCAACGAGTCGAGCTTGGCGGTTTGCGCCGACGTGTTGAGCACGGGGAAGGCGTGTTTGAGCACGGCGCATGCCCACGACAAGTAGACCAGGAAGGCAGGTTGTGAGGTGCTGTTGAAGAGGAGGGGCGGGTAGAGGGGTTGTTGGTGAGTATAGGAGAGAGAGAGAGGATCGGTTTCGAGGGTGATTGATTCAATCCATCTTACGAGAGAACGGCAGTGACACTTCGCTTGGCGGCGGCTGCAAGTGCTGTGATGATGGCTGGCAAAGCAGCATCGGGGTGTGTAGTAATCAGCGCAGCGAGGACGTCTTCGACGGCGCGTCGTGACTCGCGGTCGGCGTAGCGGAAGGCCGTGTCGAAGAGTTCTTGAACGAGCGCGCGAACGTCGTCTGGAAGAGTCGAGCCAGGAAGCAAATGCAATAGCAAGTGATGATTCAATCGAAGGTGAGTGCGACAAATGTGCATGATGGGTTGGCAGGGATGGGTCAAAGTGAAGCAACGATTGCAAAACCCAGTCGAGTCGAGGGTCAGTCGGTCCAACCCTAACCCTAACCCCATCCCCCTTCTGAATCAAAAGTAATGAAGATGCGTTTTGCTTTCAGTGTGAATTGTGAAGGTGAGAGTGAGTTGCATGAGTGAGTCGCTGCATTACACAATCACAGTGACAGTGTACTTCATCCATCTCCATGGTCGTGCAAGCCCACAAAGTCACTCTGATTCCACCAAATAGTGAAACGGGGTGAGTATCAATGTGTTTGGCTGGACTGGACTGGACTGGACCGGACTGGACTGGAGTGGAGTGGGTTGATGGAGAACTGACAGGAAAGCGAGAGATCGCTCAAAACACATGGTGGGACAAGTTGGAATCGAGCTCAATAGAACGAGATGGGGAGGAAGGGGGGTGGGGTTCAGGGAAAGGGCAGAGCGATGGGAGAGCAAACAAAAGGTAGGGGATGATGAAGCGGATGGGCGGTCGAGTGGAGCGATGGAAGGGGAAGGGAGGGATTGGATTGAAGTGGCATTGGATTGAGGGACACCCACCGTCGTCCAATGCAGCAGCAGCAGCAGCAGGAGCAGCAGCAGCACTGTCTGAAGTAGAAGCAACATCAGCAGGAGCAGCAGCAGCAGCAGCAGCAGCATCCGACGTCGCCGAGGCCGAGGCAGCAGGGAGCACAATCGAACGCAGCAGTGCAATGCGCGCCTTGGTGCTCGACGTGCTCAGCTCGCAGCGGGCGCGGTCAACAACGCTCAGGCGCGCAAGCTGAAGCGCAAGGCTCAGTGGCTCATCACCATCGGTCGGATCAGTGTCGGCAGAACCGGGCGTCGACGACATGATTGTTATGTTCAATGGAAAATCACAAAGGAAAAAAGAAAAAAAAAAAAAAGATCGACTGAAGAACTGACTACATTGGAGATGGATGAACTGAAACAGACAGGCCATGATTGCTGGGAGAATGTGATTTGGGTTGAGATGGAGCAGAGCGGCCGGCAATGAAGAGGGAAGGGCGAATGAATTCCCGGCTTTCAATCTCACAGAGAAAACCGCTGACCGCTCTTCTGCTCCATCCTCGGCCTTTAGCATTGTCGAGCCAATCTTGCACCGACACGATGACATGAATGCTCGTTGCTGCATCCCAGAAACAGGGTCCAGTCGCCGATACTTGCCACTCTACTTTTTGTTATTTGGATTTCTTCCTCAAATGTCTGCGAATGTATGTCTATTGACCTGACCTCGCATTCCCCATCGCTACTGAGCGATTCCCAACCCCTACAACCAAGTGCATTATGAGCGGGTGCTGGATGTGTGTGTGTGGATGCATTTTCAAGCGTATGAGTCGTCGCAGAGAAATGCATCAGATGAGTTTGACAGTTTTTTTTTGGCGCTTTCCTGACTACGAAGCAGCGCCTTTCCACCGCTTCACTCACGCTCTTCTCCATGCTGCGTCTACTCTCCCCACCCTCCTTCGGTCTCACCCTGCCTCCCCTTTGCGTCCACCCCTATTCGGCTTCTCCATTTTTGATATGGATCACCGACCAACCCTCTTGAATTTTTGAAATAATCAAGGTTTTTTTTTTTTTTTTGTATTTTCGCTCACTTTTTTACTTTTTTTTTTCTTGTTTGGCTCAATCTCACAGCACAAGTCTGGCTGGCTGCTCTACCGCTTTGGCAAGGGCATCATCGACGCGTCTGCCCCGTCCCCAGCGCTCCAGGAGGTCTGGGTCGAGCTCAAGGACGATCGCCTCGTCGCAAAGAAGGTTGGTTTTTTCATTTTTTTATTTCGATTTTTTTTTTCTTTTTGGTTCCTTCGACGAGCTCTCTTTCTCCTCGCCGGCCACAGCCAGTCCAGTCCAGTGCAGTCCAGTCAACAAGGAGCAAACGCACAACATGGCAGCACTTCAGTCCACAGACAGCGGGGAGGACCACCAGTCGTTGCGTTGCGGAATCTACGTTACCACACGAGGGCGGATGAAATAGGACCTGTCAAAACCCAAACATGGAGTTTATGCCTTCTTTTCCTTTTTCTCATTCTTTTTGTCTGGTTCTTATTTTTTTCCGATGCTCTTTTGTTTGTTGTACTTTTGGTTTCTTATTTCCTATCCGAGTTGCTGTTCTCACGACGTTGAATTTACTTTTGACAGCTCACAGACAAGAGCGGCATTGTGGCTGCGCCGGCAAGCTCAGGACGCGCTTCTGTCGTCAATGACTCTGATACTCGCTCCGTCAAGGTCGTCAAGAGCGCCACTGGTCTCGACTTTTCCATCAAGGGCGGCTCCGAGCACAGCCTGCCAATCCTGATTTCGCGCATTTTCGAGAACGGCGCCGCTGCCAAGACTGGCGAGCTCCACACTGGCGACACTGTATGCGAAACTGCGCGAAACTGAAGCCATGGTGGTTGTTGTTCTTGTTGCCCGTCTCTCATTCTGTGTGTATGCGTGACGCAGATCCTGGAAGTCAACGGTGTCAACCTGGAGAACGCTACGCACGAGCAAGCCGTCGCTGCGCTCAAGGGCGTCGACCGAATTGCCATCATCAAGGTGCGCTTCAACAGCCAGGCCTCGGCTCACCTCGGCGAGCAGGTCGACACCAAGAAGAAAGCCTCGGCTGCGTCTGCTTGGAGCGACGCGGGCGCCCCCGACCCAACCAAGCTGTCCGAGTTCCACTCGGTCTCCCTCCACAACGTGATTATCACCCGTTACGCTGCTCGCACAGACAACTTTGTGTACGTCGAGTCGCGCGCGCGCGAAGAGTGAACGTTGCTGTGCGCACGCAATTCTTTGTCTGGAGGGGGTGCTCACTTTAGTTGGTCTTTGCGTTTTGCGACACACCAGCGACAACTCTGTCATCATCCGCGCGCCTGACAACATTACTGCGATTGAAATTGTTGGTCGCAACGAGGAGGAGATTAACGAATGGTTCAACCAGCTCTCCAGGGCTGTTTCCAACCTGCACCTTCACACTCTGAGCTTGGTAAGAAATTCTGACCGTCAACCAGCGATCGACAACATGAGGCAGCAACCCTCACCTCTTCTGATGCATTGTTTGACGATGTTGGCATGCGCAGCAAAGCAAGAATGTTCCCGAGCCGTTCAGCGGCAAGGTACGGCCAAATTTGCAGATTTTTTCTTTTGATTCTGCCGTTTTGAATCAAAAACTCACATTGCATGTCTGATTCGGAATTGTAGGTCAAGAAGGCTGGCTTCATTTCTCAGTACGTCGAGGGCGTCTGGCGCTACTACTTTGCTGTCATCACCGATTACGATTTCAGCCTCTACCTGACTGTTCCGGTAAGGCGGGGGGCGGTTTGGTTTTGGCCTGATTTGACTCCCTCCCTGGTTTCGGAGCTGACATCTGCACGAACATCCAAAACCAATCACTTCAACACAGTCAACCCTGTCGCGCCCGCAAAAGAGCTACTCGTTGGTCGACTCGCGTCTGTTTGTGGTGGACGAGCCCTCGCGTCGCGTCGATCGCAAGGAGTGGGGCATTATTCTGTACACTGCCACTGGTTACGCTCTTCATTTTGCTGGTGGTGAGTAGCAAAAGGAGCGTTTTCATTTGAGGTAGAGGTTCCGTTTGGCATGAAATTCATGTGTTTTGCCATTTTTTTCTGTTTTGGTGCCTTCCCTCCACACACACAGAGAGCAAGGAGGACCGCTTTGCCTGGGTGAAGGCTCTGCACAGCAGCACTCTCCGCGCCGCCCGTATCAGCGAGGTGAGTTTTATTGAGCTGCTGTGTTGCAATTTTCTGTTTTGAACACGTTGTTTCGCTTGCTGACTTGTTTTCTCGCGACAGAGCCTGATCTTTGAAGGCAACTACCACGCGAACGAAGTCGCGCTATCCCTCCTCTGGGATGACGGCCTTAAGCTCTCCAAGAACATTGATGGCGTTCTTCGCGTAAGTTTGCACCTGTTTTTTTTTCCTCGGCGCAATCTGCATCATTACTTCTTCTTGCTGACCCACTCCAAAAATCCTTTGTATCACAGGGCGAGGTGTGGAAGTACAAGCTCAGCCAGCTCGTCGCTTCCAGCCACCAGGGCAACAAGCTGGTGCTTGTGTTTGCACCGAGCAACGGGCGATCGAACGAAACGGTCACAGAGGAGATTGAGTTTGCAAACGTCCGGTCCGTCATGCACACCTTGTACAATGTTTTGCAGGCGAAGGTGTCGGAACTCGAGCCCATCATTTCGCCCGCCATTCAGCCGAAGGCTGCTGCCATCCGCGCTTAAAACCTCTTCTATGTGGACACTGACTGGACAAGTGTCTTTTTTGCTTTTTGTGATTGAACTTTTGACTTTTGAGCATGAATTAAACAAAAATACTACGCCACGAAGCTTTGGTTCAACGCTATCAGACGACTGTGATCAGCGGGTCGAATGGAACAAATTGTGAAGCCAACGGCGACAAACCAACAACATTTATCAAACATCAAAGCAAGGAGCAAGAACACATTGACAATTCGAAACAACAACAACAAAAAGCAACAAGTGGTGGCAGCAACAAGTCGTGGTCTTCAAAACAGGCCCAAGACAACAGTCATGGCAAGCTGACCACCAGAAACAATGCATGACTAATGAGAAAAATCAATCAATTTTGGCGCAAGAGATGGCATGGCGCAAGAGACGGAGAAGAAAAAAAAGGGATGAGAGTAATGCATCAATGGGTCGCTCAAGGCATGGCCCACTGCGGCAAACCGGCGCAGACAACTGTCGCAGGGTAGCAGTTCGCCATCACACAGTTGTGGCAGGCCGTACTCGCCGCCACGTCACAAGCAACGCATTTCGCTGCAGCACATGTAGTCTCCGCTTCCCAGCACGAGGAACATGGCAGAGACAAGCCAGTCTGCGGACAACAAGGTGAAACAAATAAAGTGAGTTGGATAGCAAAAAACATATAAAAAAAACCTCGTGACAGCCACCCCCAAAAACTCACCGCCGTTGCAACACAGGTGGTCGTGCACTTGGCACGAGTGAGACACTTGACAAAGCAGCTGTTCAGCGCGCTGCGAAGCGTCGAACTCTCGCTCTTGAACAGCGCAACGTCAGCGGGGTTGCCGCATGTGCCGTTCACTTCGGTGACGATTCCAACCTCCAGACTGAAATTTCCAGGACCGATGAGGTTTTCAGCGCGAATGCGGTAGTTGTACACGGTCGCAGGCAACAGGCCCTGCCCATTGTAGTCGTCCGTAAAGTTGAGCGAGAGATCCGAGTGGATGGTGGCGATGGGCGAGTCGTTCCACCAGTCGTCGCGCTGCAGGGTGTACCGCTGAATGGGCGAGCCCTTATCGTCGGGCGGGGTCCAGCCCAGACTGATCGAGTTTCCAGTGATGGCGAGTTCGACGGGCGGAGGCATGGTTGCGGGGACACCGGCGCTGAGCGTCTGGAAGCACTCGGCGGCGGAAAACTCGCTCCAGCCTTGCGAATTCTTGGCCCGAACGGCCACACACACGCGATCGCCGGCGGAGAACATGCCGAGTGTGCACGCGAGCGTGGGGGTGTCGCACAGATTCGTCAGCTCTGCGTGCGAGCCGTTCAAGGAGGTAATGTTGGCATTCATGTCGTAGAGGGTGACAATGGCGCCACCATCGGACGCTGGCGCAGTCCATGCAATCGTGGCATACGTGACGTCCACGAGCACGGAAGCAGGGTGCCCTGGGGCGCTCGAGACGGTGGCCTTGTTGGTGTCTGTGTGGAAGGTGAAGGTGGACGACCAGTTGCTCATGCCGACAATGTTGGACGCAGCAGCTTGGATGTCGTAGCTCGTGCCTTCGCTGAGGTCGATGATGGACCACTGCTGCACCAGAACTGGGTACAGAGGGATCCACTGGTTTGACGACGACGGCTTGTACTGCAAAAAGTAGGCGAGGATGGGGGCACCCTGACCGTTCGCATTGTTCCATTCAATGGAAATGGTCTCGGTGCTTGAGCCGGTTGGGACGATGGACGTCGGCGGGAGCGGCGGATCGGGCGGGAGCGTTGTGACGCATGAGACGGCAGAAAAGTTGCCAATGCCTGCCACGCTAGCAGCACGGACGGCGTAGCAGTAGGTGGTGGATGCGTTCAGGTTGATGTCGTAGAAGGTCAGCAGCGGTCCACGGTATGCGCGAAGGAAGGTGCAAGGGGCTGGGTCGGCGGCATCGATGGACAGTGCTGCGCCGGAATCAGAGTCTGCATCTGCGGTGGCATCGTCTTGCTTTCGAGCAGTCGTGTCGGTGTCAGTGTCGGGAAGGGTGCCATTGCCGCCATTGCAGCGCAAGAGCTCATAGTACGAGATTGGATCGGTGCCGGACGAGTTCGGGGGCTCCCAGACCAGCTGGATGTGCGTCGAGTTGATGGCTGTGGCCGCGGGTGGGTCTGGGATGCCTGGTCCGACGACGACGGTCGGGGTGCCGTTGTTTGCATCGACGGCAGGGAGGATGACCCAGTAGACGAGCGCTCCAACGCCGGCGCCGAGCAGCAGCATCAGGATGATTGAGATGAGGCAGACGCGCGGCGTGCAGCACCTGCAGCACAGCTCGCAGACTGGCTCTGGCGGCAACTTGCGGAGCTCGCCGTTAATGTTCGTGTAGCGGACGGGCTGGAAGCCAGTGCTCGACGGGGCGCTGCCAAAGCCATTGGAGCTGCTTGTTCCACTCCCGCGCTTGAAGCGGCCGTTGCTGCTGTGCGAGCCACCGCTGCTGGCACCGTAGCCGCCACCCGTGTGGCCAGCGACAGAGGGGCTCGAGCCATACAGGCTCGCGGACGAGGACGCCGAGAGCGAGCCGAACGAGGACGGGCGCTGCGGAGCCGGGCGGTTGAAGGCGTCCGACTGGAGCAGCGACGACTCCTCGTCCGTGAAGGACAGCTCGCGCGTAGTGGCAAAGCGCGCAGCAGACGGCGTCGACGACTTTTTGCGGCCGCCCGTCATGAAGGCAGGCATCATGTCGCTGGCCGAGGACGATGCAGCAGCAGCAGGAGCGCCGCCATTTCCAGGCGACCGGGCGTACGGCGGCGACGACATTCAAACAAAAAGCAAAGCAAAGCAGCGAGCGATCAAAGAAGGAAGGGGAAAATAGTAGTAGATGACGGAAGCTCAAGGCAGGGTGTGAGTGAGTGAAGTGAGTGAGTGAAGTGAAGTGAGTGAAGTGAGTGAGTGAAGTGAGTGAGTGTGGCTGTCGATTGGATTCAAAAAGAAAAAAAAGAAAGAAAAAAAAAAAGCAATGCAATTCCAAACGAAATGCAAATGCAAATTCAATTGGAAATGACTGAAGATTCAAGATTGGTGAATATGAATGAAGGCAAGAAACAGAAGCAATCGATAGATCGCAGATGAATGAGTGATGAAGTGAATGAAGAAGTGAATGAAGTGAGTGAATGAAGTGATGAATGAGGGCGTCTGCTGATGATATTTGAGCGCGCATCTTGTGACTTTTGACTCGAAAGTGCCGCTCTGTCCCCTCTTTTCCCATGCTTTGGCTTCTTGGCTTGCTTCTTTTGTAGTTGGTTCTGATCAACGGAGGGAATTGTCGGGATATTCACAAAAACGCATCCTGTTCATCTTCCATCGAGAGTTGGCATGCTCAATGCAAACATGCTTCAACGCAGCACAATGCGATTGCAGCCATTTCAGTTGGATTCACTCCTTCTTTTTTGTTGTTGATTCTTCTCTTCACTCATCTCGATTGCTCAGAAGAACAATACAAAAAAAACATCCCATTCATGACGGCCTCGTGCTCGCTGCGGTCGTTGCAGCTGCCAACGCTGTTTCCAGAGCTCGACGTGCAGCAGCTCAACCAAGCGGGGATTGTTTCTGGTGCGTGTTTCCCCTTTCGCCTCACAGCGCACTCTCTGCCCCGTCCCATTGATTGATGGCTGTCGTTCTGTCTTGCTCCTTGTGCTGCTGCTGCGCCGCGGGGCACAGGACGAGTCTGTTTGGTGTTTTCCCGCCAAAAAAAAACCAACAAAACGCGAAACAACTTGTTTCAACTTGCATGCCAGTTTTCGTTGCCCCTCAACGCAGCATGTTCCGTGACAACATTCAATGCTCAACAAACGCGTTGTATACTTGTGTGTTTGCGCGTTGGGCTTTAGCACAGGACCTGGTCGTCGCTGACGAACGCGCGCTGCAGCAAGCAACTGGGCTTCCCGCACAGGTCTGTCCACAACGCGACGACGGCTGTGGTGGTCATGACTGTTGTAGGCTCACACTGCAAGGAAATGCGTGCGTGACGTTGGTTTGCTTTCGGGGTGGGGTTGGGGGAGAGTAGCAAGTCCAGGCCATTCGTGCGTATGTCGTGCAGAGCTGTGCTGCACTTGCATTGCGGGCCGTCGACCGACTCGACCATGAGCTAGACAATCAGCTCATTCTATCAACAGGCTGTAGCAAGTACGTTCTTTGAAGTTGGATTCTGGGGCTTTGTGGTCTTCAATCGTTGATTGTTTGAGCATATTCGGCGTTCGACCTTGCGCCCAAAAAACTCACCTTGCTACGGTGCAACTCGCTCATTGTGCAGTCTCGATAGTCTATTAAGCGGCGGCATATACTCTGGAGAAATCACCGAGCTTGTTGGGCCAACATCGAGCGGCAAGACGCAGGCGAGTTCTGTTTGCTTCACTCGACCTTTGACGCGTTTTTGAGCTGTTCTGAATGGCTGTTCATGTGCAGCAGCTCAAAACCGCACAACCCCTTGTGAACTGCTTTAACAGACGTGCTTGCATATCAGCACGGCGGTGGCATGCACAACCGACTCTAATGTCATTTACATCAGCACCAATAATGAATTTTCGCCGACTCGCCTGGCTGCGATTCACCGCGGCTTTGCGACCGAAGGAGCAGACATACGAGTAAGGGAATCAAAGATTTCAGTTACCGCAGCAACTAGTTGCTTTCTCTCCATTATTTGTTGTTGGATTGCTCTTGACACAGAATTTGACAACCACGCTGGAAAAAATTCGAGTTGTATTCGTCCATGACTTGCACTCGCTGCTAACTGTGCTAGAAGAGTTGCTACAACATCTGCAAGCTCAGGTATAAACTGCCGCGGTTTTTTTTTCGCGGTGAGCAAAGCATGCTGATTGCCTCACACCAATCTCTGTTTGCTCATTCGTCCAGGATGATCAAGTAATACTGGCAAGCAAGCTCATTGTTATCGATTCGATTGCATCAGTAATATCTCCCGTGATTGGCACGCAACTCCGTGGTAGGTCGAAAGGCGAAGACAAATTTGAACGATGCAGCTGTCCGATCGCTCACTACCGTCCGATGTAGGTCATGCTCTCACAACGCGACTTGCAAGGCTTTTAAAAGTAATAGCCATGGACCACGCTATGGGCGTCTTAGTAAGGATGACAGACGGTTGAACTTGCTTTTTTTTTTTTAAAACAGTTTTTTCATTATGAGAATTCTGCTCGGCTTTCTGATCTCGTGCTCTCAATTCTCGCATGCTAGGTCACAAATTACACTGTTGGTCAGCATGATAGAGATGCCGATGGCGGGAAACGAGCTGCTCTCGGCCAGACGTGGACGCATGTGCCCAGCACACAAATCTTGTTGGGCTGGGGCAGCTTGCCAACCAAATCCGCTGCTTCGTCAAGCGCGACTCGACGAATACGCATCGCCGAGCTTCGAAAATCTCCTCGATTGGTACGTATTCTTGCAGTATTGCTTTGGTTTTGACAGCTTTTGATTGACGACTGCTTGCTCTGTTTTCTTGTTATCTTCCTGTCACTGTCACAGACCTCTGGAGTTGGTACCCCCTTTGCTATCAGTGAAAGCGGTCTAGAGAGTGTACAGTACAACGAATAAAGCGCCGACGACTGGACAAGCAAAAGAAATCGCATTGAATGACAAGAGTGAACACAAGAATAAGCCTCAAGGCAAAGTATTGACCGCATTTGGAACTGCATCAATGCTTGGGTATCGCGACACATTCAGCGTATCGATGCCTGATGCTTTTAGTCGGAAATACGAGTAGAATTGATATTCCATTACAAAACTCCAATGTATGCCCATTTATCCCGTCACTTTGCTCAACAACTATGAACGT